>NC_081563.1:44842091-44980657 GCF_022355385.1 Mustela nigripes | reverse complement strand
TATATATATATATATATATATATATATATATATAGTGTTATGGGAAAAATTGGTCACGATTATTCTAGTAGCAAAGGCAGTTTGTAAACAGCACCAATTAACAAGGTTTGGAAATTTTTAAGAGACTTCTAGGATCTCATGGGATTGTCACTGACAGTTATTTCTTCAGTCGTGGGAACATCTCTATCTTCAGGTCCAACGTGTTGTTTCACACTGATGACTGCAACGTGGAGCAACTTTGAGTCTCTAATGGTGAATCCACTTCTGTTTTCTGAATTCTGGTGTATTATGTAATCTCGAGGGAGGGGGAAATGGTTGGGACATGTTATCTATGGTTTGTAAACACACAGAGATTCAAGCAAATAATAGCGACAGGGATTTAGGTAAATCCTATTCTGCTCAACTGATCATTCATACTTTAAATGTGAAAGCTTGCTGTTTATCCTCTAGAAAAGCAAGCAATTAACTTTCACTACAAAACGCTACACCTGCACATTTGTCTATAAATTTACATTTTGGGATATTAGCAAAATTGCAAGGAATAACAAAATAGATCCAAAAATCCATTCGAACAGTGACAACAAAAACCAGGGCTGGCTTGAGAAATAAAGCCAGGTAATAAAGCTGAGGTGAGTAGACAGGAAGAGAGGGAAGTCAGAGGCCACTGCTCAGTCCCTGCCAGTGTCTCTTTCCGAAGATGATCTAAGGAAACCGAAGCCTAGCCAGGTCCCCAGTGGAGCTCTGGCTCCTCAGGAAGAATGATATGCAGAAAAATGCCCTTCTATGGAATCATCGCAGTATCTCTGATTTTCCCCAGTTCAGAGATAGAAAAATATTCTCATCATTTTTTGTTTATTGAAAATTTCATTTGTTGCATGCATTTTTTTTCTCTAAACAGACCTGTATTCAACTAATTCCATTTCTAAGAGAAGTAGGTTTTTTTTTTTTTTAAGGTATTATTTATTTGAGAGAGAGTGAGTTCACAGGAGAGAATACCAGTGGGGACCAGGGGCCAGAGGGAGAGGGAGGGAAAAGAAGCAGACTTGCTGCCGAGCAGGGAGCCTGAGCTCATGACCTGGGCCAAAGGCAGACACTGAGTTACGCAGGCACCCCAAGAAGTAGATATATTAAGTAGTTTATGTATCATTGATTTTAAGAGCAATCAAATACATCAAAGGTGTGCATGTGAATGTGACCTTTAAACACATAGGATCATAAATGTTTAACTTGTTCAGGACTTCCAATATCATCTCAAATAGTAAATTCACAGATGAAGCAACTAAGATTAAGACAATTGAGATGACTTATCTGAAACTTGTTATCTTGTCTATGAAACAAGACTAAATAGACCAGGTAAGAAAAACACCACATGTATTTGCCCATGTGTCGTCCAATCCACACACAGATGTGCTTCTCATATACATATGCTACGTCTTTGATACCACATAGGTATTAACTCAAGCCATATTGGATTCCTGTATCAAACAGAGCACCCCACCATGCCCAGTACGACCGCCCTGCAGTCCATTCATCTGTTCAATAGGAGACCTGAGTGCACTTACCAACTGAAACTGCAGATTGCAATGCACGCATTTGAAAAACTTTTATAAAATGGTATTTGTTATAAATGTTCAGTGAAGCTGTTCACCTACTTCAAATACAGTAAAACTTAAGTATATATACATATGTATGTACGTGTGTGTACATATATATATATGCACATATTGATATAGGTATTTCTTTAGTTTCCTTGAATCCAGGCACCTTTAATAACTTAAGCAATATAACTCTGAATACTCCTTGTGAGTCTTTCCTGACCTGCCTCATCAGGTGGAGAGGATTTGAAATGGGCAGAAGCAGTTTGTGTAAAATAAATGACCAGTTTATTCATCTGGACGTTGGAGAGAGGCTTCCTCTCTTGGCATCTGTACTCAGAGACCGTGTGAGTGTGTACTCAAGTCCCAGACGGGAGAGAGGGTCGCCCTCATTTTGGAGTCTGTGCACCAGCGTGGAACTAAATCGCAGTGGATGAAAATCGGCCTCCGTCGGTTTTTCTCTTCTTGCCATTGCTCCAGCGTTTGTTTTTTGTTTTTTGTTTTTTTTTTTTGCTGCTTCATTTGTCCCCAGTGTCATGGGTGTAGGGTGAGGAGATAATATTTTAGGATTATGCTTATATAAGATAATTTTTTTTTAAGATTATTTATTTATTTATTCGACAGACATCACAAGCAGGCAGAGAGGTAGGCAGAGAGAGAGAGGAGGAAGCAGGCTCCCTGCTGAGCAGAGAACCCAATGCGGGACTCGATCCCAGGACCCTGAGATCATGACCTGAGCCGAAGGCAGAGGCTTTAACCCACTGAGCCACCCATGTGCCCCTATAAGATAATTAAAAAAAAAAATTTTTTTTAGCATTTTTTTTGTCCTGTGCCACACTCAGATTGTGGCCGTGGAGTTGGGCCGAAGTTAGAACTTTCCTTTACAGCCTGTTTTTATACCCAAAAGCAGAGTGTTTCTTACTTCCCCACACTTACCCTAGCTTTTCAGATGTAGGCAAGTGGTCTTCTGTCCTTAGCTCTAGCCAGCACTGGGCATTTTCAAGGTGAACTCATGCAGGGTGATAGATTTACAAAGTGACCCCAAGATGTGTGCGCACAAAATGCAGGGGACACTCCGGCAACTTGCAGTTGAACAGTCCTTTGAAGTCTACTAAGTGGGGGCACCTGGGTGACTGCGTGGGCTAAAGCCTCTGCCTTCAGCTCAGGTCATGATTTTGGAGTCCTGGATCGAGCCCTGCATCCGGTTCTCTGCTCAGCAGGGAGCCTGCTTCCCCTGCTCTCTCTGCCTGCCTCTCTGCCTGCTTGTGATCTCTGTCTGTCAAATAAATGAATAAAATCTTAAAAAAAAAAAAGTCTAGTAAGTAAATATCTCCATCCTGTGACACTTGTTATTACTCCCACTTTACAGATGAGGAGAACTGATAAGTCAAGAAATTCTCTTTAATTGGTATAAATAGGACTCAAGGCTGGTTGTTCTCTTCAGACTGAGTGTCCTCTCCAGGACAAGAGTTGTGTGTCTCCCAACACCACCTGTGACTTTCTTCATGATTCGACTTTTCAAATTGTAATCAGTGCCTAGACATCACCTGTGGATCTTGTTAAAATGCAGTTCTGGGGGTGCCTTCAGCTCAGGTCATGATCTCAGGGTCCTGGGATTGAGCCCCGCATCGGGTTCTCTGCTCTGCAGGGAGCCTGCTTCCCTTCCTCTCTCTCTGCCTGCCTCTCTGCCTACTTGTGATCTCTGTCTGTCAAATAAATTAAAAAAAAAAATCTACAATAAAATAAAATAAAATGCCATTCTGATTCTGATGCAAGTCTGGGATTCTGTACTTGTAAGACTCTTAATCTTCGCTGCATACAGTTCCACACTACGGACTAGCTCCCTGACTCCTGGGCCACCAGCACACATTGACTAGTAACGCCCTAAGCAGTATTCTGCTGGCACAGAGGTGTTGTGTGTGGCGCGTTCACCCCAACCTCATACCGCATTCCTACATTCACTTCTTCAACATAATTAACTGCTTCTCCTCAGAAAATACGTACGTAGGTGTGAATGCATATATTGTTAAGCATGCATCTTAAATCTTAAGATGAATATATCTTAAATTACCATCAATATCAGTGGACGTAAATTGTTGTCTACAAACATTTATTTAAAAAGTAGCACTGTAGAGGGGCTCCTAGGTGGCTCAGTCGGTTAAGTGTGTCTGCCTTCTGCTCAGGTCACAGTCCCGGGATCCTGGGATCATTGAGTTCTGAGTCCCTCTAGGCTCCCGGCTCAGCGGGCAGTCGGCTTCTCCCACTCCTTCTGCCCCTCCCCTCATTCTCTCTCTCTCTCAAATAAATAAATAATCTTTTTTAAAAATTTAAAAAAATTAAAAATTAAAAAAAAATAAAACACTCTGCAGAAATCTATTTAGTTAAGTGGCAAGCAGTGTTCTGCAAAACGTTTGCATCCCATGTGACTGAAAACCAGAGATAGAAAGAAAATTAAAAGTGCCCATCCACTCTTTACATTGTGTGCTTTTGCTCAGTTGATCAAAACCAAACTGGGGCTTGGTCTGTTCTCAGAGCCCAACCTCCCAGGCTCTATCTTAACAGTTGTGTCTTAAGCTCTGTGCCTCTAAGGAGCCCTTTACTTAACTGGTGCATATGCATTTTCAACTTTCAACTAACAACCTCCACTTCTTCTTCATGCTTATAACCAGTTATGAACTGTTGGCTAGTGGGTCAGATCTTCACTGCGATCATGTTTTATTGGACCTCAACATTTTAAGATTAGTTTTGAACTTTTAGGTACTAAAATTTAAGATTTGAGCAATTTCACATGAAAATCCAGGTTTCTAGTGACTCTTGAAAATTGGAAGACTTGTCATCATGGGGTCTGAGTTGAAGTCACAACGACAGGGACCAAAGAGCAGCTGGAGGCTGGAGAGGTACCATCTGATTTGCTGCAGACCTGGGCACTTCTAGGGCCTATCCTCTGGTGTTCCCACTGTTCCCTGCCTGGCATCTGCACGAAGTTTGTGACTTTGAGGCAGAACAGCCTTTACAGAGGTTTGAGACCATGTGAGTGCTCCTGCATGAAGTCCAGCATAGCTGATGACTTTCAGGGGATCAGAGGGTACCCCAGACTGGTAGATCCTGAGTGCACAGGTCTCTGGCTTCCGATCTCCAACATCTAAGTCAGAGAATTACAGATTCAAATTTAAGTTCTCTGGAAGAGTTTAGTAAGAGAGATTATGTTTAATTGCAGGTGGCTGGAAGTTCAAAATAACAGTGATTTTAAACAGTGGAGCAGTGCATTTTTGACTCTCATCAAAGTCTGACTATTGGTCTTTACTATTGGTATGTGGGTCCCACAACCATCAGAGACCCAGGATTCTCCACACAAGGCTTTCGCTTTAGGAACTGAGATGCACTCCATGTCTAGCCTCTGCATCCACATTCAAGGGGGCGAGGGAGAGAAAGGTAAGAAGAAGGCATGCCTTCTCCTTCAAAGGGAACCTTGAAAAGGTTGTTGGCATCATTTCTGTCTGGAACTTGTTGGCCAGAATGGCTCACATGGTGATATCTAGCTGTAAAGAAGCCTGGAAAAGAATATTTCCTCGAGGTGACCTTGTTCCCACCAAAGGATCAGCAAGGAGAGAAGAAATATTAGTGTGCCCCTGGCAATCTCTGCAGGGACTACACGGTTTTAAAATTCCCAGAAAATTGGACGTAGTGGACATTAGGTAAATATCATAAGAAAAGAGAAGAAAATTGTGGCGCCTCAGCAACCCCTCTATTATATTCAACTCCCGATTATCCATAAATTGCCATAAACTGTATGTACTTCTTGTTCCTTTATATATTTCCCTCATACCTTGTTCCTATGGCTTTTGCTTTGCTTTACCACCCACTAGTAAATCAACCATGTGTTTAAATCCTATGCAAAGTACTGCTGGAGAATCAAGGGACAATGTGTCCCCTTCCCATATAAAAAGGCAAATGTCTCACCATGATTCTTTCCCACACAGGAAATGCATTTTCCCAGCAAAACCAATGCTAAAATTTCACCACTGGTTACAATATGTGCCTTAACCTAAGAAGCAGAATCAGTCTTGGCACTTTGGGAAGCATCAACGGTACCATCAGCACAACCCTTTCCAGGGACATGGTGTCCTACTAACCAATGAGAACAGAAACAGGTTCCTGGCAGTGAACTGTTGTATGAAAATATGAATTCAAAAAACCCCACTCTGGGAAGAGGTGGAGCTCACTCATTTTAGAAAACAAATTTTCATTTTTCACAAAAGAATAAATGTAAGGTCTCATTCTGTGTGAATTAGTTTATAAAAGTTGGCCTTATATAAAGCTTTTTGCACTCGAAACTTTTTAAACTTTTCCTTTACAAAGTAAATCTGTAAGATTAAAAAGAAGCTTGTGGAGAGTTTCTGCTAAGGAAAACTGAACCATAGCTCTGGAGATGTAAGATTCAATCTTTCCTCCTAATAGACGATTCTCACTGTTGAAAATGCCCCTGCTTTGTTGTTTGCCAACTGGGGACAGAGGATGCAATCATCATCTCCTTCTTGAGTGAAAGAATCATGTGATTTGCCCTGAATTAACTTTCTCAAATACACCATTAAGATGTAATGTGTATATTTTTGGTTCTTTGAATGACACACACATATTTAGAGCCTAAATGCTAATTAAGGGAGAAGGTCTTTCACTGTCTGGGGAGCAGATATCTGAGGATGGCCTTGGCTCTGTGGATGGTTCAGGCATGGAGGATGATATGGAACATTCCCACTTGGCATCTGTGTGCTGTGAGTCCATCCCTCCTTTGAAGTCTGAGCACACATTCACGGGCTACCTGCTAACGTCTGGAATAGGGGACACCGCATGGAAGGGGGGAGTGATGTAGCCTGTGTGCTGGGGCCCTCCCCTTCCTCTGTCTCTCTATCATTCCAGTGTTCATTAACATCTCCCCGTGAACACACAGAGCAATGGACCAACACTAGGAACTAGGCTTCAGCTTTCAAGAAAATTACATTTCAACAAAAACACTGTGGGTTTGTTTTGTGTGTTTTGGAGACCCTGAGATACTTTGATGCTGCAAGTCCCCAAACTTAAAAAAAAAAAAAAAAATGTGATCTGAGAATCACCTTGCTACAAGAGCTGATGCCATCCTTGATTTTAAGGAAATAAAAGGAAACAACAAACCTTTCATACTAGAAATGAAAGAAAAAAAAATCCATGGTCATACCCAGGTAGACATATTCAACAATTTATTTTTAAAAAAAGAAGAAAAATTCTTAAGTGCATGTAGTTGGTGGTCTCTAGAAGCAGTAGTTTAATTTCCTTCCTGATTCCCAGCATCTGCAAGGGTAACCTTGTCGTATTTAACATCTGCGAATTCTCCTGAGAACTCTAATAGAATGCTGAGTCTCCTTGTCATTCTGTAAAACAAGTTATTTTGAAGGAAGAAGTTTAAGGAGACTCCATATAAAATACTGTAATACCAGCATGGTTTTTATTTTCGGAGTTTTAAAATGCTAGACGGTATTCATTATCCCCAGTTTGCAGAAGAGAAAACTGAGCGCCAGTGGGTTTTGGTAGCTGGTTGAAGTTTGTGTCTTAAGTGGTGACAGGGCAGATCTCATTTCTGACTCGGGGCTTTATGCTGTCCCAGGTGCACAACGCTGCTCTCTTGGTTTGGTATTCCTAGTTATTCTCCGGGAATCGGCTACATGCAGTGAAGTGGAAAAGAGAAACATTAAAAATAATTTTTGTTCCAAAAGAGTCCATATGACTGCCAATTCAGCAAGATGTGTTACTTCCAAGCATAGAAGCAAACTTACCTTTTAACTACATGCTAATAACCATCCAGCTGCTTTGTAAGGGAATTAGGTCCTTGGGAGCTCTTCGGGTAGAAGATGTTAAGAGCCATAGAACCTTATGACTATTGCAACTGGAAGTGGAGATCCCCCCTAACACCTTCATTTCAGAAATGAAACCACACCCACAGAGAGAATGGCCCACCCCAGGCCCCACTGCCAAGCACTACACCAAGCCCCCAGGTCTGGGATTCCTTCTTATGCTTCATGTTAAGCCGTTGCCCTGCAGAAAGGAATACTGGTAGGCATGTCAACTGAGATTTGCAGGTTTTTTACCTTCCCACTTTACATAATACCTCCAAAGCTTCTTCAGTTAGCAGCTAAACAGAACTGTAATTGTCATAATTCATGCAACAGACCTCTTCTTTTCATCTTCTGCTTTTGGCTCTTTTTTCTTTAAATTCCTCTAAGGATTGCAATACTGTTTTTAAAGAATCTGCTGAGAAGCATCATGGCACTGCATTTGTGCAAAATTACAGGCCAGACTCTTGTGTTAGAAATGCAGTCCTGTTAGCCCGGCTCATTGCCACCCAAGCAAGGCTCATCACTCTTCGGCACATACTGTATTTCGTGGCACAGAGTCGGGCTGCCTTGCCAGGCTCCCCATCACATATTGAAACAAATCCCTCATGCAGGGCAGAGTCTGTGAGCAAACCTGTCTCACCTGGCATGACAGATGAAAAGAAGGGCTTACAGCATCCTGGACTTAGAACAGTATCTGGCACCTGTTGCCCAGTATATATTTTGCATGGAATAAATGAAGATTGAAACCTTGCCTTTGCAAGGTTTTGAATCTCTGAATTTGAGTCAATAGCATCTGAGCCCCCCTGACTAAGCCATTAGTACTTGGTTTCTTTTCAAGTACCAGGGAGTCTCCTAGATTCTCTCAACGTGTCAAGGAATATTTTAGTCGCTTGGATACCAGCATGCTGTTAGGAGGGTGAGTCCGTATCACTGATTCCTAATGATTCCGAGAGATTCTGAGCCATTTCTGCCCATCAGTGTGTGAGTCTATCTCTAAACTTCCTAGAATCAAGACAATCGCTGTGCCCACGCAAATTACTTCTCCTCTTGTCGCCATGGCAACACACTTGCTCTCTTGCCCACCCCACCCTGTTTGCAATCAGCACAGAGCCACTGTCTTAGGAAGGCCTGACAAACTCAAACAATGGGGTTATCTTGCCTTAAAGCCAAGATCTTTATTAATTGATAGTGGTCAGAACTTTGTGTTGCTTTCTCGCGGACACTGCCAGGCATTTAGGACAAAATTACCATGATTTATTTCTACTACCTATGTTCAGCTCATCTCTTTCAAAAGTCAGTCAGCCAATCAACTGATCAATTAGGAGAAGAAATTAAACTGTTTGAATACTCAACAGAAAAAGAATGCTTTGCTACACCAGGATTTCTCGGTCTTGGCCTGTCCACGTGGTTGTGCGGGGCAGGGGTGGGCAAGGAAGAGAGCCAGGGAAAGAGCATGGTACCTCTCTGTCTCCAGCTGGAACAGGTGGTGTATTTGCCGATGGCTGCAGGCCTCTCGCCCTGGACTGCCCTGCACAGGCCTCTTCCACAGTCTCACTGAACTCAATTATACCCCTGCAGGGGCCACCTAATTGGACACTGGGTAGGGAGGTGGATCAAGACCTGGAGGCTCCTTGCAAGGTCAAGATCTTGGAGCCTTGGGCTGGGCTCTCACCATAGCTGGATGAAGGCAGACATAACTGGAGGGGTCCTTGCAAATTATGGCTGAGAGGTCAGAGGATCTGGTACAGCTTGGCCACCTCGAGGCCTCCCAGCCCAGAAAGAGAAGGCTGTACCCCCGAGCAGAAGCAGCTGCCCTGATTAAATTTCCCTGGGCAAACAGGACAAAGCACTCAATGTTTTCTATTTCTTACCAGATAAACTCCAAACCCCTTGGCCTGGCTCCCCAACTGCCTACTTCTCCCACTCATCTCTTCTTATCACTCTGCTTAGAATCCTCTGTCTTGACTGTAAGGAGTGGTATGTTGCTTTCATAGTTTTCTTTCTTTCTTTCTTTTTCTTTTATAATTCTTCCTTTCTTCCTTTCTTCTTTTTCATGCCTCCAGACCTGTTTTCTCATAGTCCCTTTGATGTGGAATGCTCTCCCCTCTCTTTTTCCTATCCATGCTCAAAAGACATCCTAAATGCCCCCAAATAGGATAATGAATAAATGAATTTTAATATGTGATAGTTATGATGGTATGCTGCTCTTCTTCAGGGTCAAGGCAGGTATCTACCCAGCTGTCAGGAGTGTTGGCTTCTGACCATTCACAGCTGAGTCCCTCTGCTAGGATCGTTTTGGGTTGAAGGACTCTGCCTTGACCAAGGTCATATCTAATGACCACTCTGGGCACAGATACAGCGGCCTGGCCCCATTGCCCCATCTGGGATGACATAGCCCATTCTGGGCTGGTGTGGCTGCATCACAGCCCTGGCTCTCCCTCTTCCAGTCCCTTACTCCCTCATGGGTCCTCTGCTGAAGGTCCTCCCCAGTAGAACTCCAGCTGCAAAGCTCCATCTCAGAGTCTGCATCCCAGGTAAGCTGAAGATGTTGCAAATATAGGATGAAATGAAATGTAACCATTAAAAATTTAGAATTATGTATTAGAGAATATCTAATGATATAAGAAACTGTTCAAGTTAATGAAATAAATACAAAAACAAGAGGCAAAACTGTCCATGCATTAGATTCTTGTTTAGGTAAGAATAGGCATGAAAGAAAGAGAGAATGAAAGCAGAAAAGGGAAATAAAAAGGTCTTTTTAGAACAAATTCCTCCTAAAATAGAAATAAAATAGTGTTCACCTCTGGAATTTTGTTTCTGTTTTCTGTGTATTTGAAATATTCTACAACGAGCAAGTAATTATTAGGAAACCAAATGAATTCATTTAATAGTCAAATGAAGTCACATTATCAAACAGCTCCCTGGAATACAAAACAAAAACAGGTCTTCTTAACCCACCTTTTGAGGACAGATGGAAGATTTCAGTGTTAACCAGTCTCTTTCTGCTGCATTTTCACATCCCTACCCATCCCCCACCCTGGTCCATGGAGGTAACTTCTTTCTTTTCATGTTACTCTGTCCCTATGTGTGCACATCTGTCATTACCCTTAACCACGGGGTGCCGTAAATATTTTAAATTTATCTTTGATGTTCCATTGAGACTCGCATGAGGGCAGAAGATCGTGTCCCTATGTCTCGGACAGGACCTCTACACCGCAATCGGTATCCTGTTCTGAATGAATAAATGAGTGAATGAACTAGTGTTTGAAGTGGAGACTTGAAGATTTTGATTGGCATGGGGACAAACTACTGAAAGAGAGGGACAGGATGTAGAGAGAAGCATTGAAAGCCTAGTTCATGTTTTCAGATTATGTCAGAAGAGGACACTATGAAATGGGAAGTCTTCATCCTGCCCAGGTTTCCCTGCCCTCTGGTTTGCAAAGAAACTTTGGAAAACGCTGACTTCGCCACTGTGGCTTTGAGGATTTCAAGACAAGCATCAGCTTGGTTTCAGAAAGAAAATGATGAGTGTTATTTTCAACTTTACAATGCTTTTTTTTTTTCCACAAAAAAATCATTCTTTAAAAAAAATAAATATTTTTGCATTTCTTCATGTTAAATTTTGGAAAGTTGCATTTGAAACTTTCTGGCAATATTTTCTACCCCTTCTGTCTTTTCCCTTGAGTACTTACTAAAAAGCACTGTCTTTTTTTTTTTCTTAATTGATGTTACATTTGCTTACATAAAATTCACCACTTTATTTTAAAGTGTACGGTTCAGTGAATATTACCTTTTTGCCCTGAATTTTGCTTCTCTCTTGAAGTGGCAATTAACTGGTCTTTGTAAAGGTACTAGGTGGTTCTGCTGAACTAACCTTGCAATAATTGGGTAATTGATACCTTAATTCAAAGAACTAATTCCATTTTTCCTTGGCCTCCTGTTACTAGAGAATATGGATCACATTTGTTAGTGGCATACAGAAAAATCTTCTTGGACTGATCCCTACGTATTCAGCTTTTCTCAGCTTCCTTCTTCATGTGCACTGTGAGCCCAAGACATACTCAAATATTTGTACTTCCTCCTGTGAGCCCTTCTCATGCTTTTGTGTGTTTCTTTCTCTGCTTGACAGATGCCTTTACATCTTTCCTTGAGACAAATCCAGACCTTAGGATACATGTGAAGCCTTCTCCATCCTCCAAAAGTAGAGTTGAGAGGCGGCCCTCTTCCCCCTCCATTTCCTTCTCCTTCTCTGCCTCCTTTCTTTTTCTCTTCTGCTTTATTATTATTATTAAAGATTTCATTTAGGAAGGGGAAGAGAGAAGGGGGGGAAGCAGGCTCCCTGCTGAGCAGGGATTTGCCTTGAAGTCCTGGGAGGAATAGGAAGCCAGAATGCTTACACCTCTGGAAATATTCTGAAATTCCTTAGAGAAAGATGCAAACTATTAATTAGATACATATCATGACAATATGCGTTTTACAACATTGATAAACTTGAACACTCATCCCAGCCTGTTTTAGTCTTATTTCTCTTGAGCTTCAACACTGAATTTGTATTTGTAACACCTGCTGTTGCCATCCCAGGATAATAGACTATTTAGCATTTCATCATTGTCAAAATATGGGAATTTACAGTCTACCCACTTCTAGTTATTTGATATGGATCTCTTCTGAGGGCTCTCCAGGAATCATCTTGTGGTCTAGACTATATGACTGAGGCTGAGGGCTAGCAAACCACTCTTTAAACTACAAATAGAGAGATGTTATGATTATTGGAAACAACAAACAATAATGAAATGTGTGGAATTTGAGATCGAGGAAAGGGGAGGGAGAAGATGAAGAAACCTAATAAAACTATGTAATTGTCTTCATGTCCAAACTCCTTCCTGCCCCAATCTACCAAGCAGAACCTTTCCCACTCTAAGCTGGAATGTACACTGACCTCTCCAGTGAAACGTGAAGTTGGGTCATCTGGAGATTTGTTTAAAATGATGGGTTCCTGAAGCAAAATCATTATCTTGAAGACCTATCTGTACTCCCATGTTCCTTGCAGTCATTATTCATGATAACCGAGTTATGGAAACCAAGCTAAGTGTTCATCTATGGAAGAATAGATAAAACATGATATATACACACTGAAATATTATTCAGCTTTTGAAAAGAAGGAAATCCTGCCATTTGTGGCACAATGGATGAACCTGGAGAACATTTCGTTAAGTGAAATAAGCCAGAGAAAGACAAATACTGCATAATATTATTTATATGAGGAATCAAAAAAATGGGAAATCCTAGAAAGTAAAATGGTGGTTACCAGAGGCTGGTGGGTGGGGGAAACTGAAAGATTGGTAAAAAGGATACAAATTTTCAATTATAAGATGAAAAAATAAAATGGTAGATTCCTGGCCATCACCTCAATTTCTGATTTAGTTTCTCTAAAGTGCATCCCGGGAAGTTGTTTTTTTTAACAACACGCATATGAGTCTGTTAGAGGTGGTCTGGTCAACGTTCCACACTTTGAGAAGTAATACAGAAACCGTCTCTTAGCCTTATTATTATATTAGTTAACATTTTTGCTAAAAACAACACTCATGCGTTGACTCATTTGTCATTGCTGATTGTCACTTTGCTGGGCTCAGCTGGATGATCTTTTTTCACTCTTGTTGCCTGGGCTCATGCAAAAAGCACTAGTCAGCCGGTGTCTCAGCTGGGACTGGGTAGTCAAAGTTGGCCTCTACACGTGACTAGTGTGTTTGGCAGGCTATCCGCCAAAGGCACCTCATTTCTCCTCCATGTGGTCTGTAGCCGCCTAGCTTCAGATTCTTCCTAGGGTGATCTCAAGATTCCCAACAGCAAGAGAAGGCAAGCCCCAGTGTACAAACCTTTTTCAAACCTCTGTTTATATCCTACTTTCGAATGTGCCATTGGCCAAAGAAAGTCACATGGCCACATCTAGATTTGAGGGGAAGAGACGTAAACTCCACCTCTTGTTGGGAAGCCTGGCAAAGACACATTGCGTGGAGTGGGAAGAATTACCGGGGCCACTGTTGCCAACAATCTGCCATGCTTGTATTTCAGTAGCTAGTATTTAACATAACGGTTGCAGAAGCGAAGTTTATAAAGGATTTATATTTTAAAAATATAAATTAATGCAAATGCAAGTCTGAGTTCCAAATAAAAGCCCTCCTACTGACTTGCATCCCCAAATATTTTTGAGTAAGAAAGGAGGGATTGATATACAGTGTGATGGGAATTGTCATAATCTTGGATAGACCCATGGAAATTTGTAGTCCTTGTTAATGACTTGGTTGAAAAAAAAAAAAAAAGTCCCATATCTTTAGAAATCTGGGGAAAATTAGGTAAGGGGAAGCAGATGGTGGTGATCTTTTGTTTCACTGTTTTTCTTTGGGGAGGAGATAATGTAGTGGTAAAGATCCTAGTGTCTGCCCACCCAGGTCCCAGTATTGGCTCTGCCATTCTTGAACTGTGTACCTTGGGTAAATACATTAACTCACCTTTCCATACTTAATGGGGCATGATAGCGTAAGATTTGAATAAAATGATGTATGCCATAGAGCTCACAGAGCACTAGCTGTCATCCTCGGCCTCCTTATCATTCCAGACAAAAACGTTGCCAATACTTCATTACTCGCTTTACCCACCTGAGGAATGGGGCAGTTGCCTATCAAATCTACATTCATAAAACTCACTCCCCCAAATAACTTCCAGATCTCCCAAACAACTTAAAGATGGCTCAATCCTTCTATTGCATGAGGATGGGAAAGAGTATCTACACCCAAAGTTGTTTCTCTTCTCTGGCAGAGACTTCGTGACTAGTATGCACACTGTGGTTTATGGGAAAAGATACCGTAGCCAGTCTCCAGGATGGCCTCTAATAATTCTTGCCTTATGATAGCCATACTTTTGTGTAACACCAGGAGGGCTGATCTGTGTCACCAAAAAGATAGAACAGAAATGAAGTGTGACTTCTGAGGCTAAGACATAAAAGCTCTTGCAGATTCCACTTTACTCTCTTGGATCATTCACTCTGGGGAAAGCCAGCTGTCTTGTCATGAGGTACTCAAGCAAACCTGCGGAGACTTCCACGCGTGAAGAACTCGAGGCCACTTACTGACAGCAAGTACAAACCTGCCAACCACGTGAGCGAGCCAACTTGGACGTGGACATTCCAGCACCACTCAAGCCTTGAGAAGACTACAACCTCATGAGGGACCTCAAGCTACAAGCATTCTGCTAAGCTGCTCTCTGGTTTCTGATCCACAGAAACTGTGAGAGATAGTAAATGTTTGTCATTACTCCAAGCCTCTAAGTTCTGGGGTGATTTGATATGCAACAATAGACAGCTAATACAGCTGTTTGGATGTGGGGAGGGAGTGAAGGCACAGATGCACTGGCTTGATGGAAAGAGAGAGAGAGAGAACGGAGAAAGATTTAGAAGTCAGGGACTGAGGATTACCAAAGAGAGCCTCAATGCTGCTTGCAGGCACAGTCCTGGAGGCCATTTTCTGGAAGAGAAACATCAGAGTTGAGTGTGCTAAGTGCTTTGAAGTGCCTAGAGACCCCGCGGGGAATGGCACTAGGTAACCGGGAGGTCGTGCTTTCCTCTTTATCATCTTGGCCATTAACTAGAGCAAAGCTCTTTGTGGGAAACATGCAAATTGCTGAAAATGGAGTTGAACTTCCTCCATCTCTCTTTAACTGGAAATATAATTGCAACTCCTTGCACATTGCTGTGATTTTTTTTTCTAATCCTGTCACGCTTTGTTGGCTCCCTGCTTTTCATCTTACTGTTTATTAAAATAGCCCACGTCGTCTTTGATGCTGAAAGCACAAGTATATGATTGGAGGCTATTGCCAAATTACAATTCATTTTTATTTGATACTGAGGTGTTTGATTATTCATTTTTAACTTTCTTTCTTTCTTTCTTTCTTTTGACTTTGGAGTTGAAGAGTGGGAGTTGGGGGAAGGAAACCATAGGAAATGGCGAATGACTAGTTGGAACCCGCTCCTGTGTTCACAAATCTGGCAGTTCTTATCCATGCATCACCATAAGCATTTCACATATTCTTCTATGAGACATATTCCTTTTGTCCTTAACTAGTAGCAGGTAGAATAAGCCTAGATTCATGGAGTGATTGATGATTTAGCCATTGGCGTCTTTAATCCTTCAGAACTGTGAGTACACTGATTCTGATTTGCTCTGACTTTCCAGTGAAATTGAGATGGGTCCTCCAATCTTCCAAATAAGGCAGTTTTGCATTTTAGTTGACTCTACAACCAGTGGTGTGATGCCCAGGCAGAAATACTCCCTGGATAGTTTCCAAAAATATCCTGTATAAGGGAATTGTGCCTGAGAAATATATTCGTTTCCTGTGCTCCTATAACAAATTGCCACAGACTTGGTTCCTTAAAAACAATGGAAGTTTATTCTTTTGCAGTTCTAGAGTCCAGAAGTCCAAGATCGGTCTCACTGTGCCAAAATCTAGGTGTTGGCCTGTGTACATGCTCTGAATGCTCTAGGGAGCCATCTGTTCCTTGCTTCTCCCAGCTCTGGTGGCTCCTGGCATTCCTTGGCCATATCACTCCCATCTCTGTGCCCATGGTCACATTACATTTTCTTCTTCTGTCTGTCTGTGTCACATCTCCCTCTGCCTCCCTCATAAGGATACATATGACTACTTTTAGGGTCCAATCAGATAATCCAGGATAAGCTCCCTATGTCAAGATCCTTAACTTAATCATATCTGCAAGACTCTTTTTCCAAATATTGTAATGTTTTCAGGTTCCAGGGATTAGGATCTGATAGCTTTGGAGGCCATTATTCAGCTTATGACGAGAAGCTTCACATTATTCCATCCCCAGCCTAGAGCCTTTCTCTCTTTTCCTCATTGCTATCGCCATCAAGTCGGTAGTGAATCGCCGAAAGGATGAATGGCCCCATCTTCTTTGAAAGACTGTAGGACCAAACACATTAGGTGGAAGAAATGTAGCAAGGAAGGCTCTGCTGAAAACGACCACCCCGAATTCTATGCTTTCCATTGTCGAATCCTGCTCTGTTGACTGCCTTCCTTTGAAAGCTTCTCTAAATTTTTACCTTGAAATACAGATTTGGTTACCCATTCAGAAATTGTCATCTCACATGTTGAAATCAAGAACTTGTCTGTCATTGTTGCCCACTACAAAGTTTTATTAACCGTGGAGAGAATTTACTGCTCTACTCCTGCTGTGGGCTCCCTGCCATGGTGTGTAGACCTGAGATGAAAACCACTTGATGTATGGTTGGAGGGTAATAGACTTCTCTCACCCAGACTGTAAGTCATTATAGGCCTTTCCATTCAGTAACTCTGAGCTGGGTCCTGGCTTGCACTTCGCCTGGGGGTTGGGAGACTGGGAGAGAGAGAAGGAACCATTCTTCTCTCAGTGCTGCTCAGGCTTGCCCATGTTACTTGGTAGTAGAGGGGAACCGCAGCAGGGGTTGTGGAGGTGGTTGTTGAAGTGACTGTTGAAGTGACTGCTTGGTCTTCAAGGTGGTAGGACTTAGGAGGTGTGAGCTAGGCATATAGCAAGGAGGGGGGGGAATGTCCCAGATTTAGGGAAAACTTGCAAATGAAAATCATGAAGTGAGGCTCCTTTAAGGTTTTTAAGTGTGTGTGTATATGCTTGGATGAGAGAGAGAGAGAGAGAAGCTAAGATTAAAACTTAGGAGAAAAGGAATAGTTCTAAATGCCCTGGCAAGGGAATCTTACATATTGGCAGATTTTGACCCTTTTCCAAGTCATGCAATGCTTCTTAAACTGGAGTCTATAGAGACACAGAGGGCTTCACAAGCTCTCAATTAGTGAAACTCTGGCTTAAAGTGTAGTGCAAAACCTGAGCCTGATACCTTAATCTCTCCCTAATCCAACTCCATCTGCCTCTCTTAGCCTACTTCTCATTCCTCCCACTGTTGTTCCGGTCAAACTGGGCTACTTAGAGTTCCCCAGACTTATCACTTTTATGACTTTGCACATTCCTCTTCTAAAATGTGATCCTTCCTTTCCCTTCTCTTCCCAAGCCCTTCTCTTACAGCTTTCCCCCACCCAGAAATTTCAAGCTCTATTCCAGTTCTGCCAGGTGTCAGGTCCCTAGATGCTCGAGCTCTCGGCGACCACTCTTCCCCACAATTTCTGCAGCATTTAAGCTCTGAAAAAAAAATGCTTTCTTGGTCTTTGAAAAATGCTTTCCTTCTGCTCTGCCTTGGTTATTATTTATTATTTGTTCTATCTTTTGGACAAGTATTCTTGACTCTAAGGATATGTGTCTCTTTTCTCCTATCCCATATCACTAAAAAAAAACAGAATGCTTACTATAAATAAATAGAAAGTCTCCCCGCTTCCCTCTTTCAAAGTTGGCAAAACCAACCCTCTCCTACTGGATGCTCCCCAGAACCCGCTCATCTCTTATCTGCCATTCTAATACTCTGGCACAGTGCTGGCCCCACCACTTTCTGCTAACTGTCACTGTCTGTGATCAACATGTTTTTTGGGGCCAGTGTTTGAGAGAGGACCTAGTGAAGAGAGGAAATCCGGGAAGAAGTAGGAAGGGTAAAAAGAGCCCCCTGTGGCTGTAGGATGTCTAGAAGATATCTCCAGGCACAGCAGTGCTTGATGTTCAGTTGGTTATTATTGTAAAACATCCTCCAACTCAGCATCAAACCTCCAGTGAAGTCTGTTTCACGAATGTGTTGTGTGAGTATATTTTTGTGTAAAATTAAGGCAGGAAGACTGATTTTCATATTTGAATCAATTGAAGTTAAGCAATCATGAGTAGAAGCCAGAAGCTTCCTACAAAGGTAAAAATGACATCGTAAGCACTGACAATATTTGTAGAAATGTGGGTTGGTGATATGGTATTGCAGCCAATCTTTTCTAGAACTCCTGGGGATAGGAGACCTAAGGTGACATTTTAAGAGATCCAAAGGATTTGGGGGCTAAGAAAAGAAAAAAGGCACGACCACAAGGTGGCAGTAGCACACACAAGCCTTGTCGGGCACTCCGAGGAAAGGCTGGTGAGCCCCTCAGGGCAGGCTTCTGTCTGGAGGCGAGCGCCTGGAGGCAGCAACTCAGAAGGGGAGGAGGGCAGGGAACTCCTGAGGAAAAGAGGGATCTGAGTGATGTGGCTTAGCAGCATGGGGGAGTCTCTGGGTCTGAAAGCTCTGATGGGCTGGAGGTGCTAGCTGGCTCAGCCAGAAATTCATGGCCTCTTGATTTCTGGGTTTTAGAGACCCTTTTTGGGTGTAGAGATTACTTTAAAAAAATAAACAAAACAGAAAGCAAGAGAGAAAGAAAGAGAGCTCTGAAGGGCAGCAGTGGCTTGGGGTCTTTATAGCCGTTGGGCTTAAGATGTTGAATGTAGCTTCAGGAGGATGCAAAGAAGGCAGTCTTAAGTGGCTAAAAATCTACTTATTTAAAATAATTTTGTGTGTAAAAATGTGTCTCAGCCGGCAGTCAAGAAATATATATCTTCAGAGCCAATACAAAGAGGCATCTTTGGTTTATTTATCTAACAGACATCTAACACACACACACTCTCTCTCTCTTATAGGATTGGAGCCATACCATATATGGTGTTTTGTAGCTTGCACAATAATATATCCAGCACTTTTCAATGTCACTAAAATTTCTTCTGAAACATTATATTTAATAGCTGATTATTATTTCATCATGAGCTTTCTCTATGATCTACCAAATCCCCTAGTTCTAATATATTTTTACAGGTAGCCTAATGATTCTAATGTCACCCCACAGATCTTTAGTGAGGGAACCCAGAGCTTTTTGGCTCCAAACCTGGTTTAAGATTCTTAGCTCTACTGACTTGATGGTTGAACGGGGGAATCATCAAATGATTCTTGAAAACAATGTTAGGAAAAAGAGATTTCCTTCAGATTTTAAAATATTTATTTACATAATTATCTATTTGGTATAGATGTCTTTAACAATGTGCTTAATGGCCTCAGCTTGCAGATGACATTTTTGTCAAAAAAACAGTTGTGCTCATCAAGCAAACATACTATGCAAAGAGCACTTCATCATATAGGGCCCCTGAAGGAAACTAGTTTTGAGGTAAAGAACAGACCTCCATCTCATTACACATACCAAGTGTACCAAATCACCGTGACACAGAACATTTGAACAGATAGTAGCTTGATTACGAGTGGCATTTCCCCGTTTGAAATGATGTAAATAAGACGGTATTTAAAATCTTGACATTCGTTTGCCAAGAGTAGATGAGCTACAGAAGGCGGCACAATGAGAGTGTGAGTCTCCCTTCTCATTCTGTGCCCACGTGCGTGTGTGGAGTGTGGCAGGAAGCCCTTTGAACGGGACACTGTGCTTGAAGAACCAGGTCACCTCACACAACCTGCCTCCCGCACTTCTGAGGTGACTGTAGGATGGAGGCGGTGTTCTCAGGCTTCTTCCCCGCTCTGTGACCACGTATGCAAGAAATGCGTGTTCTCAGGCTTCTTCCCCGCTCTGTGACCACGTATGCAAGAAATGCTGCTTAATCCTAAAGGGGGAAAACAAGGAGAGAGGAAACAAGATGAGATTTATTGACTGATCAGTGGCAAGCAGTTTGAGGTACTTCCTCACATGGAATTCCCCAAATAATCTTGCCAATGGTCTGTCTCCAGTGTTCGCATTAGGATACCGAGCCTCACAAATATTTTAATGAATTCTTCCAGATCCTCGCTGAACCATACGCAAACCTAGATCTGAAGCCCTTGCAAAAATCTGCGCTGTTTCTATGAGATTGGACAGAGTTTCAGTTATCCGGGAGAGTCGGTTAAAACCACTGTGTCTTGATTCTTTTCTATCACCCCATCTATACACCTTTCCTTATGGTTTTCTTTCCTTTGGGTTTTGCACTTGTAACCCTCTGTGATGTCCAGCCCTTTCATTCTGCCCCTTGCCTGCCCTAGGAGGTTACTGAGGTACGTAGGTGCATAAGCATACATATATGCTCTTTCCTGCATTTTCCATGTCTCTCTGTTCCTGAGCTGTCCATTTTGACCATCTAAGACAGTAACTAGTGTTAATGATAAGAATTACCTATGGCTAGGTGTTAATGACTGATACTAACACCATGCACTTTTCACCAAAGAAGCAGTGTCTAATGGTAGATATTTCAATAATGTGCAGGTTGGTGAGGCAGGATAGCTTTTGATAGGCACGTGATCTCAACTCAGACCATAGCTGTCAAGAGCAAAAGTTTTCAAGTCAGTTGGATCTAAATTCCGGTCTGGACTTTCCAAACTTCTTTTTTTCACTTTTGGCTATTTACATTTTGTGTCACCTTATGAAGGTGATCATAGTGTCTGCCCCCTAGGTTCGTATAAAAATTAAATGACATACTACGTATAGCACATAGCTTGTATAGCACATAGCTCTCAAAAAATTAACTTCTATAAAAATAATACATAAAATTTATTTTCTGCTGACTCTACCTGTATATTAGGTCAACCCTCTAGCATACTTCATTGACCATAAGCGTGTACTCATCATCAGTTACATACATTGTATGGCCAGAGACACAAAAAGGACAGGGGCCTTAGGTAGGTTAAGGACTTTGCTCCCCATTAGCTTATGACTTACATAGTGATAAGAAGAAGTAGATTTAAGAATTTCCCTGTTTCGGGATGCCTGGATGGCTCAGTGGGTTAAGCCTCTGTCTTCGGCTCAGGTCATGATCTCAGGGTCCTGGGATCGAGCCCCACATCGGCCTCTCTGCTCTGCAGGGAGCCTGCTTCCTCCTCTCTTTCTGCCTGCCTCTCTGCCTGCTTGTGATCTCTTTCTCTCTGTGTGTGTCAAATAAATAAATAAAATCTTAAAAAAAAAAAAAAAAAAGAATTTTCCTGTTTCCTCACTGTTCCCCCTTCCCAATAAGAAGTTATCAAGCCTTCACTGAAAATGATGTCAGTGCTGTGGAATGTTCTCCATGCAGCCAGTATTTATTAAGGACCCCTTCGGTGGTCAGGCCTAGGCCAGTCTAGGGAATAGAGGCGGCTTCCCAGGAAAGCATGGGTTTTCTGCTCCTCAACTTAACTGTGAGCTTTTCAGCCTTAAACTGAATTCTAGTTCACGTTCTTTTACTTTCCTTTACTCTAAATCGTGCTCCATGGACTTGTCCACCTGCATCTCACTCCACCCCTTCCTCTCATTACTCGTGTCTTGAGTCCTATTTATCTTGGCATCCTGCTAAATAGCAAAAGGGTCTTATGACCAACTGAACATTCTCTTTCTAAGACAAGTATACAACTCCTCTAGGTTCTAAAATTCACAACAACAAAACAGGTACTAGAAATATAAGTAAGGGAGACCTTAAAAAGTTACACACCCACTAAAATGGCTAAAATTTAAAAAAAAAAAAAAAACTTGATGATGCCAAGTGTTCAAAAGTATATAGAATAGCTGAAACTCATATATTGCTGGAAGGAATGTAGACTGGTATAACCACCTTGGAAAACAGTAGCAGTTTCTTTGTTAACGTACACTTACCATACAACCCAACGATGATATTTCTAGGATTTTACTCAAGTGAAATGAAAACTGTTTATACAAAGATATATACACGAGGGATGCCTAGGTTGCTCAGTAGTTAAGAGTCTGCCTTTGGCTCAGGTCATGATCCCGGGGTCCTGGGATGGAGCCCCGTATTGGGCTCCCTACTCCGTAGGAAGCCTGCTTCTCCCTCTCCCAACCCCCCTGCTTGTGTCCTCCACCCATCAAATACATACATACATACATACAAAAACAACAAAAAAAAGAAGATAGGTACACTAATTTTCAAACCATCTTTGTATATAATAGCTCCAAACTGGAAACAACTCATATGTCTATCAACAAGTATGAATGGATAAACAAATTATGGCATATGCATCTGATGGAGTACTATTCAACAACAAAAAAACATATTGATACAAACAGCTAAACAGATGAATCCCAACATTTTGCTGAGCTACACAAGCCAGTCTCAAAATAATACATACTGTATGATTCTATGTATATAGAATTATTTTTTTAATCCAAACTAAATTAGAGTATCAGAAAGATTGCTTGGCAGTGGGAATGAGAGGAACATTAAAGTGGGGCATAAAGGAATTTTTAGGGTGATTGAAATTGTTATATCCTGATTTAAATTGTCACACAACAAAGATATCCAGGGACATAAGATATATGAAGATATACAAAGATATCCAGGGATATAACTGTATTGCAAACAAATCTAGTCAATGGTAAGTAAATACACTTATTTATTCACTCAATCATTTATACTCAACCATTTATTAAACACTGACTAGATGCAGAGTTAAGTGTTGGGTACAGAGTCTACAGAGATCAAAGACTTTGTAACCACAACACATTTGTAGTTTTGACAAGTAGTCCAGCTGGAAAGGGGTTGCCATCAGGGGGTTCAATGGGAGAATTATTGTAAGTCCGTAGGATGAGATGAAGTTTGATCTGATTCCTGGGAAGAAAAGGTGTATAGATGCTCTAGGTATAGGGAATAGAAGGTGCAAAGCCATGACATGGTGACTCCTGTGGCCAAAGTGAAGAGTGTCATATGTGAGATATGACTAGTGAGGAGCAGAAAAGTGAATATAGGTCATGTGATGGAGGACTTTGGGTTTTGGACTGTTTTCTATTGGATATAAATGAAGGATTTTAGGCAGGAGAATGACACACATTAGTTATGATTTAGGACAGTCATGCTAGCCTCCTTGTGGTGTGTCAATCGAAAGGGTCAAGAATGAGCAGGGAAATCAGTTATGGAATTGCTGAAGTAATCAAGTAGCGGTGGTAGAGATGAAGCGATGGGACATTTGGGGGCTGCCTCCAGAAATTCCCGTGTCACTCTTTGTTCACTCTTTGTAAATACCCAATAGGCATCATCCAGCTCTGTGTGGTGTTGCCTTTTATTTTTATTTTTGCTTTTAGTCTGTGTTTTGTTTAGCCAAAGGCATTTGGTGCTTCCCCTTCTCCCTGTACTTTGTGAAGTGTGTCCTGTCTTTCATGCTACTCCTTTCCCTTTTATCTTTTCCTAAACCCAAACAAGGTGAATGACATGGTTTTCTTTTAGGTCTTTCTAGAACTATGGATCCTATTTGATTTCTCCCCTGAAAGGAATGCTGCCAGACATGATTTCCCTCATCAATGCAAAGAAACTAAGATTTGGTCACTGATTTTGAGAACATTTACAATTGCATGCAGCACTGGATGTGGTGCATAAACAATGAATTCTGGAACACTGAAAAGAAATTTTAAAAATAAATTTAAAAAAAAAGAAAGTATACTTTTTCTTTTAAAAAAATTTTTAAAGATTTAATTTATTTATTTGAGAGAGAATGAGTATGAGTGGGGGGAAGGGCAGAAGGCGAGGAAGAAGCAGACTCCCTGCAGATGTAGGGCTCTGTCAATCCCAGGACCCTGAGATCATGACCTGAGCTGAAGGCAGACGCTTAACCGACTGAGCCACCCAGGAGTTACGAAAGTGTATTTACTTTTTCAAGTAACTAAAACTTACTGAGTGTCTGCTCCGTGTCCCAGGCCTGTGAGGAGCAGGTGAGTTTGCTTGCTGGCTTGATGGACTACCCGACACCTTCCTCCTCCCCCAAGCCACATCCTACTCCCCTGCCACATGATGATGATTCTTTGTACAAAGGTCTGTGGAGGTTCTTGGCAATGTAAAAGGTAGTGTCTGCCCTCGCCTGGCATGTAATTTTGAAGAGAAGAAAACATGGCTACAATGTAAGGCAAAATGGGCAAAGCAATATCAAAGAGGTAAGAGGAGGTAGGTTAAGTATCCTAAGGAGAATGCTCATCTAGGCAAGGGTAGTGTGGCTGGTATGGCTGTTGCATGCACAGAAAAAAAGAAAAAAATGTGTGTGCGTGTGCGTGTTTGTGTGTGTGTGTGTGTGTGTGTTTATTTATTTATTTATATATCCACCCATCCATCCATCCATCCATCCCCTGGAGATAGATAGATGAACAATCGATCCCCTGGATGCCATGGAAACAGTTACAGTGGTCTGGAAACCCTGTCATGTTCTGGGAATAACACTAAGTTGAAGAAGATCAGGTCCTGCCTCCAGAAATTCCTCCGATTGTAGAATCAGAATTTAATTAAAATCATGATCTTAGAGGAGCCCTACATGTCATTGAGCCTTTTAAGTTCAGAGCTCTACACTAGCCTGAAGGTTCAGGTGTGAGGCCTGTGCACCCAGCTTCTTACAGGCCCCACCTCCAATATGTTGAGCACGGTAGCATTGTAAAAGGTGACATTGGAAGCAGCCAAGATTGCTTAGAGCTAACTCAGAAAGCATGAACCATAAAAGGTGTTCAAGGCTTTGCCTTTTGGAAAGAACTTGTGTCGAGATCCCGGCGAATACATTGGAGACCTGGTTCATTCATTCACCTTCTATCCCTCCCGTTCACAACTTATGAAACTCATGGGCCTGGCCCAGGAAACTTTTCTCTAAAAGCAAGAACTAAAACATCAACACTAAAGACAAATCAGATGCAAAGCTCCATATACTTCTTAAGTCTCGTTTCTGTTGCATATAAAGGTTATTATAATGAAAATTTCTAAAATCAGGGCACTGTTGTCTAGTTGTGGTATATACTGTCAGAAAGAAACGCCTTGCAGGCACATACCCCGTCCCACTACCCAAAAAGAAAGACACACCTGCCATGTTGCAGAGACATGGGACATATTTTATACGTGTGGGCCCAGTAACAGAAATGCCTTTAGAGGAGGGAAGCAATAAAAACAGTACATTAATATTTTAAATGTTGGTTAAAAAAGAAAAAAAAAAAAAGGCTGGGTGAGGAGCAAATACTTAAGAACTTCCCCTTAATAAAAACGACATTCTCAGTTATATGACCCACAGCAAATGGGCTTCAGCTGCGTTTTTATTTAGCAATTTGTGTTTGGTGTTTTCTCTTGGAGATGCTCCCCTATTCCGTTTTATGGCATGCTTTACATAAATTGCGAGGAGGATTGGGGTGTAAAACTGTCAATTGCCAGCAGCTTATAAACTAATGAATTTAAATTTTAAATGGGAGATTTTAAAACATGGGGGGGGGGCTGTTTTCATTATCTGATGGTATGTATCTCCAATGGTAAGTGGGAATCTATAAACCCTGGGGATGGCTCCCATCAGGAACTTGTCAGAAGGAATGCTCTTCTCCCTTCCACCCATCCTCCCTCTTTCCTTTCTCACTTTGTTCCTTTCCTGTCAAGTGTCAAACCCCAATGAATTCGCCTTTGTAAAAGACACGATGTAAATTGTTGTAAAAATTGATTTGAGGGGTGCCTGGGTGGCTCAGCGGGTTAAAGCCTCTGCCTTCAGCTCTGGTCATGCTCCCAGGGTCCTGGGATGGAGCCCCGCATCGGGCTCTTTGCTCAGCAGGAAGCCGGCTTCTTTCTCTCTCTCTCTGCCTGTCAAATAAATAAGTAAATAAAATCTTTAAAAAAACTGATTTGAAAAAGAACTGATTTGAGTCAGAGATACTTTATTCACCCTCAAATCTCTTTCCCACTTCCCTTTATTTCTTGATCCCACTTTTTTTTTTCTCTTCTTCACGCAGGTTGTTGCTCTCCTAAGATGGGCAAACAAGCACTCATACACAAAATCTTTGTAGACCATCAGCATAGCCAAGTTAACATTTTAGAGGTGAAGGAAATAAATACAGGCCCACATTTGAACATCTGTTTAGGCCCCTGCTCAATCACAAGTCACCTAGCCCTAGCTAAGGAAGAAAAAAATGGCTAAGGAGGAAAAAAAAAAACCAAAAATTCTGTTCATCAAACATTGTCCTCTGATGGTCAGCATTGTGGACAGGTGAGTTCACTGAGCTAGTGACTTCATGTAAGATGGTAGCCTATTTGGATTAGGTCCAGGAGTGTTTTACAATTCAAAAATAATAGGTGCATTTTATTGCTATTAAATATTTCTGTCTCAAATGGAAAAAAAAAAAAAAGAGAGAGAGAGAGAGAGAAATCCAAAGTACCTTTATTAGATGACCAGAACATAGTCTTTTTGCCAACATCAAATTGTTCTCTTCACTTCTCTATATCTTCTAGTTTTAAATCACTTTTAAGCAATGGAGTTTCCGCTGTGTCACCTGGGAGACAATCGGAAGATCTAACCAATATCCTAATTAGATCATTTCCAGAATAGGATGTGGAGGGCTGTAATAGATGGTGCACTGTGTTTTTTGTACTAAGAAGGTAATTTCCCACATTCCTGATTAATTGAATTATAATTACTATAGGGTTAACAATATCCACAATAATCAAACTGTGGAAAGAACTCAGATGTCCGTTGACAGATGAATGGATAAAGAAGATGTGGTATATATGCATATATAGACACACACACAATATAATATTACTCAGTCATTAAAAAATGAAATATTACCATTTGCAACAATGTAAATAGAACTAGAGGCTATTATGCTAAACAAAATAAGTCAATCAGAGAAAGACAATTGTCATGCGATTTCACTCATATGTGGAATTTAAGAAATAAAACAGAGGGTCATAGGGGAAAGGAAGGAAAAATAAAACAAAATGAAATCAGGGGAGGGAGACAAATGATAAGAGAATCTTAGCTATAGGAAACAAACTGAGGGTTGCTGGAGGGGAGGTGGGAAGGGCTGGGGTAGCTGGGTGATGGGCATTAAGGAGGGCATGTGATGTAGTGAGCACTGGGGGTTACATGCACTGATGAATCACTGAACTCTACCTCTGAAACTAATAAACACTATATGTTAATTGAGTGTAAATAAAATGGGATTTAAAGAATAATTATTATTATGGTGTTATTCCTACCTTATAGAAAAGAGGTGAGATAGTGTCTCTGTTTGGGGGCAGTGTTTTGACTTTTCTGTCATTGCAGAAATGTCCAGATTTTCAATCCCTTACTTCTTTCTGATCTCACGTGAGAAACACACTTGGAACTTGACATTCTAAGACATGATTTGCCTTGATTCTCTGGACTTCTTTAATAGATCAGGGCTGTGCAGTCATTGATAGAATTTGATTTGATGTCTACCCTAAGGTCCCATCTATAACAAACTATCTTCTCTTGCAAGTACCCATTGAGAGTTTTAAAACTAGTTTCACTGGTATTTTGAAATTCCCAAATCAGGTTGGATCTGGAGAGAGGAATTTGGTTAATGAATGATCCATTTAACATACTAGGTTTTATTATTAACTACTGCAGGTTGCTTTGCCCCCGCACTAGCAAGCTGAGAATGAGTCTTCGAGGTTCCGGATTACAGATGTGCACAGAAGAGAAATAGAACTAATGGACTTTAGGAATTACCTACATGGCTCAGGACAAGAGAGAATGTGAGGGCTGGAAATTCTAATCTGTAGCCAATTAGAATGTATTGGCTGAATGTCTGGGGGAAAGGCATGGTCAGAGAACCACTGAAGAAAAAATGGTACTTGAATTCTCTTCATTTCTGATGAGAAAATAGAGGAAATGGAAGAGTCATTCTTGGAGGCTCTGTCAGAGTCACCAGCCTTGCTAGAAAGTTCTTAGCTCTGTATGTATATAACTCAGTTTGGTATCATTAAAGTCAGGGACCTAGCTCCTTCTCACTTCCTATATTACACCAAACTTCTTCACCAAAATCTGCACTATATTTTTTCATTGTGGTAAAAGGCAGTAAGTTTATGAATTTTTAATATTTCTGTCAAGATATTACAAGAAGAAATTACTTTGTGAAGTATGTAGGGATGCCAGGAGTAGGATGAAAAGTGGATCATGATCTCAAAATAGTAAAGGCTAGCTCTGTGGCTTTCCTGCAGAGAGGTAATGTGTCTTGGTGAGACAAGAGAGCAATTGTAGAAGAGAGTGTATGTGCTGGTTTCTGCTGGTTCCCTTCTCTGAACCAATCTAATCTCCTGGGCTGTCCTTGGATCACATCTGTAAATACCTCCTCAGCTGAACCTCGATTTCTAAGGACAAGATGAAGGCCTCTTTCTTTACCCTTAATCTATGGTTGGTAATGGGGCTTAGGAGCAGGCCAGAAGGGAACAGCAGGAAATACTGATAGGTAGATGCAGGAAAATGGGAGAAATAAAATCACAGAACTAGAAGGCAGGAAGACATGCCATGCATCTGGTAGAAATAATCACCCAGTGCTGGAATTGTTTCTCCGACATCCCTGATGGATGTGTCCTTTGTTAGACATTTTCATTGACCCAGAATACATACAATGTTTTTATGTGACCAGTACAGTTCTTTGTAGGGGAGCTTTAATTGTTAGAAAGTCTTTTTTTTTTTTTTTTATCTTTAATTGACTCCAAATCCATTTTTTAGGAATGTCCAACTCATTGGGTCTGGTTCATTATACATGACAGTGCTTTCTAGGAACTGGAAGAGTCATAACTCATGTTGAATTTGTCAAAGAGAGCTTCAGGGGTTATAATGACTACTTATTACATTGCTTATTGAATTAGCAGAAGACATAAGAATTTCCAGAGAAACCATGCTTTTCTCACACTTCTGAGCCAGTGGAGGACAATGCTGTATGGAGCACATTAACTAACAACTCAAGAAACTTTCTAGCTGACTTGGTTTATTTTGCATACTTGGTTCCTGAGGCATTTATATAAATGACCCAAGGGAGATGATCAGGGGGAGAATTGCCCATATTTTTAATCCACTTATCATATTCTTTGATGTTTTGGGTACAAGAGTGAAGATGAGGAACTTGAAGGCAAGTGTGGGTCCTAAGCCACAATAGTCAACTGTATGACCAATGAAAGTGACATGTCCAGGTGGAGTTTTCAGAAGAGTTGGGTTCCTGGAGGAACCAGATAGTAATATCTGAGCAATGGTTGTAAAGATGTTTGAGGGATAAATTGAGGTCAAATTACAAAAAATCTTAAATACTGGAAGAGGAATTCTGATGTATTTTTATGAGCAGGGAGAAGCCATTGCTCATTCCAGATGTATCCCAATTTAGTCTGAGTTAACCAACATCCCCCTAATCTCCACATCTTGGATTAATATAAGTTTTCTTCTCATTCGTATCCATAATGAATATAGCTTGGCAGGGCCTATGTTCACCATAGTCACTCAGGGGCCCACGGTAGTTACATGTCCTTCTTGAGATGTGTTTCCTGAAATCAATGGGAGAAGGGAATATGGTGAATAATACACTGGCTTTCAGAACTTCCTTCTGCAAGTAGCAAAAAAAACACTTGTATTCACATTTTATTGGCCAAAGCAGGTCACATTGATGTGCTCAACTTAAAAGGGGCAGGAGCATCCAATCATACCATGTGTGCAGAAAGAGAAGATGAGTAATTCAGAACAGCTCTAACTGCTTTCGTTCCAGAGCACAAGAGGGAAATGATGATTAAAAAAATAAGGCCAACAGGGATGTGCAGGGAACTTTCCTGAGTCATGTATCATGGTTGAGTTCTAAAGGCCAGGCGATTTTGAAAAGGTACAATTTGTTTAAACTTTTAGAGCATTTACTAAAGGCATTATTTCATGCTTTCTTTTTTTGCATCTTATTTATCTGTGGATCTTTCTTTAAGCTCTCGGGTCGCACTTGTATTGACGAATTACCTGGGAGGCATGTGGAAAGGACTCTCTCATGAATACGCATAGGGTTCCCTCCTGGTATTAGATTTGCTCAATCTTTTTATTAATGACTTGGATTAAAGAGAGAAAAAAAGAGGTGGGGAGAGGGTAGTGTTGAATAAATCTACATGAGGCAAGGAGCTGGGAGAGATACAGAACTCAATAAATATAGAAGTCAAGATGATCTTGATGGGAAATACAGACCTACAGTTAAACTTAAGAGGAAAAAAATAGCTCTTTATGTAGATGTTTTTTAGATCACCTGTACGTGAAGAGGTGTGTGAATATCTGGCTTGAAATCAATGATTTAAAATCCTTCCCAGAGCTCTTGGTTCGTTGCAAGTGATAGAAGCCAATAGGGTGATCTGGTTTTCTAAAAAAGCAATACTCACTTGATGAATGAATTTGACCCAGATGGCACACAGATTCTGGCATTGGTGGATGTTCAAAAACATCTGTCAAACAAATGAATATACGGATTTAAAGAAAGATAAGTGTTTCCTGGCTTTCCAAAAGTAGCACACACACTTGGAGAAGGGCAAAATTCCCTCCCAACGAAGGAGGGACCCACGTTTGTTCTAACTAACCCAAAACCTCACACGATCACACGTATTTCCCTTTGTGCTGATTTGGACTTTCTAAAAAAAGCAAAATGCTCAGGGATAATAAGCAGGCTAATGAGATGGTGTACCGAAGGTCATTAGAAGACCCAATTAATTTGATCCAGAAATTCTTGGTCAGAATCTCAACTACTGAGACTCTTCCTACGGTGTGTGGGGTCATCACTGGGAGGCCGCAGCACAGTGTGGGCAAATGGAATCCGACTTAGGAATCAAGTAATTAGGCTTTGGTACTGGCCCTGCCATTTACAAGGCATCAGACCCTGAGCACATCATCTAATCCTCAAAGATAAGTGGCTCACCTAAACCCAGCCTCCTCCGATGATGACATTTCTCCATCAATAGATAAAAGCTTGAAATGTGTGGGTTCGATGAAGCTTATCCTGCCAGCCTACCAGAGCTGTGGTGGTAGCCAGGTAAGAGAACGTACACGGAAGAGTTGGGTAAATCATGAAGCATTGTGTAAAGAGAGGAAGCATTGTGGTAACATTTTCCACATGGCCTCAAGAAACTCATTTGGTTGTGTACTGTAAACCTACTACTCAGGGCCAGGATTACCAGCGTTTCTATCAGAGACTTTTCAGAATAAACGCAGTGACTCAAATGTGTTTCCAGATGATGCTTTGAGGATTACTAGCAGAGCAGCTATTACGAAGCCATCACACCCACCGGCCCGTGCCCTAATCCTATTATAAGGCAGACCAGTCCTCACTTCTTTTGCTACATCAAACTTCCTTTGGCTGATATCAACAACTGTTAGTCCTGTTATAAAAAAACATTTGTGAAGGCATTTCACAGCGAATTGGCAACCACAGCCTTACAGAATCCCTTCTGGGTGTAGACAAATTAGTGGCTGACTTATTATGTATGTCCCAAAGTGAGTGTGGAAATTCTAAAACCAAAAGCCTAAATGATATAAGGACATGGGGACTGGGTGTTTCTTGTGGGGCACAGAACACCAATAAATGACACAATCAAGTTGTTTATTGGGTACTAAGAAAACGGGTAGAAAATGCTGGGGATATAATATATGCCTATTTCCAGTAAGGAACCCAGGTCCTACTAGAAATGGGTCAAATCTGGAAGTTTAACAGAATCCTAATTCATAGTGGTTTGGCAGACTTCCTTAAACTCTCAGTGAAAATCTCTATGCAGTCAAGTCTGAAACTATCCATTCTTCCTTCTGGTTGGGAGTAGTCTTCCTGGTTTAGGCAGGTTCCCCATCCCATATGGGCTGCTCTCTGGCGTGACCAGGATTGCAGGGCAAATGGAAGTGACCTAAGACAGCACGTCTCAAATATTAATATGTGTATAAATTGCCCGAGGATCTTATTAAAATGCAGATCCTTTTCATTAGGCCTGGGCTGAGGCCTGATAATCTCATTTGTCAGAAGCTCCAGGGTAATGCCCATTAAGACGGGTTCCCAAGCTCCACTTGGAGTAGCGAGGGAGTCTCCATATTTCCAGTCCTGCCATAGAGGTATGAGATAGTTTCTCTCTGTCTCTTTTTCCTCTGATGCCATAGCCATTTAGGTACAACTGAAAATAATTATGGAGTTTTAATAAGAAAGAATATGAGTGGAATGAAGAAAATATTAATCACTTCTGACCCACTGACCACCAGTTCTTAGGGGCCATGTGTTACCTGTTCCGAGACCATTTTGTTCATGGAAGTTCTCAGTCTCTTGCTGTAGCATTGCATTTCCAGCAGCATCATAACTTTTAAACCTCACAGTGTACCACGGGGTTCAGAAAAGCTCCCTGCTCACAATGTCATCATCTTCATACCATTTTCTTAGAAAAGAAATGAACTTCCTCTTTAAGCTAAAGTTGATATGCATATTGTTTGTTATGCAATAATGTTTGTCAGGCTCACTATATATTTTATGTTTCACTGATACCATTTTGTTGGATCCATATATTAACCCTACAAGGTAGATACTACAGCTATCAATATTTTGTAGACAAGGATTTAAGACTATGACAAAGCCCAGCCTCTAAACCACATTGCTAACCTCCCTCTTGGTAATAGCCAAGCCACGTTTTAACCTATGGAGGTTCTCTCTCTCTCTTTCTCTTTTTAAGATTTTATTTATTTATTTGACAGACAGAGATCACAAGCAGGCAGAGAAAGAGGAAGGGAAGCAGGCTCCCTGCAGAGCAGAGAGCCCGATGCAGGGTCTCTCCCAGGACCCTGGGATCATGACCTGAACTGAAGGCAGAGGCTTTAACCTACTGAGCCACCCAGGCACCCCGGAGGTTTTGTCTCTTACTGGTTATTTACAAAAGCTCAAATGAAGGGGTCAGAACATATTTGTAGACTTAGTGGAAATAGAAATATTCATTTAGCAAGTCTGTACTATATCTGTCTTTGTCTCATGGACTGCTATAATACAATACCACAAACTACATGTCTTACAAACAACAGCAATTTTTTGCTTCCTGTTCTGGAGCCTGGAAGACCAAGTTCATGGCAAGACCATGGTCAGGCGAGGGCCCTCTTTCTGACATCTTCTTGCTCTGTCCTCACATGATAGAAGGGGCTAAGGAGCCTTATGGAGTCCTTCTGATGAATAGCACTTATCGTGCACACTGGGGCTCTGCCTTTGGTGGTTGGCCTTTCCACATACAAATTTTGGAGGGACACAGACTTTCAGACCGTAACATTGTGTTTAAAGATAAGCCATTGTACTTGGAATAAGTAGAATATAGTTTTGGGCTGTTTTGTTTTATTTTGTTTTGAGAAAAAAATGTCTGTTTGCCTTAAGAAGCTATTTGGGCTCTTATTTTGATTTTGTTTTAAATCAGGAGTGGGGTTATTTGTGCAGAGATGCACAAGTGGTGTTTGCTCCATTGTAGGAGAAAATAAAGAAAGACTAAGAAATGAAGTATTGGAGCAAAGCAGAGCGGTCATTTGGTTCATCTTGTCTTCAGAAAAAAGGAGCACAAGCCAAGCATGCTGGAAGCATCCTGGAGCACTACCTGCCTTATGCTGTCTCAGTTGGCACCTGCAATTCTGTCAATGCTCTTTTCCTTTTGTGCACAGTTTCTATGCATATAGATATTCCTACTTCTGCTTGAGATTTATCATGGGCAACAGCAAATTCTGAGATGTAGAGCAGTAAAAACCATAACAACTAGACAAAAGTTACTGTACTAATGCAGCTTTCCCCAGCCTGATTGGACCTTGGAAACATTCTTCCAGGGAAGACTGCTTACTCTCCCCAGGAGGCCTGTGAAATGTTCATAGTTTGGGAGACATGGTTTTGGAGTGGGTCTAGTCTCTTTTCATTGTTTGTTGTTGTTGTTGTTTTGTTTTGTTTTGTTTTTTCCCAAACTTGATCTTCCTAGTGTTGGAGTCCTCTAAGATCAGGATGTCATCGTGTAGGCGAGCTTTAAACTTTTCAGTTTGGGCAACGGAGTCTGTAAAGGAAGAGCTGGGCACCAAAGACCACGTGTTCTTAGTTTCACTGGAGGCTTCCCTGAGTATGAAGAGATGTTGATGCCTGCAAAGTCAATACGTTGGCCAAAGGCTCCTGGGGCCTCATGTCCTCTTTAGTGCCCCCATCCCAGCAGCTCGCTTTTAATTTCTTGGGGTTCCCGGACCTACACACAAAAGTTGGCCTCCTGTGCTATCCTTTCTTTGCTACCACCAAGATATGCCCACAGACCCTCATCATTGTAACAATTGCTCTTCTTTTGGCCCTGGTAAAACAGAGAAGAAATAATGAAATGAATATATATATGTATATATATAATATATATATTATTATATATATAATAATGAAATGAATATATATACACATATATATGCATGTATATATGTATATGTATATACATATATGTGTGTGTGCATATATATATATATATATATATATATATATATATATATATATGGAAATTCCTCTAGAGGTGCCCTGATCTGAAATTTCTGACTCTTTTCTGTAAAGAAAGTACCATTTGCCTTCTGCGCATTGCTTTTATTTTGAGTATATTGCCACCAACCGAAACACCTTCCCCAAATCCTCATCTTCCCAACCAGAAGCTATGTTTTTTGTTGTTTTGTTGTTATTGTAAGCAGACTCTCCACTGAGCAGGGATTCTGATTCTGCGGCTTGATCCCGGGACCCTGAGATCATAACCTGGGTCCAAGCTAGACACCTAACTGACTGAGCCACCCAGCCTCCCTAGAAGCTATGCTCTTTACCACATGAACAAGAAAGTCCCTTTTTGTAAAGTAAGATACAGGGATCTCTGGGACTCTCCAAAATGGGGACTTTGATTTCCCTAGATCCCTGCCTTATCCAGAAATAATGCTCTCAGGTATTTTCTCTTACCCAGTCAGAGCATTAAAATGTTGGTATACTATAAAACATTGCTAATCTGCAGGGATCATCAGGAGGTCCTTAAGAGAGGTTTGTCAGATTGTAACTTAGAGGTTAAAGTGTACAGATCTGGTGATTGTAATGGAAAAAGAAAGGGATTTTCTGCATGTGAATATGTACATTTTGCTTGTTGAACACATACTCGGTGTGCATTTGCATGCGCTCAGTGTGTACTTATGTAGGTCATATGGCCAAGGAGAGAGGAATTAGCTGGATAGCTAAGGAATGAACAGACTCTCTGCGTCCTGCTACCACCATTACCGTCAAAGGAGTATTATACAGGGATCACAAGGGTGTCTAGGACTGAACAAATCTGGGAAGCAATGCCTTTGGTAATAACTTGAAAGCTGGCTGTTGTGAATTTGTTTATAGATCCAGACCATGATGATTCCTGTGAAACATATTATGTGGCTTATAGGAATCTCTCCAAACTGAATGAAGCTGCGTGTTCAGTTCTTGACCCTTATCCTCTGTGGAATGCATTTGTGTGTGAGTATAAGCTCAAAGTTGTTATAAAGCAAAGTTATTTAGGAATAGGCTTCTTTATGGTCAGGAATATGTGAAGATGGAATTGTTGATAGCTCTGGAAGGCTGACAATATCCATGCATAGGGTGAGTGACTCCTTGACAAGAATATTGTAGAACTAATCCAAACATCAGATAATAAATTGATCCTTTAAGGTCTTTCCCAAAGCTGAGATCTTTTACTTCTTATTCTCTTCCTGAAGTGATCTTTCTCAATCAACTCTTCCTTTACACTGGATTTCCAGGATTAGATGAATAGGATGCCAGTAATGGTCAGGGGAAAGTTATCTGCAGAGAATATTTTAAAATCAAACGTATTGCTTTGTTTTAAATGTTAGGTCTATTCTGTACCTTCACAGAGCTCAGGAATTCTATTAACATGTATGAGTGGCAAGAGGTATAATCTTATCTAAACTTTAGCATTACACTTCAAAGGTTTCATTAAACATACTTATAATAATTAGATTCAAAGCTTTTGGAATTCCAGCAGGTTTTTTTTTTTTTTTTTTTTTTTTTTAAGGATTCAGCACCTAATAAAGTAAAATAAATTGCGAGGCTCTTGGTCAGTGAATAAGCACTTTTGTAGCTTAGAGCTTCAATTTATCAATAGGACTTGTTACTATTAGACTTGTTTTCTGGCTTCCTTTGAAGGTTTAAGGGCCATTGTCCACCCACACATCAGATTTAGTCACAGGCTATTATGAAAAGAAATAATTATTTTTCCAAGGTCTGCAGGACCAGATTCAATTTTGGAAAACTAGCTGGTATAATGGTTTGTGCCCTACCCTATCTGTCAAAAACACGAAGATGTGTGAAGCAGAGGGAGGCTGCAAAATTAATTGGAGGACCTGGTGATAGCTGCAGGGGTTTGGGATAGAGTCAGCATGCTACTCCCTGTCCACAATCTGGGGTAAGCCAGGTTAGAAGTGGACACTGGGCTAGTGCTGGGACAGGGTCCTGGGACTCATGTGGGATTAGGAAGGGGAGTTTTACCAGGCACATTAGAAGGAAATGCCAAAGGAGCAGTAAGATCCTCCTCAGCCTTACATCAGCTATGAGGGGATGGGCAAAGAAGGAGCTAAGACTAGCAGGTGTCCAGGGCAGTAGAAAAATGGAGAGCAAAATAGTTTAAAGTCCAGGGTTTAGGAAGTGCTCAATGGTCACTCTAAAGTACTGGGCCTGTGGAGCAAAAATAGTCATCTGGTTTCAAGAAGCACATGTGAAGGCTACCTGGGTGGCTCAGTAGGTTAAGTGGCTGACTCTTAATTTCGGCTCAGGTTATGATCTCAGGGATCAAGCCCCACATCAGGCTCCTCACTCGGGTAGGGAGTCTGCTTGAGGCTTCTCTCCTTCTCCCTTTGCCCCTCCCCTTCTCTCTCTCTCTCAAGTAAAAAAAAAAAAAAAAAAAAAAAACACACCTGTGGACAGGACCTAGTCTAATCGATTATCACAAAACCTCTCTAAAACAGGATCCTCTCACCATCCAAATTGTGTGGCATTGAATTTTTGTTGAGATAATGTAGAGTTAGAAATACCCCAATGTTTTACCATTTTTTTAATCAACCAAGAAGTACTTGACCTTCAGAGATGTGACTGATTCATTTTTGAGTTTCTAGCAACCACCATGAATCCTTATTAGTAATAGGAGTGTGTGCAGAAACACACACAAATTATCCTTCATCCTACATGCAGAATGACTGGCCTATTGCCTGGAGTCCCTTTTAGTGAAGTCCCCAGAATGCTTTATCCCTCAGGCTTCTGGTCACTGGAGACAGTTAAGCACTGGCTTCTTGGAACCAGGCAGTTCAGAAGTCACAAGACCACATTTAGCGAAGTCTTTGTCTAGCAAAGACTTGTTGGAGGAAAGGCCTTGCATTTCTCAACAGAAGTGCAAGAGAGACCTCCCTCTGTTATGTGGCACAAGTAAAAACAATGTTCTGAGTTCAGTAGGTGAAAACCAGGCATACACCCATCACCCCCAAGCTCCTCCTCCCCTGATCCTGAGGCTTTCTCATATTATTTGACTTGCATGTATAATCTAGGATTCTGGGTGGATTTTCTTGAGACCTGAAATGCTTCAGGTGAGAAACTGGCACCGACAATTTAGTGCCTGTTTAGTGACACGAGGAAAAAGAACCGTTAAGAGCTCTGTTTCATTTCAACATTAATTTTTTTTTTTTTTTTTTTACCATGGAAGACTGTCCATTCCAGCCTACTAACATCTCCAGGAATATAAGATCATTGCCATGGTTACAAATTGCTTAATCAATAGTCAAGGGAACAATAGCAGCCACTCCTTACTGGCCTCGCTGTTGACAGGGTCTCTCTTTTTAAAGAGATTGTCTCTTCTTCTCCACCTCCTATTGTCATGACAACTGCTGTTCCATCCAGAGATTCTCTTGCAGAGGACAAGGTTAGTTTAGAGGTTTTGAAGAACAGGCAGTAAGGGTCAGAGAACTGATTTTTAAGATTAAATCTTCACTGAATTATGCACATCTATATTTTATAAACCCTGATTTAAAATCCTAATACTGGCGCTCAGTAGGTTAAGCGGCCGACTCTTGATCTCAGCTCAGGTCTCAATCTCATGATGTTGAGTTCAGTCCCTACATTGGGCTCTACACTGGGTGTGGAGCCTAGGTAAAAGAAAAAAAAAAAAAACTAGCATTAAAAATAAGAATATATGCATGTGTTATATGTTATTCTTGAAGGAATTATGTCAATGCTAGTGGTTGTCAGAAACCACAGAAACACTAGGAACAAATTCTGACAAATTAATTTTTTTTCTACCAGTTTTACTATTTCCTAGCTGATTTGAAGTCCAGAAAAAGCTCATGGGATCTTAGATTGCATTAATAAAAACAAGTTGGACAGGGCAGGGGTGGAGGAAGTCCTATTTCTTCCTAGTAATAAAAATGGAAATATTATATTCACATTTGAGTGCAGCTCAATAAAGAAAAAGACTAAAGAACTGGGAGATTATGCAAAGAGAATGAGAAGAGTGAGAACTGGTTAGAAATTATCTCCTTTGAGAATCAGTTGAAGCAACTCAAATCTTTCATCCTGAGGTGAGTTCACTTGTGAGAACTGTGTTAAATACCTTTGGACATTTGGATGCTTGGGTGGCTCAGGCAGTTAGACATCTGCCTTTGGCTTAGGTCAGGATCCCAGGGTCCTGGGACCGAGTGCCCCGGAAGGCTCCCTGCTCAGCAGGAGGTCTGCTTCTCCCTCTCCCTCTGCCCCCTGCTCATGATTGATCTCTCTCTCTCACATTCTCTCTCTCTCGAATAAATAAAATCTTGAAAAAAATACCATTGGACATTTAAAAGACTAACGTGTGGACAGGAGATTGAGCATATTTTATAAGATCTCAGAGGGCAGAAAAAGTTACAGCATCGTGTGTGGTACCCTAAGTACAGACTTCAGACAAATGTAAAAAACTTTCTGTGGGATCCTCCAGACTTAGCATCTATTGGTCCATCCATTAGAGTTACAGTTGCCAAGCTTAACTTGGTCTTGCACTCTGTTCTTCCAAAAACTGGTTTAATGGGACTGCAATCTGGGACCATTGCTATAGGTCACAGTAAAGACTGTGTGTGAGGAAGAGAGGAAAGGTAGACATTCCTGTGCCTGGGTCACACCCCAGAGCTTTCGAAGGAAGCAGAGTCATATCTTTCGAAGCGGAAGGTCAGAGCTTGCTGACCCTCAGTCCTCATTGTGAACAGCCTTTACTGAGACTCACTAAAGTTTTCAGACACAAGAGCCAACCCATCTGGAATCTAACAAGCAGGTCTTTCTACAAATACCTCTTCCATCCCTGGTCAAAGAACTTCTGTGTTGCTTTTCTAAAGTGTGCACTCCTTACCGGTAGTGTTAAAATCCTTGAATGGGAATCTTACCTGACTTACTTAAGATGTTCTCTCCAGTCACCATATGCCTGTCCTTCAAATCTCAGTATCTTCTCCTGGCACTTCCAGTTGACTCTCTGCACTTTTCATCACAAATTCTAAACTCATTCTATTCAATATCACAGAATTACTCTATCCCACATTGTATGTTTCACTGTCACTTGTGGCATGTGGTCTTCTCTCCCCAGCAGGTAAGAGGAGTATCTGAAACACCTGGCGTAGTGCCCAGGCCAGGGTATTCTAGGTGTGTCTTACTTGAAGGACAGTGTAAGCCACTTAGATCAACCTACCATCTGAGACTTGAATCTTTTCTATCAGATGGTTAATCAAAGTCCAGCCTCCCTTCCACCATTGGTGAGCACTCCTCTTCCACCTCCATCTTTGGCCAACTTTGACTTGAGACATTTCTTTGGGATTTTGAGCGAATACCTTTTTGTAGCTTCCATTTGTCAGTCTGGGTTCTCCTTGACACTTCATAGAACAAATCTAAAAAAATACCTGCTATAAAAACACATGCATTCTCGTATCCCTTTGTTTATGCCAAGCCTCATTAAACTTGCTCTCCTGGTGTGTGTATGGGACCTCTTGCTGGAATAAATATGATTAGAAAGGAGAGTAGCATTCGATAGAAAATAAAATATCCAAGTGAATTTTTTTTTAGGAATATCTGATGAATATCCCAGAGGATTTTAAATAGCTCTGATATCATCCCTTAGCATATTAACCACCACCGAAAAAGGTTTTGAAAATGTTGATTTTGGGTGCATTTCCCTTTTATATATATATATATATATATGAGAACATATTCATAGTTTGCATTCTAAAGTACTTTGTGATTGCCAGATGACAACGCCACATTATCAAAATAAGTTCTGTAAATGCTGAATTGATAACATTGAAACAGTTGACAATATACATTATGATTTCAATCTGCCAAACCGTCTCACATTGACTCATGAAATTAAAAATAAATATCGTACCTGTGGAAATTATCACTTGAACTAGTTCTTTCTTTTTATTATCTTCTGAAACTTTCATTCAGAAACCTGAAATGAATACACTGGTTCAATAGAGTGTTTGTCTGTAGCCCACCCCCATTTCTCATCCTAACCGCAAAAGGAAGCACCACTGAAGTGAGAAGGGCTTCGGTAGTCGTCCAGGTGCCATCCTTTGTGTACAGAGGTACATTATCAGTGGGATGCGTACTTTGCAGTCCGTCGTTTGCGGCGGGATTATATTGTGGCAGGCATCCGTGTCTCCTCTCTGGTTCCTCCTGTGACCAGTGCTGTGTTTCAGAGACAGCTGCTTTAGGAATGCACTAGAGAATGGAATCTGCCATGCTCTTGGAGAGTTTCAAGTGCAGCAAATGTATAGGCTTCTACCGTGGGTGTAGAGAGGTGTTTTGTCCACCTCTTCTTCACCTCAATGGGGAGGAAGGAGTTGCATGCTAAGGTTCTGGGAATGGCTGAACTTCCAACACTAGGAAAGCCCCACTGCTGTAGGTTCTTAGAGAACCACACAGCATTTCCATGCTTCATTGTGCACAGTTGCTAATTAAAAAATTATTTCTGTGATTATTTGATTTGTTTCTGTCTCGACTGGTCCTGAGACTGAGGGCAAGAGCCGTGTGGATGGTTCCGTGCACCCCTGAGCTGCAGCCTCTCCGACAGTGCCTGGTGCCTGCTAGGAGGTTGGCAGTGGATGAATATTGGTTGGATTTATAAAGGCATCCATTTAGCATTTACATCTGGTGTTTCCTTCACAGTCTTTCTCACATTTTCTTCTTCCCAGAGCCGCTGTCCCTTTTACCTTCTGAATATGCCCCAACTAGTTCTGGCAACAGCCTCCAGAAGGCCACATATCTGAGAGTGGCCCCCACCTTTGCGTTGTCCTGTGTGTTGCTTCCACACTCATCTCTGAACTCTTGCTCATGTCACTTCCTGGGGAGGCGGGGCTGGCACTTCACATCTACAAATCCTTGGAACCCACAGATATTCTTACTTTGACTCCTCTAGCATGCACAGACCTGCCCATTTCCTCCAATATTCAGAGATATAAAATGCAGCTACTGTGGATGAGGAGTCGTGTGAGGGATAAAAAAGAGAATGGAGCGCAGTCCCATCTGCACATCCACTCTCAGCTGGGGGCAGGGGAGGCTGACCTAACAAATACCTGTGATACAATGTAATACAAGTTTTAGTCCAGGGATGTGATCAGTGTTACTCCTGCTTCAGTAGCTCAGTGCTTGTGTGTGTCTGTGTTGGGGGAGGAGGAGGTGAGGAGAGGGGCTGCTATCCAACCCTGTCATTGACCTCCAGGTACACTTGACTGAGTTTCCCATCCTTGATTCTCAGTACCTCTGCACTAGTCTTCTCAGGCTGCAGTAATACAACACCACAGACCAGGTTGCTTAAGCAACAGAGGTTTATTTTCTTATAGGTTTGGAGGCTAGAAGTCCAAGGGATAAAAGGGTGATGAGAGAGTGTCCAGGAGTTTGGTTTGTGGTAAGCATTCTTTGCCTGGATTACAGACGGATACCTTCTCACCACGTGCTCAAGTGGCCTTTACTCTGTGTGCATAGGACTCTCTGGTGTTCTTATAAGACACGAGATCTATTGGATTAAGGCTCCACCCTTATGACCTCATTTCACTGTTATTGCCTCCTGCCTCCAAATACAATCACATTGGGGATTAGAGTTTTAACATAAGAATTTTAAGGGAACACAATGTAGTCCATTGCAATCTCCAGACTGGACTTACTATATGCATCTGCTGTGACTCCCTGCAAGCTAGTCACCTCACCTGGCCAACCTAGCAGCCTTTGGCTTTTGTATGTATAACTCCGTGCATTTTTACTGATGTATGGGTGTTGTTTTCATCGTGTATGCACACACTTGAGTGAGGTCTATTCATGGCCGCAGCATTGATTGTAACTCTGGGCAATCCACGTAACCTTTATAAGCCTCACTTTTCTCCCCTATGAACAGTGATATTCCAGCGCATCTACCAGACCCATCGAAAGGGCTGAATGCAGTATCGTATGCAAAGCACTTGGCCTGTTCAAGTACATGCTTGGCATTGGTCAAAAGTGGTTCCCTTCTCAAACCCCTGCCTTCACTGCCCTTCATGCCTTCATGGACAAAGCTCCTGGAGGATGAGAATTATGCCTTCTCCTTCCTCTCTGCTCCTAGTAAAGACTCCTCTCCCAAAGGCTGCCAGATAGAATGCCTGTCTGAAGACAAAGTAGGATGGTAGAGGAGAAAGACCAAGTCAAAAGAAAAAAGGGGGGGGGGCAGAGCAACGTGAAAGGATGCTTTATTGCCTAGAACGTGCTGCAGAGAGTCTCTGTTTCATTTCTGCAGCCAGGAGCACTAGAGAAACTTTTAACCGGGAATAGACCATTCCCACTGGCGGAATACAATTTTGTTTGTTGTAATACCAGTCATTCATGAGGAATATCTTTGCTTTTTTCTGGATCATTTACCTTGAGTTGGTAAGATGCAAAATGAATTAGCCCGGAGGACAGGAGTGGGGGGGATATGATTTGTATTAGTATTTTTTTGAGATATGATATTGGTATGCAACCATAATAACCAACACATTGAAAAGTTAATTCAGCAGGAGTAATTCTGAGAAGTAATGCAACTTATTTGTCACTAAGGAGGACTGCATAGCCAAGTGGTTTCTTTATGCATTTTAAAGTGTTTTTAAACCCTTGGGTAGCTATAGTCAATTTTTAAACATGTTTCCTCATTAATTTTCAATTTGTAAATGTACATTGTACAGGAGTGTTTTAATCATCTGGGGAGGCTGCTTCACAGATGGCTCTTGTGTGACCTAAAATTTCAATGATTATAATGAATCAGAATGGATGATGGTAAACTTGCTTGGAGATTTGCTGATTGTCAACACTTTCACAGCTTTGCCACTGTTCTTAAGAGTTTAGTGCTGCTCAAAAAGAAAAGGAAGCCCGTTGTTATGGTGCTACCAGGGCCAGATTTGCCTGAATGAATTAATATTCATTGGCTCCTGGCTATTCTGTGTGAAAGGCTTTCCTGGGAAAACACACCAACAGAATTACAGTAACATGTTGAATCCAAGACACATACATAGAGCATGGTAAGGCGTCTGGTCTCTCCTCCTATGTAGGACAGGGGATTTCATGCCTTTCGGCAACACAACCTGTGAGAGTCCCAATTACAAAATGAGAAGGCCTAAAACCAAATGCTCTTTTGGATCCTTTAGGCCATTGTCCTCCTAATTTGGCACCAGAATTTAAGAATCGCGGGGGCCGATGATTTAGCAGGTGTTAAGAAATTATACCTGTGAAAGTCGGATCTAAAATGCATCTAGAAACACAGCACTCTAATCCACAGATCCATTTATTATGCCTCTCTTTCTCCTTCTCCAGGCTAGGATCCTATGTGCCTCCTACCCCAGACCTTACCACACAGACTGCGGCAGTACTGTGCACAGAGTAGTCCACGTGTGTTCTCACTTACACTCTCTGCGACCTTGAGTGAATTAGTTTGCCTTTCTGAATTTGGGTTTTTGGAAGGAGGGATAGATAGGTATCCCTGCCAAGAAGAAAGGTTGTAGGGGTGAAACAGGGAGTGCTCTACAAATAGTATTCTTTTTTGGTACCTTGCCATCCTCTTTCTCTGTAATGGCTACCCCCCAACCCTGGTCTGACTGCACATGCCTAGGCCCTATGCTTTCCAAAGAGCCTCCACTATTCATCCCTGTGTTCTCAGATTCACAGTTCTCAGGGACCTGCCTGTAGCCAACAGACGCTTGCACTGTCTTGAGAGGGCCTCCAGGAGGAGAGCCAGAAGGAAAATGAAGCCAGAATATTCTCTGTCAGGTTGTTAGAAGCATTCTGATAGGAGTCTCAGTACCAAAGTGAGACACACAAAGCTTGGCCTGTGGGCATTCTGGTAGGGAGGTCACTTCCTGTTCCCCCATTTGGAAAATGTTGATTTAGTAGCTGCACTGAGCACGACACTCAGCACCAGCCTACAGAACTCCTCTTTAGCTAAGCTGTGAATCGTTAGTTTTTGTCTTTTCTGGCCATGGAGCACCTCCAACAGTGCCCTGTCATTTAGCCATCCACTGCCTTGCCTATACCCCTAACATATTCTGTTAGAAGAAAAGGGACATTTCATGAGCTCAACACAAGTGGATTGTGTTACACCTTCCAGAGGACTTCTTATTTTAATGAGGAGGAAGCAGAATGAAAAGCCAGAGGAAAGTAATGCCTACTGGTGGACTAACAAATATTTACACTACTAGGGCAGCGATTGGATAGCTGTGCCTTCTGCATCCTGAGGAAGGTCATCTGCTCTGATCTGGCAAGGAGGAGACCTGTGGGACAAATCTGTGGGTAAAGGCTTGCATTTGGACATCACAACCCACATTAACCAGAGCATTCAGTGGCGTTGCCTATCTGCCCACCGCCCCCCGCCTGTCTGTTCCTTAGCAGACTGTTTGAGAAGTCCACGCTCATTATTGATGATGGCAAATAGTTTGTGCTGCCCCTTCGCCTCTCTCCCTCACCTGGCAGATGCCACTCCTGTATCGTCTTCTGCTTTCCTGCCGAGTGCATATGTAGACCCAGGAGCCTTCTCCTCTCAGCCTCCTAGGAAGCTATTTTAGTCCACCAGATTTTACCAGTGTGATCTATGTGCCCTCCTCTGGCTATGCTTTGAGGATTCTCAATAGGGCAGTCTGACGAAAACATAATGTCTTGCATTTTATTAATGGGAAAACTCACTTGAGAGAAGTCATGTAGCTTCACCAAGATTACCCAGATGGTTCACTGCAGAAGGACACCTTAAAATGGAGTCTGACTTTTCCAAATCCTGTGCTTTTCTACTGTATCAGGCTGCCTCCCTGAAACATAGCTCTGTTTTGTTTTGTGCAGACTCAAGTATATGTAAACACAAAGGTAGTATTGCTAGGGCATAGCCTCTTTTGCTTAAAAATTCTTTATTTAGTAGCGGGCTTGGAGGTAGGGCTCCTGTGTGGCTTCAGCAAAAGTAGGATTTACGTGAAATACCTCACCACATCCTTGTGTTTGAAAAGCTGCCTTTAACTTATGGGGACCCTCGTCAGTGAAATAACAGAGTGGTCTCATACTGGTCTCAGTGATAGCAGGGTCCAAGTGAGCCCCTGTTATTGGATTTTTCCATGAAAGGGCATTTCACATGGTCTGCCAAACTGCAAGAAGATTCACCGCCATCCTTACTGCCCGCCAGAGTTTTCTGTTGTGCAGAGCCTCTGGTCCTCAGGCCATCCCTGCCTTGTGACTGCAGGGGTAAGGGGCCTATACTGCCAAAATATTTGGTATTTTGAATTCCAGTAAGCGGCCAAGTGTAGCACAATATTCTCTGCTCCTCCAAAACATTCTGTTTGGCATGGAAATATCCACTCTGCTCTGGATGTCAAGTTGATCTCCTCATGGCTTTTCAACCAAATAACCCAATGTAGGAGTCTTCACAGGGAGCTTTTCTGAGAATTGAGATGGTATTCAAAGGGTGGCCAACTCCCCAGGGGCAATCCTGGCTACTCGCCATGATGTCCACTAAATGCTTTCATTACTTGCCTCACCACGTCTCCACGTTTCATCGGCTTAAAATCTAACTCCAGCCCTGTTTGCTTATCCCTGCTTTGTCCCTGTCCAGCCTCATTGCATTAACCCTTTCCTTCTTTAAATTAATATTATATATATATATATGTATATATATATATAGTATGCATTTTGACAAAGGCTGCCGCTTATGGTTGGGTGTGTGTATACTGCTTTACTCTAGAGATGCCATTCTTCTCTTCTTTACTGCATTGTTCCAGGATATGGTAGTAAAGTGCCTTGAAGCAGGGGCTTTGCTTGCTAAATCCTACAAAGCTTCCTCACTGAATAGTTGCAGAGCCACCCGCCATTTGCCCAGACTGGCACTAGCAATTGTCTCCTTCTCCATGACAGAGTATATACCTTGAGGTCTAGAAGGAAGCACTCATTGACTGCTTATCTGTTAGGTTGCCAGAAGCTCAGCTGGGCAATATATTACCTCACTTAATTTTCATAATCATCGCAAAGCATAGGAATCATCTAGTCGTTTTAGAGGTTAAACTATAATCTGTTCAAGGTCATGTAGGTGATAATGGCAGATCAGTGATTTGACCACTGGTCTGCCTGATTTCAAAGTCCATCCCCTTCCCTGTATGGCCCACTTGTCCTTAGGTCACGTGGCTCAGGGTTCATCTCTCTGAAGATGCTCTATAAATGTCATTAGAATTAAGTGGTAAAAGAGAATAGCAGAAAGCAGTCCATGGGGTTGCTTGAGGCTTTGTTGTATTGCCTGTGGCGTGCAGCCCTTTCCCAGGGTGTGGGCAAGGGAGAAAGCACTGACACGGACCATCCAGGGCTGGCCGGAACGTCAACATCAGGATTTACTACCCATTTGTACATCTTCAGAATTTTCTATCTGCTCTTTGCAAGGGGCTCCACTGTAACTAGGTGACAGTCAGTGGGAGTTTGGTGAACCTTGACTACACCATCTCAGAAACTCCCTGGGAATCCAGTGCCCACTGAGATGAAACTTGGGTTGAAACTACTTGGAGGGGGGGCACGTAGGGACATCTTTAAACCCTTTTAACATTCGGCATTTCACATCTAAAATGTCTAAGCAATATGGATCTCTGGGCAATCCAGAGCCTTCCTGTGTTAGTGACCTAGGGAGTCAGCAGGCTGCAGTGAATGGAGTCGTGAATGAGGCAGCAGACTCACATTCTGGTGCAGACCCTATCCCCCTACTAGCTGCGTGCTCCAGGGAGAGTCACATCATCATCTGTCCACAGTTATTCGAACATCAAATGGAGATAGTAATTTCTTCCCTGCATCTATCAAAGGAGATATTTTTATGGAGCAGTATTTTGAAGATTATACAGTGATACATACTTGTAACTATACTGATACTAAGAACAGTTAGCCATTCGGTCCATCATTCAATGACTCTTTATCAGCATCTGTCCTGTCCCAAGTACTTTTGTAGGTCCTGAGGATATCAAACTGAGAGAGAGCTGAAAAGGGTACATATGGTCCCCCTGCCCTTGAAGAATTTACATTAGAGTGAGGGCAGATACACTATACACGAGGGAGAAATAGACCATATAATTTCAAATAATGATGAGCATTTGAGGCAAGAGGTTCATAGGGTGATGTGATAGAATGGGGATTGGCAAACTTATGGGGCCACATCTGGCCTGCCACCTGCTTTTGTATTGTCCGTAACTAAGATTGGTCTTTACATTTTTAAATGATTGAAATTAAAATACTCAGAAGGAGAGGAAAATTTCATGGCACATGAAATTACATTAAATTAGTATTTTGGTGTCTATAATAAAGTTGTGCTGGAACACGGCCATACCCATTCAAAGGCGGAGTTGGGTAGTTGCAAGAGAGATCATGAAATATTTACTATTTGGCCTTATAGACAAAGTTTGCTGATCGCTATGGCGGAAAGCAGGGGGGTATAATTTGACTAAAGTGGATCATCATTTTCGTTGTCATCATCATCATTATTTTATATCTTCTAGCTGAGTAACCCTTGATCACCCACTTAACTCATCTTTGTCTCATCTGAACAGCATCAACTTTTTTTTTTTTTTTAATTTATTTATTTGAGAGAGAGACAGTGAGAAAGAGCATGAGTGAGGAGAAGGTCAGAGGGAGAAGCAGACTCCCCATGGAGCTGGGCGCCTGATGCGGGCGGGACTCGATCCCAGGATTCCGGGATCATGACCTGAGCCGAAGGCAGTCGTCCAACCAACTGAGCCACCCAGGCGTCCCTGAACAGCATCAACTTTAAAGGCCATTCTTGCTGGCCCGATATGTAGTCAGCTTTCTCTCTGTCAGTTATATTTGTTCAAGCACAGAAAAGTTTGTATCCTACCCAGATTCCCTTTGCCGCCTCTCTACGTTTTTGCCTCCCTCATTCTGTGGTCCGGTGGTGTGTGCCAGCAGATGTATCAGTCTAAAGGAAAACATAATTATGAAGGTAAAACCCTTACAAAATAAGGTCATTTGCTGAACAAAATATAAATTATATTTGGATCACCTATTGTTTGGGATTTTCTGCCTCAGTGCTCCCCCCATTAGAGAGCTAATCAGGAGCCGGCTGTGCCTGGGACCGGAGCGGTGTCTTACATGTGAGTCTGGTAAAGGCGGGCTGGCGGAATGATTAGTCTGATACCATCCATCAGAGAGGCAGTCCTGTGCAGCTGTCACCTCCCTCCCCAGGTACTGAGGTATGCTTCACACAGATGCTGGAGCCTTCTTCAGGCAGATGCCCAGGGCAAGGAATATATCACAGGTTATCCAATAGGAAAAATGCTGAAAGTCAGAAAATCACTTAAAAAGGCAGGAAGTATTTGAGGTTCCCGTGAAAAATCTAGAGATGTAGCTTTCTGCCTTTGGGATACAAGTCTGATTTCATGCTCTTAAAAATCCTCACGCAGAAACAATTGTATTTTCAACTTCTAATGGCTGGTGAAATAATTAATGGCAAGCAAAGCTGTTCGTTAAAATGTTAATCACAGTAGTATTGACGTACATTGGGAAAACAGCAATACACACACGGCAAGAGCTATTTTCATTCAGTAAATCATTCTTACCTCGCATATTCACTTACTTCAATAAGTTGCAGATCCCCCAGGCCTGTGGAATCAATGGATTAGGAGTCATTCATCTGGATGGGGAGTTGACAAACAACAGCTAGAGGGCCAAATCTGGCCCTCTGCCTGTTTTGGTAGATAAAGTTTTATTGGAACACAGCCACACTCAATTGTTTATTTATTGCCTTTGGCTGCTTTTGCACTCTAATAGCAGAGTGGAGCGGTTACAAAACAAACCATCTGGCTGCAAGCCAAAAAGTATACTGACCCCTGGTGTAGATTACTGTTTCTGCAAGGATAGGTATTGCGTGTTCTGGTATTTAAAGCTGTGTGTATCACAGACATATAAGTAGTACCTTGATGAGAAGTAGAAAAATATGACAAAGATGTCCAAGGATTCTGCTGCATTAATTCCCCTATTGTGTTAAATTCTGGAATAACAGAGTTGGAGAATATTTCGTTATTTATACGCATGATTTTTTAGCCTTTAAGGCCATCATTTATTTTAACCTACTTAATTTTTTTTTTTTTTTTTTTTTTAGGGCAAACTCTTTGAGTGTTTATCACTGTTTTATTATCTTCAGATGTTTTTGAGTAACCCCTTTCGGATGGGCACTGGGCGAGTATCCAGGAGCTTCATTATTGGAACATATAGAAAATACTCTGCTCTAAATAACTTAAATTGCTCTTCTGTCCCTTAGGTATATTTATCTTTTCCTCCTCATTTCTCAGAGAAGATGGAAAATATCTGGTAATGTGTTTTGCTTGAAAACTATTTCAGATATATTCTTTAGTGCAATAGGAAATAGTCAGGTTCCTGAATGGTAAAACAAGGTTGGTTTAAGGAATTAAATCCAGAGTTTTATCTGTATTTGTGTGTGTGTGTATACACGTGTATGTACCTAGGGCAATTTTTTTTTATATTCATTTTTTAAACCTGAAAATGCAGCCTCAAATATAGAGATTCTGCTAGATTTTGTTTGCATAAAGTAGATTTTCTTTATTAAACTTTTCATGCAGTACATATTGTGGTCATACCTACTGTCACCAAAAAACTTTCCACATTTAGACTAGAAACAGAAAAGACAAGAAGTCGTAAACATTCTCAGTACGGTATCCAGTTAGAGTAACACCCTCTTTGAGAGACGAGGGCAGTCACTAACACCAAAATTTAGGAGTTCCATTAGAGTTTTTGCATTGTACTGGGCTCTTGTTTTCATCAGCCATACTTCTCACAGGATTGACACTTCTAACCTGCCTGGTCAAGGGGTGGCTGATACTTAGGGGCACAGCCAAACACCCTCTGCTATCTTAACTTTGGGAAGGAGCCGGAAAGTATCCTCACAGTTGATATTTGCATCATGGTTTCTATCAAATGTGTCCGTTCACGTCTTTATCTTACTAAGAGAAGCCTTGCTGAGGAAATGTCTAATGGCACTCTGTGGCTGACCCCATATGCTTTGGAGAGCTGACTGATCTCATAAGGTTGGCCATTGTTGGAAACTGTGTTTACACTTTGGGAAATGGTCTTTTCTTCCAGCGAAGACTGCAAAAATGAAGACAATAAACAGTGAATATAATGAGTGTTTGAGGTAGTAGTGGGTGTTTGGGGGCCATTGATACTTACACATGATTTGTGTTAGATAATGCAGGGAGAGCAGAGGCCTGACTCAGGCTTCATGCATGGTGAGCTGCTGGTTTCAGTGCTGTTTCTGTTTCTCTCAAGGCCTTTCCTCTCTGTGTCAGCTGACCCTTATTGACCTGAGGATCATTTCATTCATTTATTCAACGAATGAGTAAATGTATTTGCAAGGCGTGATTGGCTATGCTCTGAAATGCTATGTGTCAACTCAGGATAATTGGTTGAGAAGGTGGGACCTACTCATGGAGGAGACATTATTTGCCTAAAACTTGAAGAAATAGATGTAGAAAGTGAGCTCCATTTTCTGAAGAGTGAGCTGTCAAGGAACTGAGAATTTGCAAGATTCTATGACCACTGTTTTCATTCTGAAACAGAAAACACTAAAATTAACTGAACTAGTGAAAGCGAGAGGACAATCTGAAAGCATCTTACTGAGAGAGAGAAAAGGAAACAGAGAAAAGCAACTGCTCTTGGGAATAACATGGCACACTCTAAACACTTCTGTCTAATGGAAGACATGGATAGCTCATTGGGTGGTGGTGTCCTGTGGAAGACAACATTCCTAGAGAAAGAGCAGCATGTGCAGAGCATAAATATGTGAAGGCGTGTGGTTCAGGGAATGGGAAATAGTTCTGGGTTGTTGGAGGAAATAAAAAAAGGTGAGGGGAATCATAGTACCCCAGAAAGAGTTCTGGAACCTAGTGACCGGAGTTTGGTCACTGACTTCACTATGTAATTGCTGGAGGACCTCTTTGAACAGGTAACTTTTCTGTGCTTCTGTTTCTCCATTCAGTAGAGATATGAAATAGGATATCAGTCTACCTGTAGTGGCTAACACATATTAGGGACTCATTATGGGTTTAGGTGATGATGTTTGAACGGATCATTTAAAAAAAATGTTTTGAGGTGTAGAACGGAGTTTGGGACACGTTTTCTATAAAGGGCCAGATAGTAAATATTTTAGGCTTTTGGCTAGCTACGGTCTCTGTTACAAATACTTAATTCTGCTGTTACAGCATGAAAGGAGCCAAAGACAATGGAAAAACAAAAGCGTGTAAATGTGTTCCAATAAAACTTTGTTTGCAAAAAGTTTGGCCTATGGACCGCAGTTTACTGACCCCTAATTGAGAATGTGGGATTTATTCTGGATGCTATGTGTTCGTATGTGTTCCAGGATAGCACGTGTGGAATCATTAACAGCTCTTACTGTAGTAGCTGAGGAAGTGAGCCACACAATTAGATTTCAGAGCTTAAAAAGAAAGCTCTCTGAACAGAGTGGAAGAATTATCAAAGTGTGTGATTGTGGGTGTGTGGAGGTATAGTGTATGTTAGTGTTCATAGTAGTAAGGTGAATCTAAAGGCTAATTACATAGTTTAGACAGTATGAGGACTTAGGATAAGATTTGTCATTGGAAGTAGAGAAGAAAGAACACTATGGAGACCATGTGTTTGGTAACCAAGTTGGTAACCAAGTATCTTCTTTGGTGATAGGAAGAAAAACTATTGGAGGACTAGACTTGGGGAAGAAGCTGTGTTCATGTGAGAATGGGGTGATTTGGTGGGCCTATCGAATAAGTTTTCTCATAGTCATCTTGAGGTTCAGAAGAGACAAGGTCTATAGATCCAAGTGTAGAATGCATTAACGAATGAGTAATCCAATCCAGAGGGGGATGATAGAATAATGTTTGTAAAAACATACTTTAGGTCATTTATTTTTATATTAACATAATATCCCTGGCAGTTCTGGAGATTGGGAAAAAGAAATTTTACAATTTTGGTTCAAATCTATCAGCATCAAAGACTAACAGTATTTTTTAAATGTGAGAGTGCATTTCCACTCAGGAAGTGTCAACTTTATTTAGTCACAAGCTGTTTAGTCCCTTATCTGGAAAAGTCTGGTAGAAGCTAAAGATTGCCAAGAAAGCATCTTCATGCTGGACCCTTAAGCCTGAGAGAAGGACTTACTTTGTGTGAACAAATAGGAAAAAAGGTACACAATACTTAGACTATATTTCTTTAATGAAGAACTTCCGTAAAATAGCTCTATTTCCCCTGGAGGGTACATATTTTACATAAATACCATCTGTATATGGATGGTCTCACTGACATGGCCACCTAGGATTTCCCCTGGTTCTTCACAAGTTCTCATTTGGTGTATTTTATCCAGTATAAATGGCTCCTATGTGCGTGTGTCTGTGTGTACGCGCGCACAGGCACGCAATGTGTCCCCAGCAACTGATTCCAAAAATGACTTGCTGAGATGCACAGTTCTGCCTGAGCTGGCACTGATCTTTGATGTAGGTGGATTTCTGCTGATTTTTAGAAAGCTTCATGCCCCAACCCCCTGTGAAATCACAGCTGGGTTTTCCAGGCCAGTTGGCTGGAGGTAAGGGTACCATCTGGGGCCTTGGAAAATTGGGACTCTGACTGGTCCACAGGGGGGGATTGAATAGGCAACATTGATTGTGCTGGTAGTCAGTTTCAGTCTCCCAAGAACCACAAACAGAGGGCAAGGTTCCAAATAAGACTGCAGCTCAGAACCTCAGAGTTCATGCATCTTATATCAGAGCATGTCTGTCACCTTGCTTCTGTAAACAAGGACTGACCATAACTACCATTACTTACCTATTTTTGTCTAGTGTCTAATCTTAGCAATAACCCTTTGAAGTTGGAGTTATTTTTGTCCACCCTCATTTTTGAGAAAGGGGAACATAAAAAAGGGCTGCTATATAGCTCCTAAGTGGAAAGGCAGGATACAGACCAAAGTTAAGAACCTGAACTCTTTTTTTTTTTTTGTTAGTTTCTTTTCAGTGTTCCAGAATTCATTGTGTTTGCACCATACCCAGTGCTCCATACAATACGTACTCACCATAATACCCACCACCAGGCTCACCCATCTCCTTACCACCCTCCCCTCCAAAACCCTCAGTTTGTTTCTCAGAGTCCACAGTCTCTCCCCCTCCAAATTCCCCCAACTCATTTCACCTCTCCTAACCAGTAAGACTAGTTCTTTTTCTTCTCACTTAAAATTATATCGTACGCAATAATTTGTTTCATTGTTCTTTATTTTGAGAATATGCTATTTTAAAATGTTTGCTGGCCAAACCCTGATTTGAGGTGTTTTGTTTTACCAGAAAATAAACATTTTTCTAAAATATTCTCTATCTTGCAATTTGTATGTCTTCACTCAAAATAAATGTGGAGAATCAATCAGTGATTATATAAGGAGACCAAAGCCTTCTAGGGGAACTCATCAATGACATGGAGAAAATCTAGGCTCTCTGAGATGGTTTACAATGGCCTGGAAAGAAAATTTCTCTTCCCAAGTAGCTCTTTCCAAACTCTGCTTTTCTAAATAGCAGAAATTAGAAACTTTATGAATTGGCCTTACATTTATGCTTCCTTAACTTGCATGGAGACATGATTTGTTTAGTTTAATAAGACCTTGATTGCAGGTATCAGCACACAAGCGTTGACTGAAACTGGGTTCCTTTTGGTAAAATGCAAGCTGTGTGAAATTCATGGAAAATGCAATTACGTTCTAATTTACTCAATGCCACTGGCTTTAATTAAAGTAGATCATATTTCAATGAAGCAAATTCATGGTCCTCTTTAACAAAGGATATAGAAAACGCAAGAAGGAAATACATTGTTTTTCTTTGGAATATTAACTCAGAGCGTGGTTACTCTTTAGCAGCTATTTAAGAAGTATCAAGGCAAAGGTCCTCATTCCCAGTGGAGAGGCACTCAGGACCCCTGCCAAGCCAGCTTGTGGGCATCAAAACCCCAGCAAAGCTTGATTCCTGGGCCCAGGGAGGGCATCTCCACTCTGTGTCCTTATCGGCAGTCCTTCACCACCAACCATCTCACCTGTCTCTTCACCTGTCTCTTTCCATTGTCTACACCCCAGGCTAGATCAAAGGAAAGACTGAGTTACATGTATACACAACACACTACTTTGATTTTTATGGAATCAGATGCTTCGGGTGGCAGGTAAACCAAAGCCTGAAAATAGGCAGGGTTGTTTGGGCGCTGTCCTTCCAAACCCCGCATTTATTCAAACTCTATGGCTCTGGTCTCAGGTTTGGCGCCTCCTGGTGGCATAATGGCTGCTGGTGTGGTTGTGGGCATCTTCTTGAAGCCAAGAATGTTTGGCAAAGAGAAATGTCTCTGCCGTGCATCTATTAGGGAAGAAATCTTCTCCTGGATTCTGCGGCTACTCCCCTTTGACATCCCATTGCCTGAATCGAGTCACATGCGTATGGTATGGCAAGAAGACATGCAGATGGGTGGGGTTAGAAGAGGCAAAGAGCTGGCAGGGTCTTATATCAAAGAAAGCATCAGGACAGGATGATGAGGTGGCTAGAGAACGGTTATTGGATAAGCCAACACCTGTTTCTGTCATATCATTCAAAGTCCACTGTCAGTTTTAAAATGTTCTTGGAGGCATGGAACTATTTGGCAAACAACCATATAGACCAAAGTCATTGATCTTGTTGACTTTAGAAATGTATCACTCAGCTGATATTCACAAGTAAGGGCACATGAAGTTCATGCAATATAACTATATTTGCTTCTATCAGGGATTTCTTAAGCATTATATTTTCTAATACTCAACATGAAATGATTCAGAATAATGTTTAAAAGAATTAGAGACAGGTAGTCATCTATAACTAAATTTTTACATGCTGTAATGGGAGGAGGGATTGAAGTTTCAGTCATGGAAGTACTGTGATGACAATTCTTAATGATATCTCCAGTGGACCATATAAGTCAATGAATTTAAAATGCAACAATTTATGCTAAACAAGGTTAGAATGTGGCAAAGACTGACTATGTTTTAATGTGCTATGAGGAAATTAAAAGCCTCTGGCACTCTATAAAACACTAGCCTTTGGTTTTGACTGAAGTGCCCATTACCCACAAAAGGTTTAGTCAATCACTGTGCTGATAACACAATGGGTAATTGCTAAGGGCCCTGCTTTGCTGAGGAGGACCATTTTTAATCCTGCTCTCCTTTTTGAACCAGACCAGTGTTCCTCAGTACTTTTTTAATAGTCATTTTAATCTGTCTGATAATTTTTACTCCTTTCACAACTAAATTGACTGATTACAGTCAATGGGCCTTCATTCATTTAGAGTAATAGCCTCATATAACTTTGCTTAGCTAAACATTTGTAAATCATTCTTAGTATACATTTTGTGAGTACGTAGAAGAAGTCCACTGTTTTAAGAAATAAAATATCATTTCTGGAGAGCGACATTCAGATTTTCCTAACATACCATGGAAAACTCCTCTGGGATACCCTGTGGTCTAACAAGGATGTGGATAAATAGAAAGAAAGAACCTTGGTTTCCATCAGATCCTGTTCTCTCTTTTTAGAAGTGATGAAACTGAGATTCACAGGAGATTATGTTCCAAGATTAAGACTTCCGTGGAGATTAGGCAGATGCCTTTTCTCCAGCCCTTTCTAATTAACTTCCACGCCTGGCATAGGGCTAGGGATATGGCAGTCACTCAGTAAATATTTGCTGTTTAGGTAAACAGGTTATTTAAAGGTATTTGTATTTTCTTTTCTCTAGATGCTAAGAAGTTTAGGGCAATGATTAAGGAGTCATATTGGGCCTGAATCATGAATCATGATGGCAACTCCCACCAATGACCCTATGTTTCAGGGCTTCAGTTTTTATTGTTCTGAGGCAATCTTAAGGGCATATACCTAGACTTATCTATTTAATCAGGTTGTTTGTAATTGATTGGTGGAATGGTTCCTTCAGAAGAGGAACCATTGACATTTGGTTTAATTGCCTTGGAACAGTTACGTCCCGTGTGCCTCAGTGATGGGCATCTTGGATAAAACTAATAAATAAGTTGAGTATGCAGTGTGAATCAAATGCCAGCTTTATATTTTTTCCACATGGTCCAACATGGCTAATGAAGATATCTTTTCTCTGGGGCATGTGGAGATCCAAAAGGTATGGCTCAGATTTATAGAAAATGCTGAGTGAGACCATTTCACATTCTGATTTCATTTAAAAGTTAAACTCTGCTTCAAAAGCAACTTTAAAGAAATGTTCATATCTTAAATAAAAACAGCCATCAACTTTAAGGAAATGTTCATATCTTAAATAAAAACAACAGTCTGTTAAAGGAAAGAGCAAGCCATTGAGCACTGCAGCAAGACGTCAAAGACTCACATTAGAATTTCAGCTCTACCATTTATTACCTGTATGACCTTGAATAAGTTACATACCTTCTCTATGCCTCAATTTATTGATATATATAATGGGAATGATTCATCATTATTAATTTTACCCTCTTGACGTGGATTTTGAGGAATGAAACAGTATAGGTGAAAAATGTGAAAATAGTGTAATACTATGTAAAATCTCAGTAGTTACTATCAATACCTACAGAACCACACAGCAGTGGGGAAAAAAAAAAAGTATTGGTTATATTGGGTGGCTGCTTTCCATAGTAAGAGCGATCTAAGAAAACCAAACCTATCCTAGCTGCCTCATTTTGAACTGACATCCAGTGGAGTTTAGTGACTATCCCAAGACCCTATGGGCAGTGACCGATCAAAAAACTGGGGCCTCCAACTTCTTATGACCTCTTCCTCCTTGATCACGAGGTTGCATGTATCAAAGATAACCTCAAGGGAAAGTGAGTGATATTTTTCTAAAGTGAAAATCTAATCATGATGAACCAACATATTAAAGCTTACTGAATATCCAGTGTATGGCCAGCCTGGTGGGAAATAAGTTTTCTACTCCCCTGTAGTTGCGGTTAGTCCATGAAGAAGAACAGACTTGCCCTTAAGAAAGATAGTGATGGCAACATAAAATTCAAGCTGCACATTAAAGAAAGCACTGCTGGGCCATGAAGCGGGGAGATATGGTAGAGACAGAGCTAGAGCAGGAATACTCAGTTCTCTGGGCTTAACCACAAACTCTTAACTTTGGGCAAATGACTTAATCCTCCAGTTGGACTGGTAAGAATCATCCAGGACACTTGATAAATTCACACACTACTGACTTGTTTATTAAATTCAGTGCGTCTGTGTTGGGAGCCGAGAATCTCCATCAGTCTCTCTCTCCTCCCCCTCGAACTTAGTATGTAATTCCTACTTGCAGGCATGTTTAGGAAATGAATATTTAACAGATATAATCTAACTGGGCCTTTTTTTTTTCTTCGTAAAAATTGGAATCTTAAAGTAGACAGCAGTAATTTTCAAGTTGTTTTCAGAGTTGATCTGTTTTACATATTGGTTTCCACATATGCCCTTTTTTGTAGAATGTGGCCCAAAGCTTTGCCCTCCATGGTTGGCACAGGACTGTGGATATAACTTGTACTCAGTTAATGTCGCTCTGTGTGCGAGTGAATGATAGAGATAGTTACATGAAGATAGTAAGCTATAGGGATAGCCATAGATATCCCTGTAAAAACTGATATGTGTGTGTGTGTGTGTGTGTGTGTGTGTGTGTGTGTGTGTGTGAAAAGACAGTACAGTCCCTGCCCTTTGGTGGCTTACAATGACATTGAAGAATGAAGACTCACAACCTAAGAGCTATTTGGAAGATGCAAGGAGAGCATTTCTACTAACTTCCTAAGGAGAGTCTAGAGTCATGTTACCAACTGGCACTTTCCATTATCCAGGACAGCAAAACTCTGCACTGTGCCTATGAAAACTGAATTAAAGCTAATCAGTTTCAAACGGAATGGTCTGAATTCTGTCATTTCCAAGGGTGGAATTTCTCCCTTCTAGGGACAAGGTCAGGTTGTTCTTGTACGTTGCCCCATGACTGCTTTCTACTTCCTGTGTAACTATAGTCTGCAACTTCCCGTAACTGATATTAGGAGTCTACCAGTGGGCTTCCCCAGCCCCTGCTCCAGTTCCCAGACCTTGCTTTGTCTTCATGCTATTTTCTATAGAATATTGAGGAATCAAGTTTTCCGTATAACCTTCTTGAAGGGAAACAATATAATGGAACAGGCAGGTGCTAAACAAAATGGAGAAAGACATGTTACGAGTTCAAAGACTATCAGAATGGGAACAGAAGTACTGAAAAGGCAAGGAAGTACATCTGGAGCTTTCTTCAAAGAGGAGTAGTTAGAAGCATAGGAAAAAGTACTCCAAGTAAAAGCAAAGTTTGAAAGAAGGCCTAGAAACATTAAGAAGACTTGATATTCAGTAGAGGTGTTTTGGAAATTGATCTGGACATAGTTGAATGAAACTGGTACCTCTGAATGTCTATAGACTGTATTAGTGAACAATGACTCTTCAAATCTGATTTTCTTATTTCTTGTTTAGAATATATTGGTCTTGACCTGCTTTCCTTCCTATTTTTATGACAAAAGTACTCACAATAGACCTTGCAAAGAGCTTTGAAGCCTGACAGTGAAATAGCACTTGTGAAATAATCACCCAAAGGAAGAAAAATAAGATTTCACACGGATGTTATTGAACTCCTTTTTTGTCAGACATTTACCCAGGTCACATAGCATTAGGGGGCTTGTAATGGTGGATAGCTCTCTCATCACTCTAGTTAAATTAAAAAAAAAAAAAAAAGAAATCATCAGAGGAGGGAAAAATAGATGAGTGTAGAATCTTAGTAGGCTGATTAGCTGAACTGAGTACTTGAAGTAAGCAAAAGTGGGATCCAGGTTGGCCACATCTATTTACATGTGGGCCCTGACCAAGGCTTTAGGCCAGACCAGCAGTGACTCTGATCTTTCTTTACACACTGATGCAGGTGGTCTCAAGATAGGCTAGAGATGAATTCAAGGGCAAGAAAGCAGGCTTAGTGTTTTTCATAGGCTCCTCTGTCTTCTGCCTCCCATTTCCATCCAGGTTGTTTAGGTTTTGGTTTTAAACCTAGCCATACTGTGAGAATAAGCCTTGCCCTTCGCAGGAAATATGTCGCTGTGAGAAGTCTGGGTGAAATACCATGTTCCTTTTTGAGCTCCATGCCCCACATCTGTGTCTAGATTCTGTCACCACATTTCCCAGTCCCTTCCTTCCACTTCTGATTAAAATTGTCCTGAGCATCCAGTCCCAGGAGCCATTTTTGACTCATAACCATGTCCTAGGGACTGTGCTAGGTGCTCATGCACCTTGTCTCATTGAATCCTCATTACAATCCAGAGATATTATTGCTGTCACTTTACCAGTGAAGACATTGAATTGCTGAGGCCTTCAGTCAATTTTCTAAGCTTCTGTATCAATAAAGAGACGGTCTTGAAAGTCAAGAAAGAACGTCTTGGTCGATACCCAAATATGATCTTAATACAATTCTATGTTTCTAACACTCTATACTCTCCACTAAAATATCTTTCCATTTTTCTCCTCATCAGTTAGTACACCAAATTTCTCATATCTGGTGTAAAGAATGAGGTTTTCTGAAGACATTGATACTTGCTTCTCTACCCAAAGTTCTTGAGAACCAAATTCTGTTGAGTCTAAGAGACATAGTCAAATTGTGACTATTCAAGCTCAGTACTTAAATGTACAGAGCTCCTATGTATTCGCTCAAGGAATGATTAATGTTCACTTCTCTTCCACATAGTAAATGTGTAGTTCCTAAGGGTGCTTCAAAGACCCTGTCAGGATTTGGACATGTGCAAAACAGAATTAGGAGTATGCCAAGGTCACTGGTAGCTTTGTGGAGGTAGTTGAACAGGAGAATGGATAGACTCAGGAGGCAAGTTGAGGAGCTAGGAGAGGAGCAGTGGCCAAGGCGGAGGGGAAATTAGCATGGCCTACTCAAAGGACAATCAGTGCTGATTTGCAAGCTCTGAAGAGAATACCAGTACCATTTCATACATTTAACAAAATGATTTTGGAAAGAACATCAGTGAACCAGTTTGGATGAGAACCAAATCTAGGTTTTCTCTGAAATAACTGAACTGAGCAAATCTGGGGCATCAAAATTTTAGAATATTAGATTTGCTGTCATTTGGCTCGAATGACATCCTATAGTAGAGGAAGCTGAATTGTCAAGAGGGAAGTGAGCTTCTTCTCAGGGTCATTCCAGGTGATAAAGCTGAGCTTTAAATCCCCAGCTCCAGCTCTCAGTCCATTGCTAGCTCTACTGTACCACAGTACCTTCCTTCCATTGATAGTGTCCTCGGCTTGAGAACCCACAAAGATAATGGATGGCTAGGGACATCCTGATGCAAAGATTTAAATAGACCTGTATCTAAAGGGAGATCTATTTTACCAGATCATTTCACATCCTACAGGGAGGTTAGTAACTCATGGGGCTGACCATTCAGACAGCTTCAAGAGAGGCAACTCCAAGGCAGACATGCAGACTCTGTCATCCTATGCATAAAACGTGTGTCACTATCTAGACTCTCCAGCTTTCACTGCTGGTCCCAATAGTGGAAGAAGGCTTCCAGTTAGAGCCCTTTAGGAACTTGGCTTCCATCAAATGGAATAGGTATGGTGAGATGAAACCCGTTTGACATTTCTGCTCTGTTGCTTAGTACTGACGGAAATATCTATCTGATATTCTTTAAAAAAAAAAAAAGATTTAATTTATTTGAGGGAGAGAGAAAAAGAGAGAGGAGAGCATTGGAGAAAGGGGAGGGGCAGATGGAGAGCAAGAGAAAGAACCTCAACCAGACTCCTTGCCGGGCGTGGAGCTCAACATGGGGCTCAGTCTCACAACCCTGAGGTCATGACCTGAGCTGAAACCAAGAGTCAGACGCTTAACAGACTGAGCCACCCAGGTGCCATTATCTGATATTCTTCATACAAATTCTTCTTGTTGTATGTGGGTCCTGTATGGGTCTCAGATCCCTGAGATCTAAAACCACACAGGAAATCTTTGTGAATGGCAAACTGAAATCCATACACAGGTCCATAATACTGCTCGTGACAGAAAACCCAGAAAGGTGAAGGCCATTGTCCATCTACAGAATGGAAATATCAGAGCACCTGCCTCACTTTTGTAAAAAAATAAAAGCACTGATGTTCAGAGTGCTTAGTAGCATAGCTGGTCTGTAGCAAGCTCCCTCTTCTCTTCCCTGCCACGGAGATTTTCTCATTTTCCTTTCTAGACTTAGGTTGTGTGGAGTTGTGTTGGTTCTGCTACTGCTTCTTTGCCTACACTTTTACCTTCTGTGTCTGTGTTCCTTTTTTTCCCTCTCTTTGCTTTCTCTTTTTCCCTCCTTCCTCTTTTCCTCCCTCCTCCCTTATTTCCTTCCTTCCTAGATGAAACATGTAATCCAAGTCATTGTAAAATTTGCAAAAACTTAAATGTAAATCATGGTATTTGGTCAGTAGTGCAAGTTCAGCATTTCATGAGTGTTTGATTGGGTGGATGTTTGTATTGAGCATCTTGTTTTTCTTGTTTTTTTTGTTTTGTTTTGTTTTGTTTTTGACAGACAGAGATCACAAGTAGGCAGAGAGGCAGGCAGAGAGAGAGGGGGAAGCAGGCTCCCTGCCGAGCAGAGAGCTAGATGTGGGGCTCCATCCCAGGACACTGGGATCAGGACCTGAGCCAAAGGCAGAGGCTTTAATCCACTGTGCCACCCAGGCACCCCTGTATTTGGGTTTTAAAAGGCTTTTTTAAAAGCATTATTATATTTTGACTCCTTCTTCACTCTTAGGATCCTCCCCACACAAGTGCATTACGCAAAGTTAAGGAAGAATCTTGATACTGAAACCCCCCTCCCTTCTTTCCTTCTCTTTGGCCCATTTCCTCTCAATCTCTGAGCTTCCACTTTTCCTGTTCTCTCTTTCCCTTTCTCCTTGACCCTTTCCTAGTTTCTCTTCCACTCTCCTCCCTCCATTCCGTTTTGCTCTCTCGTTTCTGTTTTTCCTTTCTTCTTCCTCAACCTTCCCCATGTCTGCCACCTCAAGATCTGCCCATTGATACTACCATTTCCATGCGTGCTTGATTAAATCAGGACATAAATTTTCTCATGTTCTGTTCTTTCTCTTATAGTCCAGCAAGAACATCTAAACACTGAGAGAGAGAGACTTGGAAAAAGAAAATGGACTCTTTGGAAAAGCCAAATGTTGGAATGGGACCTCTGTTCTGTGTTTCCTTCAGATCCTTTAAATATAGCTCCTAATCTCGAGTATAGGTTGTTGCTATGATCCATTGGCATTGTTTTCCGTGGTCTCTTCTGACAGTGGACAACAGATATTCTTTTTTTTTTTTTTAAAGATTTTATTTATTTATTTGACAGAGAGAGATCACAAGTAGGCAGAGAGGCAGGCAGAGAGAGAGGAGGAAGCAGGCTCCCTGCTGAGCAGAGAGCCCGATGTGGGACTCGATCCCAGCACCCTGAGATCATGACCTGAGATGAAGGCAGCGGCTTAACCCACTGAGCCACCCAGGCGCCCCGGACAACAGATATTCTTAGATAAAAATGAAGACTAGATTCCATTCTTTGACAGGGCTGACCTTGGAAGTTAGCCAGGTAAACAGGTGTTTACATAATAATTTAAGGAGCCCTGGACAGGGATACCAGTCCCTAAATTCAGTATTCTAACCCATCTTTTTATTATCCCTATGTACTACTTTAGATCAGAAAGTTCTTTTCTTTTCTTTTCTTTTTCCATTTAATTATTTTATTTTATTTTATTTCTTTTCAGTGTTCTGGAATTCATTGTTTATGCACCACACCCAGTGCTTCATGCAATACATGCCTTCCATAATACCCACCAACAGGCTCTTTTCTTGGTCTCCATAGAAAACTGCCAATAACAGATTGTTAAATCTTAGCTGCATATATTTTGCTATTGGCTAAACTGTTCGGGGACGGGGGTACTTGAGCTATGCTTTTTGGAATAAGGAAAGATACCATCAGGTATAGATACGGAAGCTGACATGAGGATGGCTAACACTATTGGCTGACTTTACTAATTTTGAAAGGATTATCCCCACCTTCTAACTACCCAGTATAATAGATGTGCAAATCTGTATAGCTAGGTATATACCCAAAAGCTAGATTATACCCAAGCTTATATACATGAATAGTTGTTTGGAAGAGATCCAACAGAGAATATTTAAATATTGGACTCTGTCTTCCATTTCCTTCCTGCTCTGAAGAATGAGAAAAGAAAATAGGGTAGATACCTGTGACTGCAAATTAACAGTTGAGATGGTTCTCTTGTCTGAGTGATTTTAAAAGAAGATTGCACTTGAGGGAGACAGAGTCAAGACATTAATGCCAAATGTGTCATTTTGACCATTTACTGAAATGCAGCACTCTGGAACTCTGGGCTATCAGTTAGTGTGGGATTTGCAGGGGCCATTAACCTAAGAGAGAGACATTTTTATTGGGAGTAAGGGGGCAGGTATTTTTGGCTTGGTATGATCTCTGTGGGAGAGTTCTTATTGGTCAAAAATCTCTAAAGTTATTGATTTCCTGAAGTGTCAATTATATTTGGTGATATGTTTTGTAAACTTCTGGAATCAAGCAACCATCATAGCTTTTTCTGCTCAGTGGTTTTGATAAAATATGCTGAGAAAGTAGCCATATTCTTCTCTAGGGCAGTGATCAAAAAGATAGGTTTTTTGCGGGGGAAGGAAGAAATTTGGGAATCTATAGAAATAGATTAAACCTCAGGGTATCAGACACTGGCAGACATTATGGTTGAGTTTGAAGGGTGTTTGGCAGTACAAAGACCAGAGTCAGTTAGGCTGTGAAAACAGAAGCCTAAAAACAGTGGTGTTTTGGTGGTAGAAAGGGATTTAATTAGCATTGCTGCAAAGGTGTGTTTACTCATTTGATACTTATTTGAGTGAGTGATGTGAGACAGTTCTCAGCTTGGTACAGTAGAAAGAGGCTTAGCAATGGGAGTCAGCAAGGCTGAGGTCTGCAGGATTGACAATATGGCCTCTGAGCTCAGTCTAGTCTCCCCACCTCACCCACCTCCCTGGGCCCGTGGCTTTCAAATGAATAAAATTGAGGTAATGGTGTCTGTTCCTCTGCTACACAGCAGTGTTTTGAAAACATTGTAAGTTAAGATATGGAGAAATAATGGACCAAATTTAAAGTTCTACACATGGCTTGCGTAACTCATAGCCAATTTTGACTATCAGAACTGTTAACAGAAAATAGTGACAATAAAACCCACAAAGATCAGTGTCGGACTCCGGTAGGTTTTGCGGGCCGACAGGCATGAGGAGAGCGTCCGGGCCAGCCAGTAGCTCCCCTTGGGACTGAGCGGGATGGCGAGTGTCGCGAGTCCAGGCGCATTAACGAACCACACCAGACTCGGGGGATCTGTCGAAGCAGGATCTCACTTTATTGAGCGGGGTTGCAGCTTATATTGGGTAGGGGATGGGAAATGAGGTCAGCGGGGAGAGAGCCTATGGGGTTTGGTTACGTAGTCAGTAACTGGGTAGGGTGTGTTGGGCGAGAGGAGGAAATATCAGAGATATGCGGAACCGAAACCGCCACGTTGGCGCCAATACTGCCACAGTGGCGCCTTTTCTAGCCGGAAGAGAAGGCAGGCCAGCGCCATCTTTGCTGTGCCCAACAGATCAGAAGTCCCAAGTACCAGGAGCAAATTTCCAAGTAAAAATAGTTTGCTGTTGATATTTTCTTTTTTGTGTAGGCTCAAATAGTTTGGAGGTTATGCCTCATGATACTTTTTTCTATCTGTATGGGTCCAGAAAGAATTGTTCAGAACTGCAGATCCATGGGTAGATCAGTCTCAGATAGAAGGACCAGGTGAAGTTTGTGAAAGCCTCAGCTATGATGAAAGTGTGGCATCCATGGATGGACATAAAGAACAGAGGATTATAAAGGAAAAGCCATGACTTTCAGTGCAATTCTGAAGAAGTCTCAGGCAGGCTCCTGGGGAGTCCGTGGAAAAGTCCATAGAGGAGCCCTGCACTGGGCAGAAATGACCTGAATCTAATACTTCACCATGCTCAGTGGCCTCTTTGTAAATACCCTGATGACCTCAAAGGAATGGGAGCTAGAGGTTGTCAGTCAGCACTGTGCCTTACAGTAGGTTCTCTTTCCCTCTCTGTTTTAAAGGTTTTATTTATTTATTTGACAGAGAGAGAGAGAGTACAAGCAGGGGGAGTGGCAGGGAGAAGGAGAAGTAGACTCCTAATGAGCAGAGAGCCCGACATGGGGCTCAATCCTGGGACTCTGGGATCATGACCTAAACCAAAGGCAGACACTTAATCAACAGAGCCACCCAGGCACCCCAGGGAAGGTTCTCTTAAAGGGAGGTCTGAGTAGGGCATCTCCATGGTCACCATATATCCTACTGGCACCTCTCATCCTGGGCCTTATGTTGTCATCTCCATACACCTCTAATGCCAAGTGCCCTTGCTATATGCCTAGGTTACCTACTGAAATTTCAGTTACCCAACCAACCCAGAACTCACCAAATAACTCTAGCTTTCAATCACCACTGCTCTACATGTAGTATCATCTCATCCTTACCACAACATTCTGATGAAATGATCACAAAAATCTCCATTTTGCAGATGAAACTCACAGGATAGATACGTTGTTCAAAGTCGCATTGCTGTAAGTGGTGGTGCTTCCATTCAAACCTGGCCAGCCTGGTCACTTGAATACCACACCTCCACCCACTTAGTGCACATTTCCTGACGGTCTCTAGTAGTTAAATAGTTATACTAGATACTGGGGATTTTGAGATTCATAAGTAGACCGTTGCTCTCAAGGAACTCATTCTGGAAGAACTAAGATCTAACCCCAAAATTATGATGTACAGCTCAGTTAGGAAAGTACCTAGGGCACTGAGATAAACAAGAGCTCGGTCTTGGAGGATGAGAGGAGATTAACAATCTGATCAAAGGAAAGAATTCTACGTAGACCAAAGATCACAGGCCAAGTCCCAACAGGGCCAGAGAGAACCCAGGGCCCTTTCATTTGCTTAGGCTTTTTCCATTCAAGCTCTACAGTTTAAGATAAGATCTGGTTGCCTGGAACGCTTTTGTTTATTAAAACAACTGCTTAAAAACCATACTGTTGCATGGAGATGAGTTCCAAGGTATAGTTCAAGTAATTACTACAAGTAAAGTCCTGGAATTTCTGAAGGCTTTACTCTTTCTGTACATTGGAGCACATGCAAGATGATTCCCATCATAGAGTAGCTGTCATATATTCCAACTATTATTCATGAGTGGAAGAAGTGATAACAAGCAGTGCTCTAGGATTTGCAGTTGGAATTCATTCCTACTCAAATATCATCTGTCATGCACATATCAACAGGAGAAGATGGTTGAAATCACTTGTAGTGAAGAGATAAAAGTGAAGTATCCAAAAAAGATGCATGTAAAATCAGAAAAACAGTTAAATGGATGGGAGCACAATCAACTCATGGTTGTTGTCCCTGAATGAGAGAGAAGGGGACAGGGCCTGCAATGGGTATGGAGAGGACTTTAACTCTAAAAAAGTGTATTAACAAATAGCTGTTCTGATCTGGGATCCATGTTTATAGTGTTCTTTCTTGGATTCTTCCTTGTTTGTCAAATTTTCCAATATAAAATTACATTGAAAAATATCAATGAAAATGCATGAAGTCCACATGAGTAGGGGATAGAAATGAGTGAGGTTCACAGACTTGGCCAGCTCTGGGTAAATGGACCAATTAGACTTGAGATTTAAAATAATAATAGTAGGGGCATCTGGGTGGCTCAGTCTGTTTAGCTTCTGCCTTCAGCTCAGGTCGTGACCCCAGGGTTCTGGGATCGAGCCCCACATCAGGCTCCCTGCTCGTCAGGAAGCCTGCTTCTCCCTCTCCCACTCCCACTGCTTGTGTTCCCTTTCTCACTGTGTCTCTCTCTGTCAAATAAATAAAATCTTTAAAAATAAAATAAAATAATAATAATCTATTCATAAGAAAATTTCATGGACCTACACAAAAAAATGAGAGCATTTAAAAACCAGTGATACCTGAAGAAGGTATATAGTGTAGATCTGAAGTATAAATTTAAAGGTATATAGTGTGTTGTACTGTCAATTCCCTGGTTTTAAGAAGGGACTGTGGTCTTGTAAGATGTTCTCGTTGAGGGAAGCTAGGTGAAGTGTACATAGGAAGCCACTGCACTGTTTCTGCGACTTCTTGTAGGTCTTATATTATTTCAAAGTAAAATGATTAGAATGTTAATAATAGGATAAATTGCTACCCATTTACAAGGTCTTCTGTCTTCATGAAGGGCTTTTGTCATCACAGCACTTTTCCATAACGAGCATAGGCACGGGGAAGAATCTTTGTTAGTGAGAAGCCAGGCATGGGTTAGGGTCCTCCAGGACAGCCCATGGATCTCATAGTATGGATTTGATCCACCCATCTCTAATTCTAGGTCTCATAATGTTTTTAATTAGTAAAGCACTTATATGTCTATTGTTTCACTTGTTCTTTTATGTGTTTGAATCTTCTCAAGAAATCCTTCCAACAGGTGTCTTATGCAGCTCATAAAAAAAAAAAAAAAGTCTTGTGCAGTTTATTTTAATTTTCTGATTGCTATGCCTGCTATCATGATGTTTGTGGAATAGAAGAAGTTTCAGCAGTTGCTGTGTTAGCTGGAGCAAATTGGAGCAAAGAAACAGATATATTGCTATTGATGGCTATGTGCCACCAGGCTTAAATGAAAACCCAGGGTTGTTGCTGCCTGTAGATGGTGGAGGCAGAGTGAGAGGGCTTTCTCCTAAGCATGACTTTGAAGACTGTTAGGGACAAGACAAGGCTCCTTTCGTGGGTCTTTCTTCCAGATCAGCCTCAGTTAAAATATAAGTGGTACCAAGGGAGAAAAATATGTTGATTCATTAGTATGTGCTTATGGTGTACTAGCCAGGAGCAAAGTCTGGAAGCAATATAACTTCCCTCCTGGATGGACAATGTTAAGATCTTAACATTGTTACTACCTTTTCGTGAATTAAATTTAAAAACCTATTTCAAAGAACAAGCTACTGTTGGCAGTGTGAGACATCCAGCAGTTATCTGGAATGAGAGACACAGAATATGAGAGTTGAAATCAGAACTGTATATCCAGGCTCTGGTGATAGAATTTTGGTAATTATTGAGGTTGGGTGAAGGTCTGTGGGGATCCACTACACTGTTACACTGTTTTGTTTCTAAGCATTTGACATTTTTTACGGAAAGAAAAAAAAAATCTTAAAAAATAAATAATTAAAAACTCTGTATCTCAGTAGATTATCAATGGATTATTAGATACTATAATAATTCTCAAGAAAATTAAAATCATAACCCTCATACAGGTACAAAAAATGAAGCCATGTGGGGCACCTGGGTGGCTCAGTGGGTTAAAGCCTCTGTCTTCAGCTCAGGTCATGATCCCAGGGTCCTGGGATCAAGCCCCGCATCAGGCTCTCTGCTCAGCAGGGAGCCTGCTTCCTATTCTCTCTCTGCCTGCCTTTCCGCCTACTTGTGATCTCTGTCAAATGAATAAATAAAATCTAAAAAAAAAAAAAAAATGAACCCATATTATGGGATGAGTTGTGTCCTACAAAAAATATGTTGGAAGTCTTAACACCCAGTACCTGTGAATGTGACCTTGTTTAGAAATGGGGTCTTCGCTGATAGGTATATTCAAGTTAAGATGAGGTTATTAGGGTGGGTCTTAACCCAGGACATAAGAGGAAATTTTACACACAGACACACAGGAAGAATGCCATATGAAGGCACAGAGACACAGACATGGAGGGAAGTTGTCCAAGTAATTATTGAGGCAGAGATTCACTACAGCCAAGGAGAATGTGGGGCTACCAGAGCTCAAAGAGTTAAGAAGAGATCCTCCACTTGATGATTCCCAAGGAGGACGGTCCTACCCACACTTTAATGTAGGACTTGTAGCCCCCAGAACCTGAAAGAATAAATTTCAGTTGTTATAGCTACTCAGCTTGTGGTACTTTGTAAAGTCAGCCCTAGGAAACTAATACATATGTGAAGATTTTATTTATCTCATTAATGAGGAATGAAGTGTTACAACCAACTGAAAGGAGAAGTCAAAATGCACAAATTCATATGGAGTTAAGGAATCTTATAATGAATGTACACTATATGCTGGCTAATTGAATTTAAAAAAAAAAGATATGAATGTACAACTACAGGAAAACAGTCTTTTGCAGAGGAAGGAACAGGAAAGTCCACTAAACCTTTACTGTAAGAGCATTCTTTGCATGTATATAGACCAAATATTTTGCATTGCTATCTGTTCATCTATAATTTACAGACAGTTGCAAAACCCCCCCGGCATCAGAATTAGATGACCTGAAAGAGTACGTCTTCTAGACCATGAGTTGATTTTTTGGTGAACCATAGACTTTTTCCTCTAAGTCAAAACAAAACGAAACAAAACAACCCTCCCCCAAACAAAACAAAACAAAACAAAAAAACCCTCCTTGGACACAAGTGCTCATTAAAAAAGAAGAAAAAAAATACTAGAAAATCAGATTTCAGCTGTACCATACTTACTAAATGTGTGGTAGTTCAGTAAGTGAATGAACCAGTCCATGCCTCCCTTTCCTCATTTGTAAGATGGGAATAATGCTCATGAAATCACCCAGTTATGGCGATAGTAGTGAGGGTTAAATGACCTATTGTCTGCAAAGTACTTGGCAGTGACGGACTCCAAGTATTTGAAAGGTAATTCCCATTATTAGTGATGACCCTGGCTTAAAAAGTGGTAGGTGAGTGAACTAAGAGCCTCTGTGTGTTATCAACTATTGGGCAAACTCAGCCTCACACCACCATCCTATTGTCAGTTCAGGCTGGACTTGTTTTCAGATGCAAGGGACCCGCAGAGGTGACAGCTGGAGAAAGAGCATGTCTGGGAAGGCTTGGGAGGGCAGCCTAGGACGGAAGAAAAAAGTGGGTGGGAGGAGGGACAGGGAGGGAGGAGGCAGGGAAGAGACATTTAGAACCAGGGTGAACTGCTTGTTCCATGCCTTGTGCGGAGAGCAAATCTTCCTCCAAATCCTTTGCTTGGTATGCGGATTTCTCTCACGGGATGTGAAACCCGCCAATGATCCAATTTTAAAGCCTTCCTAGGGATTACGCAAGTCCCTTAATCAACACCAACTCCTTTCACTTCACCCTGAGACCTCACTTCTGCAGCGGGGGCAGGCAGGGCTGGGGGTACCCATCAGAGGCACAGGACAATGGAATGAAGGCGCCCTCGTGATTGGTTGCCTGTGCCGTCCCATTCTCAGGGCCGGTCTGGTGTCTCCCGTACCTCCTTTACAAGAGCACTTTGGAGGTTCCCACCCGCCTGCCTTCCCTCTTGTGCTTCAAAGTTGTGTTTGTGTCGTTTGCTCTGGGTCTGAAATTGTTCCTCAGATTCCCTCCCTGAAGGAGTTTACAGACATTGTACAAAGAAATTAATTAAGTAGATTTTCCATTTGCACAGTTTTAATGAATAAATGATGTTCCTATTTATCTGCTTTCTAATTATAACACAATTCAAAACATCTTGGTTTCTTGCATTCTGACAATGTTATTGTCAGTGCTGTTGCTGCTCTCACGGCACAGGTAATAATATTTTTTTAGATAGATGCCAGGTGCTGTATTCCATATTTATTAAAGTGTGATCTGCATATTTTTCTCTTTTCATGTACTGCTTATCTGTACAAGAGCAGAAACTTAAATATAATGCTCTGCTTTAAAGAGTCTGGAAGGATTTCACAGACAGCCTGAGGATCTGTGGTCTGGCGGGGGGATTGGGCCTGGCCGATGCAGTTCAGGGCCTGCAGAGAGAGGCCTGGGCCAAGGGGCCCAGTCAGCAGAACCCAACCTCACTCCTCCAAGCTGTCAGCAGGCCATGAACTCCAGCCGGGAGAACCAGTAGGAGTCCTGGCAAGAAAGCATGGGTCGGAGATCCAAAGGCCAGCAAATCAGACGCTCTGGGAAGGCAGCACAGAAACAAAAGAAGCAGAGCTGAGAACAGGACATAGGGTCTCTTCTGGCTGTGTCCCAGCGTTTTTGAGGTGAGCAGTCAGAAATCACCGAGGTTGTCATAAGCAGAGTTCAGAAGTCTCCAGAGAAACTCTGCCTTGAAGAGGTGTGAGCAGAGGTGCCAGAGGTCTATCTCTGGCCTTTCTGGGTGCAGGGCAGCATCAGTATCCCTTCTGTCCTTGGCCAAGGAAGAACTATGGCCTGACCTCAGATAGGCATTTGAGTACCATCCAGTTAACAACTGGTTGTGGACCTTCCATGATGTGTCACCCATGGTTCCAGGTGCTAGGACCACACTTCTGCCTTCCAGGAGTTTAGAGTACAGACTCTAGAAACTTCTTAGGGAGGCTGCTCTGGCCACAGCAAATCACCTGGCCGCCTGGAAGGGGTATACTCTTGGCCTGCCTTAAAGTCAGAAGCTGTGGGTATTATTGCTCATGGACTATTAAGATTATTCTCCTCTTTTCCTCAGGCATTCCCTGTAACTCCAAGGGAAAGGCGGAGCCAGTGATCTTTATACCCTTTTGATTTTAGTTTCCTTCACTCTGTTGATTAAATTGTACTTTGGCCACATACCATGTTTATTAATGAGGCCACTGTTTAAGTAGTAATAAAGTCTAGTGTAATTGGCTTTATTGCTCCTGCTCAACCTCTCAGCTGGACAGAAGGTCAGTCAGACGCGTAGGCACATGCTTATTTCACTAATATGGTGGCATACCCCTTCAGCTTTTTCAATGCTTCCCTTACACCGTGTCTATTTTCTCTTAAACGAATATTCCTTCCTGGAAGCCATTCGTGAGCACATCGCGAATGTGTACTGTATGCCAGGAATTGTGCTAGCTGCTGGAGTTTCGAATAAAGGATACTCCTTGTCCTTGACAAGTTTATGGTTTACTGAGGGAGACCAAGAAACATGTGGGGATAGTCTTAGCTGGCTTGGGCTCCTATCACAGAATACCCAGCTTGGTGGCTTTAATATAATAGAAATCTGTTTCTCACAGTTCTGGAAGCCCAGAAATCCAAGATCAAGATGCTGACAGATAAATTAATTTAAAAAAAAAAAAAAAGATGCTGACAGATTCTGCTGAGGATCACGTCCCGGTCCAGATGTAGCAGTCTTTTTGCTGTAACCTCACATGGTGGGAGAAGCATCAAGGGAGCTCTCTGGCCTCTTCTTCTCAGGGCATTAATCCCATTCATGAGGACTCCATCCTTTTCTAATCACCTCCCCAAGCCCCCACCTCCAGATATCATCCCGTCAAGGATTAGATTTCCTCGTATGAGTTTTGAGGAGCAACACACATTTAGTTTACAGCGAGGAGTAACGTCTAATCTAAATGTCTATTCTGATAAACATTTACTGTGATAAAGCTGAATATAGGTATTTTGAGAAAATTACGGTAGCCCAAGGGGGGAAAGGAAGACTTCTTTCACTCTGTGCTGAGTCTGATTGAGAGAGAGGAGTTTTGTTCTGCAATCCTTCCTTAAGAGAAATCACAGCCAACTAAATGTTGACAAAGTATAAGGACGAACTTTGAAACTGTCCAGGTTGCTCCAATGTAAAGAAAGCTGTTTCATGGTTCCCCGTCAAAGGAGGTAGCAAACTACTTGATACAAGTGTTTTTTTGTTTTGTTTTGGTTTTGTTTTTGATACAAGTGTTTTTAAGAGGACTTAACGAATGAAAAGTAAATTAGCAAGGCAATCTTTAAAATTTCCTTGAATTCTTGAGACAAGATAGACAAGAAAGACAAGACAATTCTTGAGATTGCTAGCACTATTGGTAAAGTCCTGTGGGAGAAGGGGATATTGAGGTCCTTGATACTAACAAGATGCTAGTTAAGCAAAGAGCAGTGGGAAGGAGCTTTACAGGCCATGGGGTAGAATGAGTTGGGAGCTTAGACTCTGACGGATGCTCAGATCTAGAAACATGCACATGGACTCCCCAGCATGGATTTTGGCACACTCCGATCTGTCTTCATCCTTTCTAAGTTCTCTAGCCATTTAAATCATTAAGGCATTCCTTTTGGGAGTTGCATGCATTTTCTGATACTGGAACAATCTGGTGCATATTGTTTTGCTGGGAGACACACGCTGCGCTCCAGCATTGCTTGGTAAGGAGGAATAGTGAGCTGTTAGAGCCAGGGGCCACTTGTGTGGCATATGCGCAGCTTCACACTTAGCTTTGTGTCAGCCTTCTAGAGGAGAGGGTTACATATGGAAAATACAGAAAAATTCATACGGAATTCCACCAGCAACCTGGACATGAAGATCTTCTCTTTTGAACTCTATTTAAATGCACAGTTATCTTCCACTGCAGAAGACAGGCAAAACGATCAACTCACCCCAGTGTAATTAGGGTTGCCTTAGAAAGACCTGAATCTGAATGACTCTTTTGCTTAAAATCTTTCATTTTTTCTCGATTACCTTCACTATGAACCCGGAACTCCTTCGTGTGAAAGACGAGACAGTTAATGGCTAACCACATAGGCTCTAGAGTCCTGTTGCTTGGGGACAAATGCTGATCTTAGGTCAGCTATGTAATTTCTCTGTGCCTCAGTTTCCTCATCTGCTAAATAGTGGTGGTTGGAACAGCTCGCAGCTTGCTGAATCTTTACAAGGACTAAATGGGTCAACACATGAATCAAACATGTAAAACAGTCTCTGGCACACAAATTTGATCATTGTTGGATTTCTAAGCCCCTACTCACTGTGCATTTCTTTTTTTTCTTTTTTTTTTTTTTTAAGATTTTATTGATTTATTTGACAGGCAGAGAGGCAGGCAGAGAGAGAGGGAAAAGCAGGCTCCCTGCTGAGCAGAGAGCCCAGTGCGGGGCTCGACCCCAGGACCCTGAGATCATGACCTGAGCCGAAGGCAGAGGCTTAACCCACTGAGTCACCCAGGTGGCCCTCACTGTGCATTTCTTCAGAGCAATGGTCATGTGCTTCGAGTGGGAAGGCTCAGTACGCATCCCAGGGGAGGCCTGGGAGATGATACATGTGAAGCTGAAAAGTGTGAGCTCTGGAGTCGGACTTATTCAGTTCACATTCTGGTTTTATCACAGGAGGGTCTGCAGTGTGTAGCTTCCTAATGCTTGGCTTTCTCATCTGTGAAATGAGGGAAATAAGTGAGATAATATGTGCAAAGCCCTTAATTGAGAACAGAGTTTGCCACTAAAATCATTAGCTAACATTATCATTGGAGATCGGCATAAATGCTTGTAGAACCAATCTTCAACATGCTGACAGAGGATACCAGAACGTGTCCACTTTCGTTTTGTCCCTGTCCCTCCCTCACTGCCATGGTGTCCGGTCAGTTCTCTGTACCTCAGTTTCCATGCCTCGTATCTAGGGAAAATGTAGCCAAATTCTGCCTTCCCAGGAGGACCAGGAAGATGGATGTTCATGTTTATAAAGTTGCTCTAAGCAACCTGAGGAAAACTGCGAGTGAAAAGTATCGTTCTCTTCATGATTATTAATTGATCCCCCAACCACTCGTCAGTTGGAATATGACTGATCCACAGGCTCTGGAGGAAGATTTATCACATCCCCAAACCTATGGATGTGCCTTTCATTAAATGCAATTATCTCCCAGTGAATGCACACATCTTGAGTCCACCGCCTCTTACTCAATGAAATCATTAAATCTCTTTGTTGGGAGGAGCCGTCAAAAGCCACCTGATGAAAAATGGCCATAGGTTTGTATTTGGGTTTAATGATATAATATCTGTTATTGGAGAGTTTCAAGGATGTTGTTCTGTGGTCTCTGGTTCCTTGCTGTTGTTTTGTGTTGTGTTTTTTTGTTTTGTTTTGTTTTGTTTTTTCATCCTGTGCTGCCTTGTTATTATTTTAGGATGTAGACTACACGTGTATGGATGTCCACGTGCTTCTTCTTAGGACCACTTCATGGGTAGGAGCTGCCTTTGTAGGAGGGAACATATTTGAGAGGAGGAGTGGCAGAATCAGCCATGTGTAGAGATGGCCGTCTGCAACTCTCCCTTCTTGAAATCTCTATTGTGAGAGAGAACTCCCAAAGAATTACGAATCCTGGTCTCCTCGAAGCCACAATTCAACACAGAACTCTGTTTCCTTAAAGGCAATGTCAGAGCTGTTAATGCTCTGTTAGCTGTAAGTAGACTTAGCAAATAGAAACGAAAGTTCAAGGGAGGGAGTAAGGCCAGTAAGGCTGAGACAAGCCACATGGTGGGGAAACCTCAGGGTACATTGTAAGGGCAGGAGGAGTATTATAGGGAGGAAGGGAACCCACCAAGGAGAAAATGGGCTCCTTCAGAGATCTGCCCCTGGCTAGCCTTAATAGGTCTTTCTTGATGAGAGAGCAAGCATGGGTTGGGGCTGGTGACATACATTACCAGGGAGAGAAATTTCTGTGGGCTGAATTCCACCGGCAAGAGACTATGGTTTCCACTAATAAGGAGAAAGCAGAAAATGGGGTAGAGGACATATACTGAAAGGGACATCTGTGGTTAAGAGGTAGAGTCTTCTCAATTCCAAGTCCCTGGAATATCTTTGTTTATGAGATAGTGTACTGAACTGTCACAATGGCCATAGAGTAACAAAGTGCCTTTGGTAGATCCCTCAAGCGATTCACGAAGATTAACTACAATCAACATTACATCATTTTCCAGTGGCCCAGTCTTTGATTCCATGTGCCAAGGCTGAATGGATGAAAGCTCTCTATGCAGATGTCCTTCCTCCATTAACATTTCCTATAGCTTTGCTGTATTTATTCACAAGCAAAGTGAACATGAGAAATTAATGGAATGGGATAGTGTCTTGAGTGACTGGGGTAGAAGATAGATTTCATATCACATAAAATATGTTCTTCTATTCCCCTTTTAATAAGAAGCAGGCAATATAAATGAGAAGTAGAAACATCAAAGCAGAGGCAGTCCTAAGTGTAACTTGGCATTGCTTGAGGATGGGATGGCGTAATTGCAGTGGAGAAGTTGTTTTTCCAAATACTTGAGTGGAAGAAAAATCAGTTCCGAAAGACCCAGGAACTTACTTGTCAATATATTATTTCATATTTTGCTTGACAAAGAGAATTTTGATTTAAATATATATGGGCATGGTACTTCAAGCAGTCACATCTCTGCTTTGGTTGTTCGGTTGTCATTAACAGTTACATGAAGTACTTAGGGCCTGGGATCTTGCCTCCCATCTAAGAGATATGGAGACTGAGGCCAAAGCCTTCTTTCTCCCTCTTCTCTTTCCATGCGATGCTGCCTCTTTCATTTTCTGTCATTTTTGCAAGATGCAATTTTTTTTAGTTCTAACTCAAGTGCTTCCTACTTGTCAAAATATTAGAAATCTTGATGTATATGGACAAGAGGAAGAAGTAACATTATTAACGCAGCAGGGTATGGATCTAGCCACTAAACAAATAACAAAAATTTGAAGTCCTAAGTGAAAAGTTGGCAGCATGAACTTTTAAGGGACAAAAATTTCTAAGTGGGCTCCCAGGGTGGGCATCAGAGATGCTCCTTATATTCACCTGGATAAGATACAGCCTCCTCCTTAATAATAGCACAAGAGATCCATAGAACTTGTGGGTTTATGAAAAATTTTAAGAAATCATTCAAGATTTCAGCTTTACTGTGAAATGAATTTTATGTAAGTTTCTAACTTATGTACAGATGCAAGAATACAATGACTTATCAATAATGCAGTTTCACAGTGGTGTAATTCTGGAGCTGTTCACCGATCATTCCTCTCTAAGTCATCACTGAGTACTTACAGAATAGTGTTGAGGATCTTCTTCCTGTCCAGGACCTGATCAATTTTTTACTCTTGATTTGTCCTGATTCTTTTTCTCTGACTTCCATTGTTATTTCTAAGTTTAAGTCAAATCACTTTATGTTACTCTAGGTAGGTTCATCTCTCTATCTGTAGTTGATCTATAGTCCTGAGATATTTTGCCTTAACCACAGTCTTCATTAATTGTATTACTATTTTTCTTTGTTTCTAGTTTATTCATTCACTCGTCCTAAAAATATTTATCAAATTCTTACACCATGTTAGATTTTTTTGTTGTTGTTTTTGTTTTTCCCTGCTCAGCACTATTAACACTTTGAGCCGAATAACTCTTTGTTGTGGAAGACTGTCGAGCATGTTGTAGGATGTGTAGCAGCTTCACTTGCCCTTACTTGATGTTATAACACCTCTCCCCCAGCTGCGACAGCCAAAAATGTCTCTAGACATTGCCAGATATCCCTGGGAGACAAAACCACTCCTGGTGGAAAACCACTGGTTTATGTCAATCACTCTTCTAGACCTTGTGGATATAGAAGTGAACAGAACCTCGAAATTGTATACATGCATACGTTATAAAATGTTGGTATGAAAAAATCTCCTGGTTGCTGCCTATGTTTTCTGCCTGAGAGGAATGATCTATGTAAAATCTGCTGCATGCCGGAAAGATGCAGGAAGATAGCCAAAGGGTATAGATGGCAGTGAAAGGCGTTTTCTGAGTTTTCTCCCCAGAAGACTCTTCTAGTCTACCTTCAAAGCTCTTTTCCTCCATAGTCATTCATCCGTTCATCTAAGAAATATTTACCGATAGTCCACTGGGTCCTAAACATGTTATGATGGTTGTTTCCTTTTCTGACTTTGACTGGCTTTATCCATAACTTCTGTCCCTAGGCACTAGCCCCTGTTGGGAGAGATTAAATTTAGTTACAGCATCGTGCTACCTCCCCGGACAGTTCTATTGAACTGTCATGTGCCTATTCCATATAGAATATACAAGAGATCTAGAAACTCATGATCCAATTAAACAACAAATTCTTGTCTGCTCTTTGTCAGGTACACAAAGCAGAGTAATGGGATGCACCTTTCCCTTGGCCATGAGATATTATGGAAGTTAGAGCATTTTATTTCCCAGAAGTACAGGGAGCATTTGCCCAGCAGATCAAAGTCTAAAAGAGAGTAGAGTTCATGGTGGAAGCCTCAAAGACTCATCCCCCGTGGTGTGATGTGCATATGGCTTTAGAGAAAGGGGTTTTCTTCTTCTTCCAAAATTCTTCATTTGCAACTCATAGGCCTTCAGCTTGATCTTGGTTGCTGTGGCATAACAAAGAGTGATGTGGTTTCTTTACCACTCCTCCCACTGAAAAGTAAAGTCACTTTCCCCTCCTCTTGAGTCTGTTGGTTTTGACTGATAAAATGAAGCAGAAGCAAGCTGCATAACTTCCAAGCGCAAGTCTTAAGAGGTCTGCAGCTGCTACTTTTAGTCCTTTGGGATGCTTCCTCTCTGAATCCAGCTTCCATGCTGTGAAAAACATAGCCATACAGAGGACAAGCGAGGCTTTTTGACTTACAGCCCTAACCTCATTCCCAGCGTCAGTGAGCCCCACCTGGCAGCTGCATTACTGAGGCTATCTGGGAGCATTGGGTTGTCCTGGAGCCCCAGTCATTATCACAGGGAGCACACGGGAGCTGTTCTTGTTGAGCCCTGCCCAAACTGCAGAATTGTGAACAAATTAATAATGACTTTTGGTGCAAGCCACAAATCTGTGGAGTAGATTATCACTCATCAGTAGATTCAGAAGATAACCAAGACAGTTGCTGCTGAAAGTTTCTTTCCTCTTAATTCTACTTTCTGCTCATTAGAAAGTAAAATGCCTATTGGCTCTGTTGACTGTCCCAGCTATAGGGGTTTAAATTTAGCTTCTCAATTCAAGTTCTTCTCTATCCTTAATGAATTTTCTTGCCTTTGGGAAGTAAATGGACCAGCCTTTAATACTCTCCAGCTCACTCCTCCTTGCTCTCACTAGGGGCTTAATTTGGGCTACTAAACCCTCACTTTAACTAGTTAACCAGAAAGATTAATTTTTCTAGTTACAGAACCAATTTGTAACAAAAGCTTTTAAAACATAGGGCTGTTGTCAGTAAGGGGTAAAGGCCCAAGATAAAAATGGAAGTGGATGCAAACACTCCAGTTGGGAGCCGTGGTCCTAACTGAGGGCACTGGGATCAGGAAATGACCACTCAGCAGCCACGACGAACTCTTAAAGGACTCCCTCTCAGACTTCCTCACAAACTGCCCCCTTGTAAATCATTTTTAGGAGCTTCCAAATCCCTAGCTTTCAGTAAAGTCTTGCTGAGATGCCCTGAATGCTTTTCATATATAAAATATTTAATGGTCAACCCAAGCCCCCTGTAGCAGGCCAATGCATTCCCTCTCATGTTTTATTGGGAGTGTTTTGTGTCAGAGTCGTTTATACCATGTGGTGGACTTCTCAGCCCCTCTCTCCCCCCACCCACCCAACCAATCCTGTTATGATGTTCGTTTGTCACGTGCAGTACTATGGTTCAGTAGAGAACACAATTGATATGCTGTCAAATTGCTCTTGACAGAGTGGTTTTAAAAGCTTTTAGGGAGGATGTACAGGGGGAAGTTTTGTCTTCATGGAGTCAGTGTGGCTCATCTGTCTGTATTAAATGTCTAACAGTTATACTGAACAAAAATGGCATTTTAAATAAGAGTAAGTACTGCTTAACTTTTTAATGTCATTCTTCAGACCCAAGGACTTGATTTTTTTTTTTTTGTTCATGTACATTGTTCAATTTATAATATAGGCTTGCTTTCTTTCTCTCCTCTTTCTTCGTTTGCTAATGTCTAACTATTTCTATTTTCAGCTTTTTTGGAATCTTTTTCTCTTGAGATATTTGGAGATTTTTTTTTTTTTTAAAGGACACTAGCAGCTTTCTCTATGCACAGATTTCAAGGTAGCCAGTCTTGTCTGGATGTAGGGGGCTGCAGAAGGTGGCATTGTCACCACCAGCAGCAGCAAAGACTAGGACAGTTGGGAAGGGAGAGTCATATCGTGAAACACACGTCAGCAGTCATGTAGGCAAGAGACACCTAGAGAACACTAATGCCAGACAATACCTGATCCGGTGGCATGATTCAACCCTTGCAAAGAATTCAGCTTCCATTAGACCTTTTAGGGCTGGAAAGGCACATGCAACAGGTGCTCACCTATCCAGGTGAGCAGTCCTGGAATGGGGCAGTGCAGGTGGGAGAGCTGAGGAGGCCCTGGAAGTCAAGGGTGGGTCTTACCACAAGGCAACTGGTTGCGGCCACAGGCTTTTATTTTGCGAGAGTTAATTTTTCGAGAGTGTGGTTTACCCCAATTCTTGGCTAAATTTGAGTTCTCTTCCTCCAAAGCTTTGAAAGTTTGTGAAGGTATGCTGTATGGACTGTAGTTTTCCACAGGTTCCATTGGGGAAAACTATCTTCCTTTTCAAAGGAGAACCCAGAATCTCCCAGGTGTGGCTTTAGAGACAGTCTTTCCAGATGAGGAGGAGAAGTTCACCGGTAGCCTCATCTGTGCCCTGACTGGATTTTGTCCTTCATCTCTGCTGCTTCCTCTCTGCTGCTGACCTTCTACCCCTATGGTCAGTGAAAAATCTCACCACTTGATGAATCACTAGCCCTGCTGTGCAAGCTGGAATTTACCAAATTAAAAGAAGTAAAATTCAGAAAAATCCTGACATTCTGACTGATAAAAGTTTCTGGTCCTGTTGCAATTTATAATATAAGCTTTCTTCTTTCTTCCCGTCTTTCTTCCATTACCAATGTCTAGATATCTCTATTTTCAGTTCAGTTGGTGAAATCTTTTTCTCTTAAGATGTTTGGAGATTTTATTTATTTATTTATTTATTTATTTATTTATTTTTACTTATTTGACCTTGCTCTAGGACTCATTGCCCCTAGGAAATGTGCTATTCACACTTTCAGTAAGACATTTATCTCCGTAGATGGATATGGACCCACATACACACACGCCACAGCCGTTCATCAAGGCTCAACTCAGAGCTCCAATGTCGCCTTCCCCGTTCCCCCAGCCGGTGACGAGTCCCCCTTGCATGCCGGGACTTTTCTGTATTCCTAGACCCTGTAGTTCTCTAGGCATTAAGCACGTGGAATACCCCTTAAAATGCACCGTTTGTATAACATTCCTATGTACCCACAGGCTTGACAGAGTTAATCAAAGAGATTGCCTGAGTAGGCACTGGAATTTCAAGCAGCTAATTCCTTTCCAAGTCATGCTGGTTAGCTTTGCCTTGAAGATCTTCACCTCTAGATTCAGGGAATAATCAATGAGATTGAAAAACCAGGATTAAAAAATAAAAGGAACACAGTGTATTCACTTTCTGAAGATTTACTAGACAATGACCTAAGCTACAGATGATCAATTACAATTTTAAGGGACAATCACGATCTCGTTTAAACATAAAGACTATGGCGGGAGGATAAGTAGGACCTCCAGAGTGTCCACCCCAAGCCTGTTCTTCATCATCTCCATGCTCACCTGTCTCCCGTTGGCTTCTTGGATCTTGTGCTGGTCATCGCCAGGCTTCCGAGGCTCCAAGAATATCTGCTCAGGGTCTGACTTAATAGGACCACGTGATTTCTGGCCACAGCATGGAAACCCTTTTCGGAGATGGCTGCAAAGCTTTGCTACCACCACCACTGATCCTGCTGTGATGTACCTTCATTTGGCTTGAACACCAAGGGACTGCTTGTAGCTCTAGATTAAGCTCAACCTGACTGCCCCCCCCCATCCTTCTCTTCTCCTTCTCTCTTCTTCTCAAGGCACCTCTTTCTAACTTCTAAGTTCCATCTCAAACCTCAGCCCTCCCCGAGATTTCCTTTTTGGGCCCCCTCCTCAAGGTCACATTCTCACTGGCCCTAGGTCCCTTCTTCAACCCCGAGAACCATGCTCTCTGCCCAGTTCCTGACACTGGCCTCACATCTTTCCACTCAGGAAGTGATGGTAACTGAGGCTCCTGGGTCAGGCGTTTGGACGCAGATCAGGAAAAGTCCAGAATGCTACACCAAGGAGTCTAGGCTTCTTTGGGCAGCGCAGAGTCTCTATGTAGTACTTGTGTGTTTTCCATTCCAAGCTACAGCTTGAAGGATACTCGGATCTTTGAACCCATGTGTACTTGAGAAGGACTTACAATCTTTCAAGGAACCATCTGGGGGGAAAACCCCACAAGATATAACTATTTCATGAACACTGGTGTTTGTTCAGAGTATTATACACTGGGATTGCCTACTTAAAGCAGAATACAACGCTGCAATTAAAAATTTTGCCCTTTTTCCCTTTGTGGTTTCTGAAAAAGGGTATTTATTTATTTATTTTTAAAGATTCTATTTATTTGACAGAGAGAGAGAGAAATCACAGGTAGGCAGAGAGGCAGGCAGAGAGAGAGAGGGAGGGGAGGAAGCAGGCTCTCTGGGGAGCAGAGAGCCGGATGTGGAGCTTGATCCCAGGACCCTGGGATCATGACCTGAGCCTGAGCCGAAGGCAGAGGCTTTAACCCACTGAGCCACCCAGGCGCCCCTGAAAAAGGGTATTTAGACTTATCCAGTACATTTTCGTTCACCTTGGAAAAATATGCCACCCTTTCATTTCCATGCAGATCAGGGAATTGTTTGCTTTTTAATGTTCGATCTACCGCAGGTGGGTCGTCTGCTGGGACACACGGAGGGAAACATTCTCTTAAAAGTAAAGCTGAAAGCTCAGCCTATTTCCCACATAGTTAGCTATCTAGAATCAATGGAAGTCCAGTCCTAGGAAAAAATGAAGAAAGGCGAGACCTTTTCTTCACTCCAGCTTCTTCTTATTCTTTCCAAATTGCTCTAGAAGACTACGGGGAATCTTTGGGTCTACTTTCCTCTCCCTCTGCCATGCCCTTCTCTCCACGCCTCTGTGCTGGGCAGTTTCCTCCTAGGTTCTGTGCCTTCAATCTGTGCAGAAGCCTGTGTTTCCTTCTTGCAGGGCCACCTGTATTTCCCTTCCACACCACTATGCCGTCCCTCTTCCTCTGGGACGGTGATGCTGAGATATGCCCCCCATCCTGGTGGATTCAAGTTCACACCAAACCTGGGCACACATCTAGAAATGGGATTCTCTCTGCCAAGTGAAGGGGAATAATTTCTCTTCGGCTACATTCTTGGGTGTGGTGTAGAATTAAGAGCCGTGGACTAGGAGTTCTAGCTCTAAAATGATCGTGAAATATACAGGAAGAGCTACAAAGTAGAATCTGTTTACATGCCACCTTTCAGGACTGTAACAGTGACCCACAAGTTCCTTCCAGGATTGCTCTGAGCATTTCCAGATGTTTCTTATTCTTCTTGGCAACACAGAATCTCTGCTATTGTCTTATACACTTTTCTCCTTTTTGTGCAGCCCTAGCTAACACCTGAATTGGAGCTCTGGCACCAGCATCCTTGGTATGCACCATGACTATTGGCTAAACTTTAATGGTGTCCCCAGGGTTCTTGCTGGTCCCAATTTCTATGTGACTACTAACAGCATCTAGTGTTTTGGCAAGCATGGTTGTGCCTGATAGCTAGGGTACAGTTGCTCCTGCCAGTGTTGCCTTTTCTATTGCCAGCTCCAAGCCTTTCATCCTTTACTGCTTCTACCAACTTTGCTGCTGCCACCCCCAAACTCACTGATGTTGCTTTACTACTCATGGCTTCAGGGCTGTGTCTATGGGGCCCTCTGAACCCTGTGTTTCTCCTTCCCTAAAAAATGCAAGCTATGCAATAAGGGGTCAGGAGGCAAGGATAAATCTCTTTAACAGGCTGTGTGCCCAAATAATTGGAGTACTTGATTTTTTTTTTTTTTTGCTCTTCTAGACTGTGGCTTTATAAAAATTAATTAAGACTATCACATCCCCCACAACCCCTTCCAAATTGCATAGTCTATAAGGCTTTTTAGCAGAGACCCAGGACCAAAGAGGAGATGGCATAATGCAGGTGGCGTAAGCTTGTGGCAGATCCTAGGGAGAACCAAGGCCTTCTGACATCTTGATCCATGGCGTTCCGTGTTCTATGAGTGAGTCTGTGTAGGCTGGCATGAAAAGCCATGTGTGTACGTGTGTACATGAGATTCTGTGTTGCCAAGAAGAATAAGAAACATCTGGAAATGCTCAGAGCAATCATGTGTACATACATGGTTTCTGTATCTTGTATTGGTACTACAGGTTTTTCAGAACACGAGCTAGCTCTAATTAGAATTCCATGAACCCACAAGCATATACTCCAATGTCAAGTTGTGGGATTCCATAAATGTTTGATGAAGAAAAATTTTAAACAAAGTTTTCTATCCAGAGTATTTTTCATTATTAAAAGCACCAAATGATGAGGGAAAAAGTGCTTAATATTCTATAGCAATTCCACCCAGTCAGCACATCAAAAGTTACCAAAAAGGGACATGAGAAATCAAAAAAATGCAAATTAATACGATGTCACCACCTTGCCTTTATTGTGCTTAAAAAAAAAGAAAAGAAAAATTTCCAATTGACACAAATGTATTTTGTTTTAAAAATACTGGTAAGGTGAGGAGGACACTGGGACAGTTGTATTTACCCAAGTCCCAGCTCAGGTCTTACCTACTTTCTTCCAGAAATCAGGGATTTTTTTTTTTTTTAGAGATTTTATTTATTTATTTGACAAATAGAGATCACATATAGGCAGAGAGGCAGGAAGAGAGAGAGAGGAGGAAGCAGGTTCCCCGCTGAGCAGAGAGCCCAATGTGGAGCTTGATCCCAGGACCCTGAGATCATGACCTGAGCTGAAGGCAGTGGTTTTAACCTATTGAGTCACCCAGGAGCCACCAGAATTCAGGGATCTTTAGGCATAACTTTAAATATTGGAAAATTAATAAGCCCTTAATATTTAGATTGTCCAAAATAATAATAATAATGATAATAATAATTGGATTTTCCTTGCTTATCCTGACTTTCCTTTAAGAACTCTAGCCCCTTATTATTCTCTCCAGATTGCTCTAGAAGTCTCCAGGAGATGTGGGCTGTTTTTTTCCCTAAAACTAGCCATTATGTCAACTATGGGCCTTTGAAGGGGCCATCCTTCTCCCCAGATAACTGAGCTAAGGTCTCCAGCAACATCCAGCACTGCACTTGGCAGACAGGCCACCGGTGCCAACTGAGGTGCTGCCTCCAATGCTTGTGACCCGAAGAGCCACCACTTCTGTGCTTCGGGCGACCATGCTGAATATGCACATACGCAGGGCTGAAAGTGCTGTTGTCAGGATCTCTCAGTGTCCCTCAGGGCTCACAGAGGGGACTTTTCCTCCTGAGAGTGGCCTCTATTCTTGTCCTCTCCAATATTTGTCATCTAGCCCCTCTTGAGTGCCATTTCTTCGGGGCAAAACATGATCAGTGGTTTTCGTTATATTTAAACGATCCTTCCTGGAATGTTACCCTCCCAAGTAAGATCATTTCTCCCATTGACTCAGATTCACCCAGTGGTCCTGAAAGGTCTGTCATGATTGTACCTGCTATTGGCCTAGTGTGACAGGAGGGGTCTGGCCTTCCTGGCAAAGATGACTTCCCAGTTCATCTGTACAGCTCCCTCCACTGTCCCCACCTGGTCCTACAGGCTTCCTTTCTCCCTGCCTTCCATTGCTGTGGACTAGGGAAGGAGCACAGCCAGGCCACGGAAACCAAAGCCCATGACCACAAAGGTAATAGGAGCAGATGAGGTAGGCAATGTGCAGAGTGGCGCGGTAATTTCAAAGGAGGAGAAGGAGAGGAAGAAACCTCCCTTTTGCTTCCCTAGAGAAAACACTTAATCTTTGTTTAGATCTAGGGAGTATTGTGGGAATAGTAGCAGGTGTAGTATGTTCAAATTGCATGGTTCTCCCTGAAATATGAGAGTGAATATAGGGCAGTGATACGAACACAAATTTTCACCTTGCCTCTCCATTTCCTACCTGTGCAACCTTGGACAAGTTACTCAGGCTCTCTGTGCTTCACTTCTTTCATCTGTGATATGGAGATAATGCTGGTGCCTGTCTCACAGGACACATAAAAGAAAAATACAAATCGAGGAGAGCCTAGACTTGTGCCTGTCACATAATTAGTACTCATTAAATATTAGCTATGACTCTGAAATTTGCTATTATGATTATTGTTACTATTTAGGCACTGCTCCCCACACTGAGTTTTGCAGTTTATTTGGTTTGATTTTTTTTCCGTAGACAAAGCCTATAGCTCTTGAGCTATGAAGCTTTTTTTTCTGGTGGTATTTTAGAAGGATATGAAATGACATGTCAGAAGAGCCTCTAGCTATTGGAAAGGTGAATCGCCCATTGTTTTAATTAGAAGGGATATTTTCAGGTGGTGCCCTGAAAAGTGAGATGATGTTTTTGAAGAGACGCTGCTACCAGGGAGATATCTTATCAAGGTGTGGGTTTCCTCAGCGCCGGGAGCCACGTTCCAAGAATAAACCAAACTGGGAAATATTCTGAGCATGGAGTGTGATTATGAGAAGAGAACCCAAAAACTTCTGACATTAAAGTGATTTTCCTGGGGACATAAAGTTCTGTTCTGTTAGCTCCTCTGGTTACATAATCGTTTTAGGCCTCCATGGGTTTTCCATGTTGTTTGTCATAATGGACCAGATGATGTTGAGAAACCAGCCAACCTTTTGTTCCAGCGACTTAATACCACAAAGAGTTATTTCTATTCCAGATACCTGTCAAGTGGGGGGCTCCTGAGGGGATGGGCCATGAGATCCTGCTGCATTATTAGCACCAGGCTGATGGGACCTCCATTGGTAACAACAGCTATTCTGAAACTTGGTGAAATTTTGAGCTCTTTCACATTTTTTAAAAATATCACCCTAAAGCACCATTGTTTATGTGGGCTGTGCCTACAGATATTTACTACACTGTGGATTAAAACTGAGATTTTAAAAAATTGTAAATGTAAAGCATCTACCTTAGGACCGGGTGGTTCAGTCCATTGAGCCTCTGGCTTTAGCTCAGATCCTGATCCCAGAGCCCTGGAATGAAGCCCCACATCATCAGCAGGGAGTCTGCTTCTCCCTCTGTCACCTCCCCCTACCCCACTCGTACGTGTGTCCTCTCTCTCTCTCTCTCTCTCAAAAATAAACAAAAACCTTTTAATAAATAAATAAATAAATATAAGTTTATTTTAAAAAGAGTGATCAACTCTTGTGTTTTAACTACCCGGTAGTGAAGAGAGATTGCTGTGTTCTTATCTCCCCCGCTGGGGATGGACACCTTATGTGTCGGATGAGATCACAGCGGTTTGTGAGTCACATACAGTCACAGGGTTTGCGGGGGAGGAGGATGCCACTTCAGTGCTCTGAGGCCGCCACTGCTCAGATTTTCCTGTACACAAGTCACCTGGGGTTTGTCTAGAGGCAGATTCCGATTTGGTGGTTCTGGGGCAGGCCGAGATTTTGCATGTCTAAGGAGAGGCAGATGCTGCTGGTCCTGGGTCCACACTCTGAATTGTAAGGCTGTAAACCCAGTTCTAACATATATCCTCCAGGGGCCATTTCCCTTGATGGTTTACCTGTAATTGCAGAAGAGACTTCAGCTGCTTTTGCATTTAGAGCCCACTATTCAGAAATTACTGTGAATCCCGTTCACTATGAACTTTGTATCACCAGCATATTGGAAAATGCTCCAGAGTTCAAGAGATATATATGGGACAGTTTCCAGTTTCTTTTAAATCTGTCTAGAAACTGTTCGGGTAAATTCCCCTCTCCTAATCTGCAGTAACTCTCTTAACAAAATGTCTACAGAGACTATCATTTTTCAGTTGCTTTTATTCACTTTGAATAAAACTTTCGGTTTCTAAAGCTCTCCGTTTCTATCATGTGTGCCTCAGAGCCGGTCGTCTCTCCACTGGGGTGGTCCAGTGAGGTTTGAAAGGAAAGGGAAAAGGGCAGCTTGGTCATGTCTCCTTGTAATGGGGTTACAGGAGACAGGAGAGACTAGAGTCTAGAGCAAAGGGAAACGGGAGAGACTAGAGTCTCCTCACTTGACCCGAGCAAGTTCCTCTCTTTCTGGCTATCCGTGATGCTAGGCAGGTTCACCCTCTGAGGACTCAGCACAGCGAGGTGTTAAGTACACCACACGCATTGCTGATGGGAGGTGTCGCTCTGAGCAGCTGCCTGATTGCCCCGCTCCCCTTGGCTACATCCTCCAGCTGGAAGCAAATCCTCTTAACCCTTGAATTGGAGCTGGAGTGGAAATAGTGAGATCCCCTAATTTACCTCCTCAGGACTTTGGATCCAGACGGTATCTGACGTTCCTGCTTCTCCAGAATGGGGAACTCCAGGGAAGGAGACACTCCAGTGTCTGCACTGGCCCATCATGTTTTCTGTTTCTTCTATCTGCAAGTCAGATAGTACATTGGCCCTGTGTGTGTGTGTGTGAGAGAGAGATATGTGTGTATCACAAAAGAATAAAATGTAAATCTTTCCTTGTTGCAAACTCTCCAGTACTTCCAGGTTAGCCTCTTGGTCTCAGGGTAGGAAAAGATAATCTTCCATCCTCTAAAAGAGAAGACCAGTGAAACAAAGAATTGCTTCTAATGAAAACTATAGTTTCCAAAAATGCTCATACCTTGCTCTCCACTTTGTCACTTATATTGAACAGAAAGGTGGGAGGGGTGGTCTGTGTGAGGAATAGTTCTGCAACAATTCACAATAAGCCTCGTGGGAATGGGACAGCCTCATGCGTGATAGGTCCCTGCACATCAGCTGTGAGGAAGCCAGTGCCTTTCTTCTCAACATTGGGACTTAAATGCAATTGCACGACAACTGGAAAGGTCCTAGTTGATGACCTGTTAGATATGTCTATGTATTGCATCAGGTCTGATCGATCATTAGTCAAATGTGGATTCGTGACCATTTTTTTGTTTATCAAAACCACACCGAGCAGCACTTGGGCAGATGAATGGTTTCTAATTTTTTTTTTTTTCTTCTCAGCTGTACTGATGCTGTGTACACCAGAATCAGGCCAAGGGAGTGTGGTTTTTCTAATTTGCTAACACCTGCTGTGTCTTGAGAATGTGTGATACAACCATAGGGAGAAACAGACACGTTTAAAAGGGTATGGTGTGTCTGTGACATTTGCTCTTATTTTACACATTTGTGTTCAAGATGCAGAGCTCCATAATTTGCAGCTACCCTCCATCTCTGTTGTGAATAAGACGATGACGGTAGAGGTTGTGCTTGCCTCAGCTGGGGGCGGTGTTCCCTAATTGAAGGTCAGAAACTAGGCAGAAAGTTTCACACTCCTCTTTTACATCCATTGGAATTCAAGCTCTCTTATAATCAGATTATTTTTTCTTTCTCTACTATGTAGTTTGTTAAGGCTCTCAGGAGATTTCAAACATGAAATTGACCCATCAGTCAATTATGTGAAAAGCAGCTTATTTTTTTTTAACATAACCACTTCATATGACATCCCTTCAATTGATGTGCTTTTGAATAAAATTGTCAGAAATAGCCCATTCCACCTGCTTAATTATGAACCAGAGTGATCATCAGAGAGCATGGTCGCCTTGAGGGCTGAGCTCCTTCTATGCCTTCATCCACCAATTTTCTGGATCAGTGGTCTTTAAACATTTTGACTCAGGCATATCCCTGAAAGAGTTTTGAAATAGTGTGTACTATTTCAAGCATTTACTTTTAAAAATTTGGAAATAATTGTAGATTCACATGTAAGAAGTAATACATAGAGGCCTTTTAATACCTTTTGCCCAGGTTCCCTCAGTGGTAACATCTTAACAAAACTATAGAACAATATTGCAACTGAGATTTTGACATTTATATAGCAAGATACAGATCCTATCACCACAAAGATCCATCATGTTTCCTTTTTACAAGGATACCTACCTCCCTCTCAACCCTGTTCCCTCCTTAACCCTTGGCAACCACTGATCTCTTCTCCATGTCTGTAAATTTGTCACCTCAAGAATATTATATAAATGGAATCATTTGCTGTATAACAATTGCAAATTGGCTTTTTTTTCCCACTTAGCATAATTCTCTGAAGACTCATCCAGATTGTTCTATGTCAACAGTTTGACTATTTACCCTTTGAGAAATATGTAGGCTATTTCTTGGTTTTGGCTATTATAAATAAAGTTCCTAAAAGCATGGTGTCCAGGTTTTTGTGTGAAGAGAAGACTTCATTTCTCTGGGATAAATGCCCAGGAGTGCAATTGAAATGTTTAGTTTTTTAAGCAATTGCCAGACTGCTTTTCAGATTGGCAACAACATGTTACATTCTCATCACAATGCGTAGAGTGATTCAGTTTCCCCTCATCCTCACTAGAAGTCAGTATGTTCACTTTAGAAAAAAAAAAAAAAAGAAAAAATTAGTGGTGCCTGGGTGACTCAGTCAGTTAAGCATCCAACTCTTGATTTCAGCTCAGGTCATGATCTCAGGATTGTGACCTCGAGCCCCACATCAGGCTCTATGCTGAGTGTGGAGCCTGCTTAAGATTCTTTCTCTCTCCCTCACCCTCTGTGCCTCCCCTGCCTACCTCTCTTAAAAAAAAAAAAAAATTAAAAAACAATAAATAAATAAACAACCATTCTGGTAGGTATGTAGTGATATCTCAAAGTGGTTTTATTTTGTATTTTCATAATGGCTAATGATGCTGAATATCTGTTCATGTTCTCATTTGCTAGCTGTAGGTCCTCTTGGTTGAAATGTCTTTTTATGTCTTTGGCCTATTTCTAATTGAATCATTTGCTTTTACTGTTGAGTTTTGAGACATCTTTGTATATTCCAGATATTAATCCTCTGTTGGATATATATTTTTCAATATTTTCTGTTACTCTCTAGGTTCTCCTTTAATCCTCTTAACAGAGCCTTTTGCAGAACAGAAGTTTTTATTTTTATCTGTTTTAAACATTTGATTTATGTGTTTCAGAGAGAGTGTATGAACAGAGGGAAAGGCAAAGGGAGAGAGAGAGGGAGAGAGGGAGAGAGAGAGAGAGAGAAAGAGAGAGAGAAGCAGACTCCCTGGTAAGTGCAGAGCCCCATCTGGGGCTCCATCTCACTCTCTCATAACCCATGAGATCATGACCTGAGCCAAAAGCAACCACAAAATCAACCACTCAACTGACTGAGCCACCCAGGCACACCAGAACAAAAGTTTTTTTTTTTTTTTTTTAATTTTATTTATTTATTTGACAGAGAGAAATCACAAGTAGATGGAGAGGCAGGCAGAGAGAGAGGGAAGCAGGCTCCCTGCTGAGCAGAGAGCCCGATGCGGGACTTGATCCCAGGACCCTGAGATCATGACCTGAGCCGAAGGCAGCGGCTTAACCCACTGAGCCACCCAGGCGCCCCCAGAACAAAAGTTTTTAATTTGATGAATTCTAATTTAACTTTTTGGGTTTTTTTGCAAATTATTTTTCTGGTGTCAAGTCTAGTGACTTTACCTAACCCTAGATCCTAACGGTTTTCCCCTATTTGTTCTGAAAGTTTCCTATTTTTCCATTTTCTGTTTACATTATGATCCGTTTGATATTAATTTTTTTGTATAAGGTGTGAGATAGGTCAAAGTTCACTTTTTTGCCTGGATAGTAAGTTGCTTCATCACCATTTGCTGAAAAAGCAACACTTCCTGTTGAATTGCTTTTCTACCTTTGTCAAAAATCATATGGGTATATTTATATATATTATGTCAAGATTCTCTGGTAAGTTCCACCGATATATGCTTCTGTCACCACCAATACCACACGATCTTAATTGCTGTAACTATAAAATAAGTTGTGACATTGAGTAAATGGATTCTTCCCACTTTGTTCTTTTTCAAAATTATCTTAAGCTTTTAGTTCTCTTGTCTTCTCATATATATTTCAGAATAAACTTATCTGTATTTACAAGAAATTTTGCTAGAATTTTTATGGGAATTATATTGCCACTATGTCAATTTGGGGAGAATTGACATTTTTATTATGCTGAATCTTACAACCCATGAACACAGTATGTCTCTCTATTAGATCATTAAATTTTTTCATCAACATTGTATAGTTTTCAGCATACAGATTTTGCATCTGTGTTGATAGTTTTACATCAAAGTATTTTTGTAAGTGATTATATATGGAATATTTTAATTTTAGTCTCAAATGTCTATTACTAGTATAAGAAATAGAATTGTGTTTTGTATATTATATCCTACAACCTTGCTGAACTCACTTATCAATTCTAATAGTTTTTGGTAGATAATTTAAGATTTTATATATAGACTGTCATTCCATCTGCAAACACAGGCTTGTTTCTTCTTTTTCCAATCTGTATACCTTTCATTTCCTTTTCTTGTTTTATGCACTGGCTTGAACTTCTAGTACTACATTAAATGAGAGTGATAAGAATAGACATCCTTGCTCCACATTCTCATGAGAAAAGCATTCAGTCTTTCAATGTTAAGTATAACGTTTGCTGTAAGTTTTTTCCTTTTTTTTTTAATTTTTTTAGTAGATACTCTGTCAGATTGAGGGTGTTCCCCTCTCTTACTTTTCTGAGAGTTTTTATCAAGAATGGGTGTTGAGTTTTGTTAATTGCTTTTTCTGCATCAACTGATATAATCATCTGATTTTTCTTCTTTAGCTTGTTATTATGATAGATTATATTGATTGATTTTTAGATATTAAATCACCCTGCATCCCTAGAATAGACTCTATTTGATTATAGTATATACTTTATATATGTGTATTATATATTGCTGAACTTATATAAACATTTTTTATATAAATATATATAGTTGAACTGCATTCACTTTTTCATTAAGGACTTTTACATGTATTTGTAAGGGATAATAGTCTTCTCAGTATCAGAATAATATTTGTGTTATAAAATGACTTGGAAAGTGCTCCCTTCTCTTCTGTTTTCTGGGCAAGATTGTTGGCTTTACTTTTTCTTCAATGTTTGGAGGAATTCTCCAGGAAAACCACCTTGGATAAAAGATTTCCCTTTCATCCATTAGGTTTATGAGTATGCTGTTTAGTTTCTAAATGTTTGGAGATTTTCCTGTTACCTCTCTGTGACTGATTTTTATTTTGATTCCACAGAAGTCAGAGACATATTCTGTATAATTCCAATTCTTTTTTTTTTTTTAAATATTTTATTTATTTATTTGACAGAGATCGCAAGTAGGCAGAGAGGCAGGCAGAGAGAGAGAAGGAAGCAGGCTCCCCGCAGAGCAGAGAGCCCGATGTGGGGCTCGATCCCAGGATCCCGGGACCATGATCTGAGCCGAAAGCAGAGGCTTTAACCCACTGAGCCACCCAGGCGCCCCTATAATTCCAATTCTTTTACATTTGCCTTTTTGTGTGTGTGTGACTAGAATATGATCTATCTTGGTATATGTTCTGTGCATACTTGAAAAGAATGTGTATTCTGCTGTTACTGGGTGGAATGTTCTGGAAAGGTTGATTTAATCCTTCTGATTGCTGGTATTGTTTCGTTCTCCATATTCCTGCTTACTTTTGGTTTAGTTTTTCTGTCATTTGTTGAGAAAAGAGTGTTGACATCTCCAGAAATAATTGTGGATTTGTCCACTTCTTCTTTCAGCTCTGTCAATTCACATATTTTGTTACTGTGATTTTTAATACATACACATTTAGGATTCCTATATATTTCTGGTAGATTAACTATTATATATAATGTTTCTGTCTCTGTTTTTGATACATTTCTTTGAAGTCTATTTAATATTAATATAGTTACTTTTGCTTTAATACACATACACATACACACACATATTACTTCAAAAGTGCCTATATTGTCACATTTGAAGTGAGTTTCTCATAGACAGAAAATAGTTGGAAAGTATTTTCTTAATCTGTTCTACCACTTTCTGCCTTTTAATTGGTATATTTAGAACATTTATATTTAATATAATTATTAGTTTACCAAAACTTAAGTCTGCATTGTTTTCTGTTTGTTTCCTCTTCTTTTTATTTCTCTTTTCTTTTGTGCATTAATTGAAGTTTTTATAAAATTCCATTTTTATTGGGTTCCTGCATGGCTCACTCAGTTAAGTGTCTGCCTTCAGCTTAGATCATGATCTTTGGGTCCTGGGATCAAGTCCTACAACAGGCTTCCTGCTCAGTTGGGAGTCTGCTTCTCTCTCTGCTTCTCTTCCCCCACTCATGTGCATGTGCTCTTGTGCTCTCTCTCTCTCTTACAAAAATAAATAAGTAAATTTTTTTTAAAAAATTGTTTTTATTTATAATATATTTCTTTCTGTGACTTTTTCATAATTAACCTAAGTATTACATTATTTACATATAAATTACTATATGATGTTTACTGATGATGCTATTTTACAGTTTGAATGAATTGTAGAAACCTTATCTCTTTGTCCATTAACTGCCACATTGTTATAATTACCTTCAATATTTTCTATACATACATTTGGAACCACATCATACAGTATTATGTTTGTTTCAATTATCAAATGTAATTTAGAATACCCAAGAGGAGAAAGAAAGACTATAGTATTTACCCGTATTTTTGCTTACTATGTTATTTCTTCCTAACAACCCAAGATCTTTAGCCCTTCTTTTAGGGTACATTAATTGATGGTAAACTCTCTTGCTTTGCCTCCAACTGAACATGTTTTTATTGCTTCTTCATTATTCAAGGATATTCTCCCTGGATGTAAGGTTCTAGTGACAGTTGTTTTTTTGTTTGTGTTTTGTTTTTGTTTTTGTGCTTGAAACAATGGGACACTTACTTATGGTTTCCGTGGTTTCTGATGAGAAATCTACTGTTGACCATATAGTTCATGAATTAGAAGAACAAACATTGTTAAAATGTCTATACTACCCAAAGCAATCTATACATCTAAATGTAAGCACTATCAAAATACCACCAGCATTTTTCACAGATCTAGAACAATTTTCAAATTTGTATGGAATCACAAAAGACCTCAAATAGCAAAATCAATGGACAGAAGACATGAATAATTTTCCAATGAAGACATCTAAAGGGTTAATAGACTTGAAAAGATGCTCAACATCACTCATCATTGGGGACATATAAATCAAAACTACAATGAAATACCACCTCACACCTGTCAGAATAGCTAAAATTAACAACACAAGAAACAATAGGTGTTAGTGAAGATGAGAAGAAAAGGGAACCCTCTTGCACTGCTGATGGGAATGCAAACTCCAGAATAGTGCAGCTACTCTGGAGAAGAGTATGAGGTTCCTCAAAAAGTGTTAGATAGATAGAGACAGATAGATAGGTAGATAGACAGACAGACAGACAAACTTAGTTAGTTACATCCCTAAAAGTCCCGAGCCTCTGTTAATTTTTTTTTCACTCTTTTTTTCCTCAGTTGTTCAAATTGGCTAATCCTCCACTTTTTTCTATCTTCTAGTTTACAGATTCTCTCTTCTCTCCCTTCCCCCATTCTGCTATTAAGCCCATCCACTGAGCATTTCATCTTGGTTATTGTATTTTTTTGTTCTAAAATTTGCATTTGACTCTTTATTTTCTCTTCTTTCTTTTTTTCCTTTTTCTTCCTTTTTTTCTTTTTTTCTTTTTTTCGCTGTGACTACTTTTTTGATAAGGCTCTCTGTCTTTTCATTTGTTTGAAGATTGCTTATAATTGCTTTTTGAAGAGTTTTTATCATGACTGTTTTAAGAACTTTGTCAAGTAATTCTGATGTTTCTCTCATCTCATTGTTGCCATCTGTTGACTGTCTTTTTTGATCAGTTTGAGATGTCCCATGTTCTTGATATGATGAATGATTTTCTATTGAAACTTAACCATTCATTTTTATTATTATACTATGAGACTCTGCATCTTGTTTAAATTCCCTGTTTTAGCTGGATTTTTCTGATACTACTCCAGGAAGAGAAATAGGAATTCCAGTTGTTATTGCCAGGTGGAAGTAGAAATCCAGGTTTCTTTCCCATTTAGCCTCTATTGATACCTCAGTGAGGGAGAGATCTCAGTATTTCAGGGCAGGCTTGAGAATTCTGGCTCTCCATGTGGTCTGCACTGACAGTTTAATGGGGATGACATCATTACTAATATGTGATAGGTAAAGACCTGAATCTCCATAGGCCTCATCTGATACCACCTCTGGAGAGAGTGTGAGAGGTGCTTGATTATTGCCAGGTAGAGTGGTAGTCTAAACTCATCACTACGACCATTGGCGGGGGTTGGTTTGCAGGTCTTGCCACTATTTGGATTAAAGTCCTAGCTCCCTCTCTGGCCTTCTCTGATATTCTGGTATGGGTGTTGGGGCATCTCATTACGGCTTTATGGAAGAATAGGTCTCAGTTCCCTCTTACCTTTGCTGGCCTAGGCAGACATGGGAGGGTTGAGTTAAAGTTTTATCTGTTTGGGTTTTTGTTGTTGTTGTTGTTGTTTTTTTAATTGTGTTTTCCTGGAGTAAAGTGGGTTTTGTCTAAAATTTTCCATGTTATAAGGCTTCCCATTTTCTGATCTTCTGGCTAGAAAACAGGCTTTGGTTGGGACTTTCATTTTTGTGCCATTGGTGTTTCTCAATTGCCAGTTTCTTCTGATCGAAGTCTGAAACATGAGACATAAAGAAAACCCAGGGAAATTACCACTGTATTTCTTCTGGTCTTATAGTCACTAGCCAATATGTTTCCTTTCCACCATTCAGAGTGTTCTATCATGTATTTTATATATAACGTTCACAGATTTGAGTAGTACTTAGCAGGAGCAATAGCGAAAAGGATATGTGCCGTATCATCCTAGAAACAGAAGTGTGTCTTATGTTTTTAAATAAGTACCTAAGCATTTTAATCAAAGTTTAAATATAACTTTTCCTATTATTAGAAGCTTGAAAACATGAAATATGCTGAAGAATGAAATAAAAGGGATTGTTGGAATAAGTATTTAGTGTTATTACTTGACCAATAGGTTTTTAATTTTTTACATAAGCTACCAAATCTAAAAGAAATCATACACTTTTTTTATCCATAAGTTTCATCCAATGTTATTAAATATATGAATACATATGGGAGGCCTGCAAATGCTCATTGTATTTAAGAGGATATCCATCATTGTAATTGTTTTGGCATTTTTACCAGGATACTAAATACCCCTTTGTGATCTCAAGCTCCGTGCTACCAAGAAGGCAGAAAAACAAAGGAATGTAACTTGGTCATTAATAAAGAAGCTTCAGAGGCTTCTTGAAAAATAGTATTTAGGTTTATCCCCTTGGTACCCGCAGGTATTTCTATTCTCAGGGCAAAACAATAGTGATAGGTTGGTTCAAAGGTATGTGTTCTTTGTAACTGAAGAGGAAATATTATGAAGAGATGCACTCTACATTCTTAGGCTAATCAATTTGCAAAAGAGTAGAAATGGACAATGAGAATGTGGAATTCAATTCCCTTACAATTATTCTTGACTGTGGACCTTAGGGGTATACATATCCATGTTTGAAGATCATTGTTCTAAACAAAGTTTGCTTAAGCAAAACATTTGCCTTTTCTAGACTTTCAGCCTAGAAAGTAATGAAAGGCTGACCATGTTTTCACTAACCATATTTAGAATTTATCTTGAGTGGTAATAGGGAATTAATCCTAATGCAGGAAATTTGTCTTATAATTTCATGTATGTATACAACTTAAATTTTATATCCACCTACTAGATTTAAAAAAAAAATGCTTGAAAAGAAGATAGCTAATAAGTGACTATAACTGAAATTTGGAGCAGAATCTTAGGAAAGTTGTGCTTTGATAACACTGATGGAGATGAGCAAGGAGCCTGTGGCTGTCTGTGAAGAAAGTGTGTATGTAATCAGTGTGCATTTATGTGCTCATAGTGCCAAAACACTCTTGCCATTTTTTATTCTTAGACAGTATGCCTAGTACACTGGTTCCAGAGTACCCCCAATGAAACAAAATCAGTGCCTGGCAGAGAAGCAGGGAATTGACGTATGTGTGTGTTTATCCCATCCTGGATGGACATCAGAGAGGTATAGTCAGGAAGGTACTATAATCCTTTCAAGCTGCTGTTTAACAGAACAACATTGACTGTTGGCTTATAAGTAACAGATCCTTTGATCTCACAGTTCTGAGAGCTAGGAAATCCAAGATCAAGGTACCAGAAGTTTCTGTGTCTATTGAGAACTCAATTCCTGGTTCATAGACAGCCATCATTTTGCTGTATCCTCACATGGTAGAAAGGGGCAAGGATTCTCAGTGGGCCTCTTTTTTATGAGTATGAATCCCATTCATAAGGCCCTCACTCTGAAGACCTAGTTTTCTTCCAAAACCCCCACGTCCAAATACTACTTGGACTTTGGATTCACTTTGTGGATTAGGTTTCAACATAGGAATTTTGAGGGTTGCAGATGGAAGGGGTTGTGGCTTGATGTTGTATTAGAGGAAGGGGACAGAAGTGATGTCCTCTGCTCTCCTCTCCTATGTTACCCCTCACTTCTCAAGAAAGAAAAGTCAAGGCTATGAAATGAACAAAAAGTCTCTTACTATATGTAGGAATAAGACTTTTATTAAAACCAATAGCTTAAAACAGGTGACAGGCATTGAGGTTCCTGTATGCAGAACAGTTTGAAAGGAAGAAATCATGAAAATCAAATAAACCAACTCAGTTCCTGACCTGACCTTCAGAATCATATAACTTTACTCTTGGAGAAATGTTCTTCCATCAGATGAATGGACACAGCCTTGTCCCAGTGTTTTGTCTCTGGCCTTGAGCTCCTCCTTACCTCCTTCTAATCATCTTCCTCTTACCCTCACTGTTACCCCTTAGTAACCATCATAGTTTTGCAAACATGAGTTTGGTGGGGGTGGGGTGAGTTGTTTCTAGGCTGTAGGACACATTCTTTTATCTCATTAAGAGTGATCTGCAACTTTAGTTGCACATTTAAATCCCTTGGGCAAATTTAGAAATTCCTAAAGCATGGGCCATTCTTCATACGAATTAAAGCAGATTCTCTATGAAGAGGGCCAGGTATGTACAGTATTTATACCTTCTTAGGTGGTTTGCATTTACTGTGGGTGAGAACTGATGAACCAGAACATATCCAATCTAGTTGAACCCCGCAAACAAAATCTTCTCCCTTTACAGAGAGAATTCTATGACTCCCCACCACAAAGATGTATCACATAGACTCAGGAGAGGGGTGCCCCTGCCCTAAGCCATGTGATTTAGAGGCCCCAGCTCTGGCCCTCCTTTAGCTGTGCTCTTCTTCATGGGATAAAGAATCCATGTACTCAGGAGATGTGATCTTGGGGGCCCCATGCCCTCCATTCTACACCACACTCTAGGTACCAAAACCATTGACTTGGTTGTCCAATAATTCTGAGCCTCCTTCTGGGGTCTGTAGGGCTTCTTGTCTGGGGCAGACAAACAGCAGTGCTGTGTGCCTCCCCAGCTGCCCAAAATGTGCTTGCATATAGGGAAGAACATGTACATGGCTTTGGACACTAGGGCTAGGTGTCTATAGTCATGAGTACACAACCCTTTACAATGGGCTATGCTCTGAAGCTGGGGGTAGGAAAGAGGAGAGGAGCAGGCCTTGAGGTGGTGGGTAGTGAATGGGGTCAAGTCGGACTCTCTAGGTGCTGCCAAGTATGACACTTTGAGAGGCTAGGGAAATCCAAATCAGAACCTGGCCTTCCCCGTTGTTATGAGTCATGCTTGATAAGAAGGGAGGATGAAAGAGGCCTTATTTAAGTTTGTTTGCTTGATTTATAGATTTAAACACTTTAAAATATGGTATTTGTGTTTCCACATTCACTCTTTGCAGGGCTCTGAAAACCTGAGGTTCTGGCATATAACTGCTCCTACCCTGTTCTATTTCTTGGGCCTATATTCTATGGCCAGAAGGTGCTGGCCTGAAAAATGCTTTGTGACCCTCTGATACCTCTCTCCCATCATTCACAGGACCCCTGCTCAGCTGACATTTAGCCCCTTGATTCTTCTCTCTAGCTTCCTGCCAGCTTGATCGTAGTGCTTTCTTCTCTTGCATGGGCTCATATATGGTGGTCTACTTCGTACCAAATACATGGGGTTTGGTGACAGAGATGATTTCTGGTCCTGGCCCTGCCACTTGCCACTTCTGTGACTTTAGGTGACGTTCTTGACCTTTCCAAACCCTGGGTTCTTTGTAAATCAGAGTTAGCAATACCCACTTGGCTCAGGGGTGGAAAGGATTAAATGAGGAAACACAGAAACATGTGATGGCTCCTAGCACTGTGCCTAAGGCAGCAAGAATTCAGTAAATAATTACCTCCCTTTTTCAAGACTAATTCATTCAGAAATAACAGTTCTCCTTTACCTCTTTCATTCACATTTTCTGGACTAAAGAACAGAATTATTGCCGTATCTCTTCTTGCGATTCATTTTCCAAGTCAGTTCTGCCTCCGTGTGTGGATGTGTGTGTGCACATCTGTGTGTGCATGTGTGTGTGTACTATGTTCTTCATATATCAGAGCGATCAATAACCTACCATCAGAAGTCTGCGCACTTGATTTTTCTATGAGGAATAGGGTGTTCATATTTCTCCCTCTGCCAGTATCTCCCCCCCTCACACACACACACACAACTACCACCCTGTGTAGTTTACTGCAGTGAGAGTGGTAGAATTGGTACGTGGGTGGAGCTTGATCATCAGGCTGGGTATTTTCAGCTGGTGGCACTCAGTACATGCTGGTAAGTTGAGGCAAGATCGACTCTAGTCTACCGATGTTAGCCAGGTCCTATTGTAACCTACATTTAGTGCGTCACAACAACGAAGCCAAAAGCCCCCCATTCAGTACTTTCCTGCATGTTGTAAGTGTTTAGTAATTGCTTGTCAGATGAAAATTAAGTAAATGATAAATAATGCAAATAGGAGTTGCAGCCCATTTTACATTCAGTAACAGCTCAGCTGTTACTGTCTTTGTTGAATATTCGAAGAAACTATAAGAATACTTGAAATGAATGAACCAGGAATGAGTGGTGAAAAAAATGAGTCCTGAGTGGGTAGGATGCTACAGTGAGGTGACTTCTACATTTAAGTATTGTGTGTCTGACGGAATTTAACCTTTTCATCCGTCAGTTGAAATGGGTCCATGGTATCTGCTCAAATGGGAAAATGTTTAATAAAACTAGGTGCTTTGCCCAAGTGCTGTGAATTCTTGGGGGTTGCTCTCAATATAAGATATTGATTATCAAAACACTTGGCTGTGCATATACTAGTTCTTAAAAAGGAGAGATATTACTACTACTACTACTACTACTACTACTATCATCATCATCATCATTTGAAATTCTCCTTTGTCATCCAACACTTGTATTTGTCTTTGGCCAGGGCTTATTCATTCTGTGCATATATATGGATGGAATAATACTGGCTTTAAATGAGGGCAAGGGACCATCTCAGTTCAGACACTGTAGTGCTTAATGGGAAACCAGGTCCTAAGGCCCATGTAGTGACTGGAAGTTGCCTGTCAGCCCTGACAAAAAACGAGGCTGCTAATGCTTAGGCATGGGCACACTTTATCACCACCAAGCCCCATGAACCTCCAATAAAGCAGAATGGAACTGTCAGGCCATGTCTTAAATTGGAAATGGAGGGCGCCTGGGTGGCTCAGTGGGTTAAGCCACTGCCTTCGGCTCAGGTCATGATCTCAGGGTCCTGGGATCGAGTCCCGCATCGGGCTCTCTGCTCAGCAGGGAGCCTGCTTCCTTCTGTCTCTCTCTGCCTGCCTCTCAGTGTACTTGTAATTTCTCTCTGTCAAATAAATAAAAAAAAAATCTTTAAAAAAAAAAAAGAATTGGAAATGGAGAGCAGGTTCATGTAAAAGTTAAGCTTCAGTGGAACGCTTTTGGACAATGTGAGTTAGGATACGTGTGAAGATGCTGTAACAAAGAAACCCCTAAATATGTGACAGTGAAGAGCTTAGTGAGCGGTCTGGGGTAACAGGTGTGAGATGCCTTCCTGCGTGTGCCTTGCATTTCTGAGTCCAGCTGCTGCTGCTCTTGGTGCTGTTTCCTAGCTGTGGGAGCAGGGAGAGTCCAGGGCAAGTGCCATGTATAAGAACATAACCTTGAAATTCTACACATCACCTTCACTCGTGTTCCATTGCCCCAAACTTGATCACATGACCACAAATGCAGAGGATGCTCTGAAGTATAGTCTCCTGCTAGGAGGCCATATGCCCAGGTAAAATTCATAAAACGGAAGAAGGAAATATGGTCAGTAGGAGACAGTTCAGCATATTTGCCAGAGGAGATCAGTGGTAGGAAGCAGATGTGTTCAATCCTACTATTTTTTTTTTTTTTATGTGTGTGTATTCTAATAGAACACTCTAGTTACAAATGAAGAGGGAAAGAAAAAAGGAGGTGTTATTGTGACGAGCACTGGGTGATGTATGGGATTGTTAAATCACTATATTGTACACCTGAAATTAATTTAATACTATATGTTAACTAACTGGAATTAAAATAAAAACTTACAAAAAACATGAGGTATTATCAGAGTACCTGCAAAGCAGTGGGGGAGAAACCATAGAAGTTGACAGGCAGGCATGGCTGGATTGGACCTTGCAAAGATGATGGTGGGAGGTTCTTCCCACCCACTCAAGGGACCCCTGCGGTTGGAGTTGGGGAATCTTTCACTTCTTGTACTGAAGTGACTTGGCTACCTCTGTATGTGTGTTCGTTGAGCCCTACCAATAACTGGATTTCTCTGCTTATTCCTTTTAATTTACACTTGTAGATGAACTGCTTTGGGCCTTGACCTTACTTTTAACAGCACTGTAATTTCCTCCTCCATGGTTAACTAGAAAATTTGTTTTGTTGCTTTGAGTCCGGTCACAGGGTTTCTGGGTCACTGCCCAAACCCGGGGTTAGTCCTTTCACTGGTGGTGCTATGGTAAAGGTAGTTTTAGGAAAAGGAGGAAGTGGGAGGAATAGCACCATCTCTAATACCTTAACTCCTGCCTACTCAAAGTGCTATTCAAAGACCGGTGCATCAGGGTTACCGGGGAAGTTGTTAGAGATGCAGAAGCCCAGGCTACACCTCAGACCCACTGTATTAGTTTCCTAGGGCTGCCTCAACCAAGTACCATGAACCAGGTGACGTCGCTACCATAACGTGCCATCTCACAGTGCTAGAAGCTTGAAGTTTGAGGTCAAGGTGTTGGTAGTGTTGGTTTCTTCTGCTCTCTGTGAGGAAGAGTGTGTTGCATGCCTTTCTCCTTGCTTCCAGTGCTTTGCTGGCCATCTTGGGCATTCCAGGTGTGTCATCCAGATCCCACTTTCATATTCACATGACATTGCATTCTTCCTGTGTGCAGGTGTGTTTTCTTATGGCATTCTTTTTATAAGGACACCAGTCATACTGGAGTGGGTCTCACCCCACTCCAGTATGACTTCATTGTAACACAACTAATTACATCCACAATGACCCTATTTCCAGATAAGGTCGCAGTCTAAAGTACTAGGAGATAATACTGCAACATATGAATGTGGGGGGGAGGCGGGGCACAGTTCAACCCACAACAACCACCCCGAATCAGAATCCATACTTGCAAAGATAGGTAGATTGTAAGCTTATTAAATTTAAGAAGAAACACCCTAAAGTTCTTTGAAAACTGGCATGATAACATGTTTCCTGCAACCCTAAATAAGTGATAGAAAACACTGTCAACTCGGATCCCTGGATTTTGGCTCCGACTTAGAGACTTTGAGTGCTCAGCCTTGCATCAGGCCCATGTTCGGCACTCAGTAAATACTTAATGAGTTAAAGAAAAAACTTGCCCAGTGGCCTTTCACATCTTAAAATAGAGATACCTGCTTCATGGGAGTATTGTAAAGGTTGTATCTTTTATTAGATATATTTTATAAAGTAGAAAGTGTGACTGTATCTGTCAGGGTCCAGTCAGGAGACTAAAACAGTTCGTTTGAACAGGGAATGTTTTATATAATTATTTTCTATAAGAAGAGAGTAACTATAAGGTCACAAAAAAAACTCTAAAGAAGACTTTAAGGGTGAGAGAGAATATGCAAGGAAGGAACAAATTCTGAAGGAAGGACCTTATTCTCAGATCTCGTATTCAGACTTCATTGGAGAAGATGTGGTTGCCTCCCACTGGATGGCAGAAAGTTCTCATGGGGCTTTCGGGAGTTGGTCAACAGTCCTTGGGCAGAAAATATCCTCCGTAGACTAGACAGGTCGGTCCTGGTAAGTGGGACCACAGAGAAGGTTGAGGTTCTGGGATCCAGTTTCCAGTCTAAATCAGGAGGGCTGCAATGAAGTGGTCACTGACCTGGATCCAGCCCCGAGCACCAGGGGAATGTGTGCACCACTGGATACCCCCATACAACACCAGAGGTAGCCCTGTGGTAGAGAGGAGACAAAGAGAAATGGAAGCACGCCAGCACTAGGGAAGAAAAGACCCTTCCTTCCACAGTACCCCTCCAGCACCCTCTACTGGCGTCATTCAACATCATGCCTGTGCCCCGCCCTGCATCACAAGTACTGGAGGATACATTTTGGAGCTGAGAGGTAACAGATAACTGGCACACATACTATGCAAATATGAAGTCTTTCCCCAGTACTTACATCAACTATGTTTGCAGAGAATAAGGGAAATAAAAGGCTCAAAATAAGAAATGTGGAATGATTAATGTTTCATCAAATGTACAAGGACTTCAGCCTCCCAGCTTTTCTCTAGTTCCACACACATAAAACATGCTAACCTGCTTTGTCCACCCACATTACCTCATATGATTTGTTGGAGGGGGTCAAGGATAACATGAATTTTGAAGGGAGAAGATGCTTAAAAATTGTAAATGGAGAAAATATTGATGATGGTCCCCACCTGTCCATATACGTGTGATGTGATGCCCAACTCATCTCTAGGGACCCACACCGTTCCCTCGTTAGACCCCTTCCTCTGGGTTCTTTTCCTTAGGCTGTTCTCCCTGGCTTGAGGCCATTTCTGCCGTAGTTGAGCTCAACTACACAATCCTAGGCCATACCATCATTGCCCTTGAACTGCCAGCTCCGTGCAAATGACTCACAGACATTTCCTCTAGCAAGGCTGTTCTTCTGAGCTCCTATACAAAAGTTGTCTTGAGGCTAATCTTGAATGTCTCAAAGAGACCTTAAATTCAACATCTCCAAACCAAATTCATTTCTGTCATTAGCTGTCCTTCTCTCTCATAGAATGGTAACTTCTGTCTGCAATATCTTTTTCTCTTTTCTTCCTTCTATAGGCTATCTACTATCCAGTCGCTGGATCTTCTCCCCTAAACATCTCTTAAATTCGTTTACTTCTGGGCACCTGGGTGGCTCAGTGGGTTAAGCCGCTGCCTTCGGCTCAGGTCATGATCTCAGGGTCCTGGGATCGAGTCCCACATCGGGCTCTCTGCTCAGCAGGGGCCTGCTTCCCTCTCTCTCTCTCTGCCTGCCTCTCCATCTACTTGTGATTTCTCTCTGTCAAATAAATAAATAAAATCTTAAAAAAAAAATTCGTTTACTTCTCTCCATCTACAGCAGCGCAACAAAATTCAGGTTATATCCCACATGACGTAGATCACCAAAATAGCCTCCCGGCTACTCTATAAGCAACCACTCTGGCCTCTTAATATGAGTCTGATTATATCACCCTCTGCTTCTGTCCATCTCCACTGCTTAAATATGGCAGTGGCTTCTCACTGCTCTTAGGATAAAGACAAAAGGCCGTGCCATGACTCAAATTGCTGCATGGTCCAGTTCTCCTTCACCTCCAAGTCTGACTTCATCTCTAGCTCTCCCTTGCCCTTTCTGCATCCGCTACACTGGCCTTTCTCCAGGGCTCAGTCTGCTCTTTTAGGCTACATGGTCTTTGCAAATGCTGCTCGAACTGCCTGGGATGCTCTTTGCAGCTTGTCTTAATCACTCCCTGGTTACTCTATCTGTCTCAAAGGTCCCCATTCTGAGCTTCTATAACCTTTGTGGGAGCTACTTCTATCCAACAGCACTTTTCAGTGTTAAATTTTATATTTACTAGTTTGATTATTTGATCAATAATGCCTATTTATCCTACACTCTAAGATCGACTTGGACAAGATACACATTCATTTTTTTCTCAATATTCGCAGTGCCTATTCTAGTGCCTTCCTTTGAAGCAAATTAATGGGTCTTAATATTTATGTGCTAAAAATCCTTGCTAAAATTTACTGAGCCCCTCATTTATCCCTTCAACAAATATTTATTGAGCAACTATATGAGTTTCCTAATGTGTTAGGGATTGTGCTTTCAGACCTGAACACAAGAGACAGAATCTTGCTCTCTTGCTGTGATTGATTACCCTTGTAAGAGAGGACAAACAAACAAACAAACAAACACCCAAAAACCATATAGCCATAAAAAAATAGATTGTAGTAAGTTCAACAAAGAAGACAGAATAGGGTGGTGTAATTAAAAAAATGAGTATGGGGTTTCTGGGTGACTCAGACGTTAAACATCTGCCTCTGGCTCAGGTCATGATCCCAGGGTCCTGGGATCAAGCCCCATGTCTGGCTCCCCACTTGGAGGGAAGCCTGCTTCTCCCTCTCCCACTCCCCCTGCTTGTGTTCCTTCTCTCGCTGTGTACCTCTTTGTTAAATAAATAAATAAAATCTTTTTTAAAAATTAAAAAAATTAGTATTAGAAAAATGACATTGTAGGAAGAGTTTCATTGAGTGAGCAGGCTCTCTGAGGAGGTGTATTTGAGCTGGACTTTTATATTAAGAGGGAGTCAGCTCCTGAAGGTGAGTTCCAGGCAGAGGACATAGCAAGTGAAAAACCCCTGGTATGGAAATGGGTTCTGTATAATGAAGTAAGGGGGAAAAATGAATGTGTTATCACTCCCAGGATTAACAAGGGCAAGGCTTTGACCCAGAGGCATACATCTTAGCATCACTGAATGTGAGGGTGCCTTAGAAAACCCTATTTTTCAAAGGGGGAGCATTGGTACTTTGTTGGGACAATTTGTGTGTGTATGTGTACAGGTCTTCTATTACAGTGCAAACTGTGTATCATTTCTATCTTCACTGCTGTGCCACTTTTCCTAACCCCAGGGTCACCTCGTACATCAAATACCACCTGAATGCTAGTCTAGACATTGAGCAGGTGCAGAACCTGCCTGTTGGCTCCTCCAAATGCTAGCAGATAGGTTCAGACTTTGTTGATCCCCAAATGCCAGCATTCTGTCCATGTCACACATATATGTCAGTAAGGAGTGGTATTGCTCTTGATTAGAAGTACTGGGACTTTCTAATTTCACAGATGTGGAAATTGAGGCCTTATAAAGAGAAGCAGATATGTGGCAAGACTCGCTCTCTTTGATTCCATGCCTACTGTTCTTTCATAAGAGCCTAGCTCTCATCCTTTATTTTCTTCTCCCTCGTCACAGTTGTTTTTGGCAAATGACAAACAAGCAAACCAAAACCATAAAAATACTGTGTAAAAAAAGAATTTCCCCCCTTATTTTCCTCTTCGATAAATTCAGATTTCTATGCATGACATTTTCTTTTAATGGTCCTTATCTATGCTTTGAGGGAAGGTAAACTTGAAAGCCTACCTTCTGTTCAATACTGCTTCAGACAAGGAAGTTTAATTTAATGCAGTAAACATTCTTCAGTTGCTCACCGCAGCCTGATGCTGTTGGTAATATTTAATGCCAAAGCACATTGTATATTATCATTCGGATACAAAATAATTTATGACTATAACTCCCTGTGCATTTACATGAGTAAATCACTTGATCTTTATAAGAGGATATGATTGCTGTTTAATTTTTTACTTTGCTTAACTTTTTTAATGTCAGTACAACTTCAATTTCATATTTATTTTAGATTAACCTTGCAATTAAAAAATAAGAGATGGAAGTGTATGCTGTGTGTGCATGTGTTTGTGAGTGTCAGAATTGCATGTGGTGTCTTTGGAGATCTTAAATCATAGCCATCAATTTCTGAACTTGTCCCTTATTTTTTTAAAGCAATCAACATCACCTAAAGCAAATTATGTCAAATGAAATGAGTAAGAAAATTGGGTTTTGCCATATAAGGGTTTAATAATAATAATATCCACAAGAAAAGCTTATTTTTATAAAAAGTAACCCAAAGAAATTATGCAAAAAAGCAAGGGATGATGAGAGCTTCTTGAGAAAAGTGTGGAGACCTTCAGTGTATTTTCTTTGAAGGAGATAATGCTCATCTGTGTTTGTACATTCTGTGTATTTATTAGGAAATCAGCCTCATTAATTTTATCATGTCATTGACAGACAGATGCATACTTATTTTTGTTTACACATTTATATATTCATTAAGTGTGATAAAGAATGGGAATACTAACATTAAGGCTGCATTATGTGCCATCATAGTTCCCAGGGCTTTGAAGTTATTCTGACAATTTTTTAGTTCTGGTGAGACCACAAAATGTAGGATCAGAGTTTCCTAGTGGCAGAGAAGTTTTGATAATTTGTAAAGCCTACTTGTATCAGGGAACTATTCTAAGGAAGAGCAGTCCTAATGAAATGTAATTTTTAATGTTGTTTGAGTTTTGTATCAAAACTGAAACTGATCCAAAAATGTGTAGACAAGAAGAGGTCTTTTGCAGGCCTGCCTTAATGCAAAATTTTAGTTTGCAGAAAGTACCCCGAGGGATTGGAGTATATCCAAAGGGCTTGAAAAATTTGCACCTTTTTCATACTTCGTTTTTGTAGATACTTTCTTGTTGCCAGTGAAAAGTTGAATCTCAGTTCAGTCATTTTAATCAATGACAATTGAGTTCATATCATTTAAAAGCTTATGTGTTTTTTTTCCTGTTGTGATAAGGAAATCTATTTTCCAATGATTTGTTTTATCTCATACATTGAAAAGATACTTAAGAAATAATCTTAAAAATCCCATCAGTGTTTTCCAAAGTGAGTTTCCCATAGGGTAGCATTTGCTCTTGTGTTAGCATTTGCTAATTGCTGAATAACAAATTACCCTAAAACTTAGTGGTTTAAAACAATGTTTATTATCTCAAAGTTTCTCTGAGTCAGGAATCTTGGTATGGCTTATCTGGATCCAGTGGCTCAAGGTATCTCAAAAAGCTGCAGTCAAGGGGTTAGTCGGGTCTGTAGTGGTCTTAAGGCTTGGCTGGGGGAAGACCCACTTGCAAGTTTATTCATGTGGTTGTTGGCAGGTTATAGCTTCTCACTGGCCATGGGCTAGGGGCCACCCTCGGTTCCTTGTCAAATGGGCTCTTCCACAGGTTAGCTCACAACATGTACATGGCTTCATCAGAATGAGGAAATCAAGAGAAGAAGGAGATCATGGCAACGGTTGACCTATTCTTGGAAGTGACACCCCAGTTGCCTTTGCCTTATTTCTCTTCATCTGAAGCTAAGCACTTGGTCCAACCAACACTCGAATGGGGAGGTTACCCAAGTGCATGAAAATCAGGGAATTGCTGGGAGATATCTCAGAAACTATCTGCCATAGATCATAATGTTATAAGAGTTTGATAACCAAAAAAAGATTGTGAAATTCCAGAGTTGGACCAAGTTTTGTCCAGGACTTTCATAGTTTTGAGCCTTCTAATTTGGTTCTGAATCTCTAGGCGGGAAGGAAGGGGAGTTCCTCATCCTGTTTGCATAGTCTCTTTTGTTGGAGGAGGAGAATATTTAACTACTTTTTCTCAGCACATTTGGAGAACTGCTGTCCAGCACATTCACTTGATGCACATATATGACATTGCTGAGGGCTAGGAGTCGTCTTGCCATTGGCTGCGAAACATGGACTCAGTGCAAGTTACCTGAAGCTCTAAGGCTCTTACCACCTTGTTAACTGCCACAGGTTTACTTATGCCACCACCATTATGACTTCTTTTGGTTCACCTTCTGCATCATCCGCTGGCAACATAAGCTCCACAAATGAAAGATAGTGTATGACTTGATGTTGAACCCGTTTTTAGGAACTGTTGTGAGCCAGACATCATGTATAGCAACCCCTGGTCAGTACTCTTTCTTCAGCCTTTCTAGATGGCAAAATGCAGACCACTAATGCTGCCACTCCTGTCCCTGGTTCCCTCCCCCATCCCTGCAGGAGTTTGGAGAATCACCAGTACCCACTTTCCTTTAGAAAGAAAGATGTTAGAAACTTTACAGTTCACTTTTAAAAAAGGTTGCCAACTGCTGCTGGAAAACATGTTGACTCAGTGTTTTACATTTTGCCCAGATCGCTCCTTTAAAAATGCATCTTCTGTGCTTTGACAATTCATGTATGGAAAGATTACATTCTATTTAACTTTTGTTTGGCCCTTTAGTGGCCTGTGTACTTTGTTCTTCTCAGACAGAGGCCTTGACCTCCTGGACTTGACCATGGTGGCTGCATCTCCCTCCCTATTGCTCAAGAAGGGAGCATCCTTAATGGGTTCTGATCATTGGCGGGTTGATATGTCATGCAAGTGGGTTTGGGGCAAAAGTATAGTTATTGTTAGATTATGGTTACATGTCTGAACACATGAAGAATTTTTTTTTTCTTTTGTATTTTGGCTTAAAAATTACTCTTTTTCTCATTTTCTTCCACTTGGGAAAAGTATTCGGTTTGTCCCTGAGGACAAAGAAGAGGGGTTTAGGAGAAGATATTTAGATGGTACTTATTTCTTTGATGTTGGGCCTGGTTCTTTGTAGCAGTACTTATGAATTAGGTTAAATCTGGGATGGGTGGATGTGTGTGTGTGTGTTGTTTCTCCACAGGTTTTGCTTCTTTCTTCTTCATGACTCCTGTAGTTTTATTAACCATTCTTTTAGCAAAATGAGACTTAGCATGACACAGTGTGAATCTTACAACACAAGCCCTTGGAAATCTAGAAAAGGATGGTTCTTGGTGGAATTTCACTTCAGCACTAATCTATATGGGTGGTTGACGCATCTAGAACTTTCTTTCTTCTTCTTCTTCTTCTTTTTTTTTTTTTTTTTAGATTTTTTTGCTTTATTTGTCAGAGATCACAAGTAGGCAGAGAGACTGGCAGAGAGAGAGAGGAGGAGGAGGAAGCAGGCTCTCTGCTGAGCAGAGAGCCTGATGTGGGGCTCGATCCCAGGACCCCAAGATCATGACCTGAGCTGAAGGCAAAGGCTTTAACCCACTGAGCCACCCAGGCTCCTCTAGAACTTTCTTTAGTTCCATAAGTCATTAAAAACTGTAGTGAATTATGGTTCTTTCTCCAGATGCTTTTGACAATTATTTATTTATTCATTAGTGATCTTTGAAGGTGAGCAGATGTGTCCATTTGCTCATTTTGGTTCACAGCCCATTCAGCAACCGGTATTGCCGTGTGCATGTTTCTGTTATACATGCATCATATAGTCAGATATACTGAAGACAGAGAGAAACTTACAATAAAAACATAGGATTGTTGACAGCAATCAGTACGCCTGGAGCTCGTGGTGACTTTAGCATTACGAGTATGTCGATAGCATTACATCTGTTGTGTCTGAAAAGTGCCAGGAAATGATGTTAATTTATAATGAGGGAAAAGTGAAGAAAGATATGGCAAGGAAAAATAGTACACAGTAGGAGATAGTCAACTAAATAGTAATTTGTTAAGTTTTATTCATATCCTATAACAAAGTGCTGACAGACTCTAGTTTATAAATCAATGATGTGTGTTGCACATCTGTACTTCACATGGAAATAGAGGACTGTCCTAAATAGGGATGTTTCCCTTTTGTCTTATGGAAAGCATTTGTGTATATCTAAGTATCGTGTGGGCCAATCCAAGGATTTGAGTGCAGTAATAGACTAATACTATTCTATAAGGCCTCTGGCTACCAGTGAACTTTGCAAGGCAAAGGGCAAGCCATAAGGCAGAAAAGCAGAGGGAAAAGAGCAGAAAGGAGGAGGCAGATGGTAGGAAATGATAGAGAAAATGATGCTTGTCGTTATCACAGTTGCCTCTTCATTTTTAAAATTTTGAATACCCACATGTTTGAGAAGTTTATATTCTCTTTTAAAAAGTGTCTTTTTCCCTTTCCTTTTATTTTCATTCCTTTCACTTCCCATCTTACTACCAATATGCCTTTTTTTTTTTCCTTCCCTAGTTCTTCATTATCAGTATATAGTGTATGACTAACACCACTAGGTTGGAGAGAGGATGCTCTCCAAATAATGAAACAGCAAAAAGTTTACAGGATGTCGAGGGATAGCCTTCAGGACAGAGAGAGTTTGTACCTATGCCTGAAAGAGCCCCTATCCACACTCCATTCTTTGTTTATTGCTGGCTGTTCTTTGAAGATAAAATTTTGAAAGTTCATTTCTTAATCCAAGGCTTTGATCCATATAAATGCTCACTGCGTATTTGAAGCTGGCATCAGTCACTTATATACTTAGAGTATATTGGGAATGTTTTAGGTCCAGGAGTGTTTCCTGAGTCTGAATTGTGTTAAGTAGAGTATGTTGATGGGAAGATCCAGGCAAGGGAGGAAATGACAAAATAACTTTTGTGGGTGTAACATCTAAATGTTTGGCCCTGTTCTAAGACCAGCCCAGAATGTCCCTGGATGCTTTTATCCAGTGGTATTGTATAAGGTTCCTATTGCTGCTGTAACAAATTAGCACAAGCTTAGTGACTTAAAATAACACAAATTTATTATCATATAGTTCTGGAGGTTCATATATCCAGAGTTCATCTTACTGAGATAAAATCAAGGTTTTTATAGGGCTGCCCTTTTTTTTCTCTTGAGTCTTTGAGAGAGTCCATTTCCTAGCCTTTTCCAGCTTCATAAGACTGCCCACATTCCTTGCCTCATGGTCCCTCTCTCCATCTTCAAAGTACCAGTGGGGTCTTTCTCTTGTTTTCTGCAGCTGGAAAAGATACTCTACTTTTTTTTTTTTTTAAGATTTTATTTATTTATTTGACAGAGAGAGATTACAAGTAGGCAGAGAGGCAGGCAGAGAGAGAGAGGAGGAAGCAGGCTCCCTGCTGAGCAGAGAGCCCGATGCGGGGCTCGATCCCAGGACCCTGAGATCATGACCCGAGCCAAAGGCAGCGGCTTAACCCACTGAGCCACCCAGGCGCCCAGATACTCTACTTTTAAGGACTCATGTGATATAAGACTGAGCCCACCTGAATCATCCAGGTAATGGCCCCCTTCTCAAAATCTTGAATCACATCTGTAAGTCCTTTGCCATGTAAGATAAAGTTCACAGGTTTAAGGGATTAGGATGTGGCCATGTCTGGAAAAGAGATGGCAAATCTTCTGCCTACCACGGGCAAACTACTAGAAAACAAAAACAAAAACAAAACAAAAAATGAACTCTTTCTGACCTATATCTTGTGCTGGGAGTTGCTTTTTATTAAAAGCCTCAGGTAACAGCACTCTCAGTCCAGGTCATATATTTCTACCAAGACTTAATGCGGTTTCTCTGCTGTGATCAATGGAAACTAGTTGCCTCATCGGCATCCCTTCTGAGCTCTATCTAGCTGAGCTAGCCACAAGAGAAATCCAAGTCAAATCTTTGATTCCTTCCTGATGCTTATAAATTCTCAATTCCTACCTCTTCATCCCCAATAGGATTCTTAAATTTTGTCAGCCATTATCATGGCTTGCCCTCACGGGGGCAGTAACATTTGGGGGAAACTTCAGTTGCAACTTTTCCAGACCTCTCCCTTTTACAGAGGAGCAGACTAGGACTCAGAAAGGAAAAGAAATTTGCAAAGATCATACAAACTTAGATCTGCAGATGCCCAGGCCTGGGCGTCTGTGACGTACTTCTGCCACACAATACCTAAGTAGAGATGACTCAACATGGGCCTCAGTCATTTACACTCATCGGCAAATTTTCCAGATAAGAGTGTAATGCAAATAGAGAGCATTTGTACTAACCAAAGACAAATCAGAGGGTGCTTTTCTTTTTTCCTTTTAAAAAATAATCTTTAATTAATCGGAAGATGTTGTAATAGAAACATGTCTTTATGTAAGTCATATACCTTAACCAAGATTTGGAGAGAAGAGGAATCCTACAGAGAAATCCATGGGAGAAATCTCATTATGAATGCTTTTAAGGTCTGGCCATAGAGTTCCAGTTTCCATGTGGCTCCTTACTTTAATGGTGAAGTCAGTGACAAAAGATAATATGCAGGCTATCAGAGATTTGGGTCTAAATGTAGTCTCATAGGAAGTGCCATATTCAAGTGTTTTTGTGAAGTCCGTTTCTCTAAAATGCTGTCTCCTGTGGTCCCTTAATTTCTAAGTTGTACACATTTCTTTTACAGCTGTGATGTATGTTTCTGAAAAAACTGGCAGTTTAGTTGTTTCCATTGATTATTCTTTCATAGATGAGCTGACCAGAGAGGAAACAGAAGAGATGGCCAGTTTCCATGACCTAAAATTCCTCTTGTCCCAACCCATTTAATACAGGCTACAACTCCTTTGGCGTGTTGACTGCTAGGTGTTCAAATTCACAGTGGCCTCAAGACTTCCTCTAGCAAAACATCCTTCGCTCATAGTCATAGTTGACACCGTTTAACACGTGAAACCCGATAGTGTTTTCCCAGACTACCGTGCCAGGAGATGAGCACTATTGTGCTTTCACTGTCCAAAGAAATAGGCAGATGGCCATTAGTTTTAAAGGACAGACCAAGCCATAAAAGAGAAAGGTGGGAGCCATGTAACTAGTCTAGGAAAAATTAAATAAAATTTGATAATATTTTACTGACATTTTATATCAATAGTCCAACAAATCCTAGCAGCGATTAGATCCTTTTCTGCTTTTTTGGCTAAATTTCTGGATTTAGTAGCTCTCATTCCCCCGCAGAAATCATTTATTCAGTACTCACCATGTACCAGGAATGGTATTCCGGACAGGTAAGATACGGTCCCTGCACATCCTTTGAAGAGACGGAGTTTAATTGGGATGAAGAAGTGAGTTGCCCGTCTACCAAGTCAGTTGTCCTTCTTATACCGTCCTCCATCTTTTCTTTCACTCCTCCTTGGTTTCAAATAGGAAAACAAGTAATACTGCTCTGTTCTCAGCGTCAGACATATTTTTTTTTTAAATTCGTCCTAGAGTTGAGACTAGACACTAAGGACTATTTGAAGAAAGCTGGAAATGTGGAAAGTAACAGAAAGATTCTTTTAAAGCGAAAACCGCCTCCCTAATCCATCTCTCTGGGGGGAGAGGAGGATAGGTCTTACCTGTTCCACCATCTTAATGTACGATATGGCAACTAGACGGCACTCTGATTAGGGTATTTCAGCTACAGAGATACCTTGTTTGTTTTCTTGAGAACAACTCAGACTTTAGAATATGGTTAAATAAAACCCAATATGCACATCTTTTATTTCTCTAGGACTCTAGGGATAAACTCCAGGTCCAAGGAAAATAAGATTAATTGGCCAGTCAGGACCCCTTCTAGAAAGTAGAACTATTCAGAGTGTAAGGACCTAGAAGGCTCTACCATAATTCAGTTCGGTTAGTGAATCTTTCCTAAATTTATACCTTGAAAACATGGGCTTTCTTATTTTCAGAAGAAGTTGATCTCCATTGCTTACAATCGCAAATACTCATGGAATCAAGGAATTTCCAAAGATAGTTTGCAGGTAATATCAACTGTCTGGTTTTCACCCAGATGAAGAAATGGCCTCATTTTATAGATAAGTATCTGAAATTTTTAATGTCTATCAAAAGTCATACAACTACACACTGGCAACAGGAGGTTAGAAACTTGGACTCCTAATTCAGGGTTATTTCCACTGGAGCACAGGCTTTACATAAACCAGAGCCCCCTTATTTGCATCTGTAAAGGGATCCTCTTCCCAAATGATCATCATGATTTAATTCCTTTTTGTTTCTCTTCCCTTTTATCTTCCTTTCTTTCCTTTTGTTATTTTTTTCTCTTCTGTCTCATTAATGAAAAGAATAGAAAAAAAATCTTTTTAATTGGCTTATGTATAGAACTGCTCTAGGAATCCACCTCTACTTGCTACTCCCATGTCCTATAGTGATGGGAAGTGATTATGGACGCGTTTGTAGGAGGGGGTATGTATGCAGTGATATGTGAGTGTGTGTGCACTGTGTCAGTGTACATAGGACTGTAAGTCCTTGATGAAGACACCTTCATCTCAAAATTACTGTCTTCCTGAATTCCCAGGGATCAAACTTCAGCTTTGTTTTGTTGTGTGCTTCATAGTTCATTAAAAAACCAGATAAACAAACCTGTTGACCTTTATCCTATAGGTCTTAATATTAATTCACAAGTATTTCTTGCTCTCTGTTCCCCTTCTGCTCACACATACACCAAGCACCCAGTATAATTAATGAGAATGTGGTTATAATCTCAGGGTTAGTGAAAGGGAAAGTATTATAAAGAGGTATATTTGGGCTGGGAATTTGAACAGTTGGGTTCTGGTCTTGAGAAGTCCCTGAGAAAAACATCTTCATTGAGCCCTTGTATAAATCAGGTAGGTGTTCATATATTCTCATTGAGCTGTCGGGTCAAAATTCTTTCAGTCTCCATTTTAGAAATGCAAAAATTGAGGGTGCCTGGGTGGCTCAGTGGGTTAAGCCTCTGCCTTTGGCTCAGGTCATGATCTCAGGGTCCTGGGATCAAGGCCCATATCAGGCTCTCTATTCATCAGGAAGCCTGCTTCCCCCTCTCTCTCTCTGCCTGCCTCTCTGCCTGCTTGTGATCTCTCTCTGTCAAATAAATAAATATTCTTAAAAAAAAAAAAAGAGAGAGAAATGCAAAAATTGAGCCTCAGTATAAGAAGTGGCCTGTCACAGAGCTAGTAAGTAAAAGAGACAGAATTCAAACATAGATTTTCTGATTCGAAATGCCAGGCCAGCATAATCCGCCCCACCCCAACCTCCACCCCATAGCGCTGCCTTCTTATTCTGTGTTCTTGGAAACATCGCTTGGCTTTTCTGGGACTTGGGCTACCTCATTTATCAAATGGTAGAGTTGGGTTCTTACCATTTCTAAGGTTTCTTATAGCTCCAGGGATTGTATAAGGTCATTTTCCTTTTCCTCCTCTTCACTCCATTCCTTTGGCATGTATCTGTCCCATCGCCAGAGCTTAATCATTAAAAATGAAGATGGTTCTGAAAGTAATGTCTGGCCACGAGAACACGATCTGAATGTTTTCATTCTGACCTCTAAATCAGTCTGCACATCTTGCCTGTAGAACAAAATCAAAGGGTGGGGTGTGGGGGGGAGGGATAGAAGGAGGGACCAGGGACTTTAATTATATTTTTAAACAATGGATTTCCATTAAAATTATATTTTTCTACACCTCTGGAAAATTACATTGTAGATGAGATAAATGCAGCCTCACATTTAAATTAAGGTTATCTTTAGGCTGGTAATCTCATTTGCTGTTTAGCAATTTTAATTCAAGTCAAGACAGTGTAATTAGTGCCCTCAGCCAATTGCCATTCCTCACTGCTTTGTAGCTGTATTTACTGCTGTTAAGACAAGACTACTCGTGTGGAAAGTATAAGTCAACATACTAAATTATTAAAGGTGGCATACATCAACAGATACTCCCTGTGCATGCTGATGCTTCAGCTTTGGAGGCCTTCCATCCTCATGTCCCAGGGAGTCTTGGTACCATGGGTGGCCAATGTGGCCACTGTTCTTATAGAGAGAGAAATTAACCAGAAATGCTGTTGTTACAGCAAATACACCAAGTTTAGCAATGCTTTAAAGCAGTTTTAATCAGAGACAAGTTTAACATAACTTGATTTTAAAATCCCATTCATTTCCTTAAAAAAAAAAAATCCCATTTCCTATTATATGACAGGTGTCATTTTCACACCAAAGTATGCAGGTTGTGGTGGTGGAGAGGGTGATGGGTGGGTGTGTGCCTGCATGTCTATATATGTTCATATTATAGCTTAAAACCAGAGCTGGGCAAATATCTTCAGGTGGTTTAAAAAAAAAAAAAAAAAGATTAGGAAATTCATGTCTTAAGGTTCTATTGATACTACTGAGATGACAGGTAACCTTTTGTTTATTGGATCTGAGGAAAAAACCCACACATTTTTATATATATACACACATACATACACACACTTTTTATCAGTTTTAATCATGTAGATTAACAGTGTGTACTTGTAATTGACACATCACTGTGTGTGTGTTATTTACTTGAAGATTCTTGCTTTGAAGAGTGAGTTATATTCAAAATCAAACAAATTCAAAAATATATTCAAAACTGTTTCTCTTTCTTGGTACTTACTAATGGCTTCAATGAAGAAAATCTACATTTTGTCTTCCTTTTTATATTTGGGTTTCTTGATAACCCAGGTTTTATCAGTTTGCATTCCTTGCGGTAACTAGCAGACTTGCAGATTCTTAGTAAATATTTATTGAACTCAGTTATGTAAAGGAACAGTTGACTCTTCTTGACAATAGCTTTCTAATGTATGAATGTTCTCCCAATTGTATAGTCTGTATATTGAATTTGGTATGTCTGCTGCTTTTCACCACTCCAATAGGAGTATAAGCATATTTATAGACAGACAAATCTGTTACCTATTTGAAGAAAAGTGTACCACTTAGAACTTTCTTACAGAAATATTAGCATTGTAAATTTGACTTTTATGCCCTAGGGAGGGAAAAAAAAATCTAAACAGCATACAATATATTCATGTGATATTATGGTTTGTGAAACTTGATCTAACAAATTTGAAAGGTAAACTTAAAGATTCCATTTGGATAAGGATAGAATTTGTTAATTCTAATAACTCAAGTTAAAATTTACACACTTAGTCCTTCTGATTAGCCATCAATGACTTCTAGAGATAATCAAGTGTAATGACTCATCTAAGCCTCTAGTGGAAAACCAGAAAAAACATCTTAGAATCAGAATATGATTTAGAAGATCAAAAATATAAAACAGATAAGAAAGAAGTTCATTGCTTTTGAAAGTAAACAAAGAAGGAAACCTAAGTGTTTTTTCTTATCCCTAGATATTAGTGGAATGACATGAAAGATACTGCTCATTATTTTGCTAGATGCTTAGGAGTAACACTGTGTTGAGAACAATCTACCTTGAAAATGCAGAAGACAAGGTCCAGACATTTTAATACCCACAGCTCTCTACAGTTTTGACAAATTGGATTTGCATCATTATAAAACAGTGGGTGAAAAAAACATTATATTGAATACTAATAGATATATTATTTTGGTCTGTTGGCAGGATACTGAAATTACATCTTTGTGCATGTCTTTCTGTTTATGTGACCTGATCTTGCATCCTTTTTGTAAAATGTGTGTAATTTTATATCTTCCCAAGAGAATAATAAAAACATACAGCCAAATTAAGTTAATGAAGAATAATAATGTGCCTTTGTGTCTGCCCTGGGTTAGTTAGTTTTCCTGGAGCTGGGTCTCATAGTTTTCATCTGCTGGTTTAGCTCTTCCTGATGTCTAAGACTAATCTTATTCCTAGTTACAGGATATTAAATGAATTCCAAGCCATCATTTCAGGCAGCTCAGCATAGGGTAGCCATGCTATTTCCTTTGAACTTGTGTCCCACTCTAGTAACTTCCAGACCCTGGATCACTTTATATGCAACCCCAGCAACTTGCCCTTCACAACTGAGTCTCTCTTTGGCTTTCTTAGCACTACCACAGATTTAGCTGAAAATGGAACTCCACTCTGCCCTTCCATACACTAATAGGCTCTGGCACCAATATCAGTTTTCCAGCATCCTCAGTGCCCACTGTCTCTCACTTTGATTTCCTTTTTTATTGCTTGACTTTGGAGCTTCCTGTTGAAAAGTTTCACCCAGCTGCTGGAGCAACCACTGACTGTGCCTTACTTCCCGAACTTCTTGGAAACAACCTGCCATTACCTTAGGCCAAGTCACCATGATGTCTCTCAGAACTACTGTATTAATTTTTCCCTGCTTTCTCTGTTTGCACCTGCCCAATACATTCTCCAGCTTACAGAAAGATCACTTAGAGCAGTACATTGCATTAAGTGGCTTCTCTACTCAAAACCATTCCATTGGCTTCCTAGTGAGGTTACCAGTTCTTTACTGTGCCACTAAGGCCTACGCAGTCTCTCCCATGACTAATTCTCCCAGGTCCTTCTCTCCCTTATGTCTTGACTGCTTTCAATCCTTACACTTACTGGCTTTTGCCTTGCTGTATATCCTTTGCACATATGACTCCCCATCTCTGAAGACCTCTCCCTTCTAAACACTTTGAGTTAATGCCTACTCATCTTTCATGTCTCTGTGAATGTATGATATCCTTGGTATACCCCGTTATTTTCTCTCTGAACTTTCTATTCACAGCACTTAGCACGACATATAATTATATATATGTGTGTTTCTTGCTTAATGACCGTGGCCAAGCCACCCCTACATTCATTCTGTCTGATGAACAGTTATGACTGTGACAATCACCACTCCGAAATACTAGCCAGTCTCACACTATGAGAAAACACTTAGAGAACAGTGTTATTTTATACTACACAATTTGGGATTTTGATTAGTAATTACTCTGCCTTCTGACCACCACTCAGGTGCATGGAATAAGCTGTGTAAAAACAAGCTAATGAAAGTGTGGCTGGTGTGAGTCCGTGATAGAGTCACCACTGTTAAAATTCAATCATGACACCAGAGCATCTATGACACCTCAGGAAGTGATCTCGCCAGTTACATCATGGCCATGTTCTGCTTATACCCTTGCTTGAGGTCTTTGCTCTTTCAGATTTATAGGAACATGGGGACTTCAGAAAGGGGATTGCTTTCAAACTGATTAAATTCTGGACAATAATGTCCATGAGGAGGTGAAAGAAATTAGTATCAATGAGGCTAATTTAGTGAAATGAATGAAAACTGAGCTAAGGTAAAATACTCTTTATTATCTTGAGAATATGTCTTTGTTGGGTAGATTGAACCTGTGCTTAATAAGCCATAATGTTCACCTCTCTTCATTTTATGAGATTTTCATTTAATATGACTTTTTTAACATTGCACTTTTCAATCTTCAATGTGTGAAACTGTTTTTAACCAATCAAATTAGAATCAAATTTGCAAGTGAAATGCCACAGGATAGAGCAGTATATTCTCTCCTGAAATTGAAAAATGAAACATCTTTCATTGCCGAAATCACTAATTTTATGACCCCATCCCAAAGTGCTTGGAAGAGGATTTATGTTGACTATATCCATGAGGCTTAATGCCCATGATGTCATTGCTCAGTATTATGTTTACTGATTTATTTCTCATATGCCCAAGATCAGTTTTTTTTTTTTCTTTTCCCTTCAGTGAGTGAATCTGTCCTTTAGAACTACATAGTTCACAAGAACAGTGCTAAACTCTTTGATTTGGAAAAGTCAAGGCATTGCTGTCATGTTTTTCCAGTCGTTTAAGCTAGCCATGTGATTAGCAACTTGGAGAGATGATCCTTGAATCTGGCAAGAGTTAGGACTAAGAGAATGTGGAGGGGCTTCATGATTACTCCATGAAAATCCTCATTAATAGGACAATTTTGCTGCCAGTTCTGTGATCATCTCTCTCTGGGACATTTCAGGAAATACAAAGATTTCTGAGAGCAGTAACCTGTTAATATATCTGTGGTTGTAAAGCTTCCCAGGTTAATGTACCAGCAGAAGCTGCACTTAGGAAGTGAGAGTAGAGTAGGGAGAAGGGCAAAGAAAACATCTGAAGAATGAGATGCAACCTGGAACACTTCACGAACCAATCTTAGGTATCATTATTTGGATCTTGGAAATCTCAAGCTGGAGATTTATTTAGACTTGGTCCTTCCTGGATCAAGATGCTGGACAGAATAGAAGAATGACCCTTCAGACAGGTCCATCAACAGATAGGGCTTGTCTGTTGTGTCAATATCCCCAGAGAGAGGGCTACTGACTCTTTGACTTTTTTAGAAAAAGTATAAGGGGCATCTTGGAGGCTCCGTTGGTTAAGCATCAGTTCTTGAGTTTGGCTCAGGTCATGGTGTCAGAGTCCTGAGATCAAGCCCAGATCAGGCTCTGTGTGTTGGTTGTGGAACCTACTTAAGATTCTCTCTTTCTCCCTTTCTCTCTGCCCCCTCCTTCTACCGTCCCCCAACCCCACTGCTGTGCATGTGTGTGCTCGCTCTCTCTCTCTCTTTCTCTCTCTCTCTCGGGGGAAGAAAAAAAAAAGTATAACCAAAGTGGACCTGGGCAAAGGTGAGATCTGAGCAGGTCTTCTTTCTTTTCACTGTGAGCAGAAGGCAAGAGATTTCAACAGAGACTCCCCTGACCTCTCCCCGGACACTAATTCAGCTAAGCTCTAGTATTTCTGACTTTCCCTGAATAGGTCCAGAAAGTGAAGTCCCTATCCTGAAGACAATTTGAATGTTTTAACCAAAGAGAGTGCCAATTTGCTGTCCCTGGCTACCCGCTTTGGGAGATAGAAATGCTCCAGAAGAAAATTCATTCAGTACCACTTTGCCCTTTTGACTTTTGAGAAAGAAAAATCTGCAGTTACTGAATAGTCTGTTCAAGTTATTGAATAGTCTGCCATGTGCCATGTGCCAAATAGCGTGCCAGGTACTTTATATACAATATACACAATATCTCTCAACCCTATTATAGCCAGTGGTTCCTCCCTTTCTGCAGATGAGAAACGGGGTGTCCAAATTGGTATATGATAACTAATGCAAGTTGGTGAGGCTCAAAAGGGGTGAAGCCAGAATGCAAATCCAAGCTATTTGATTCCTAAATCTGTGCCCCCCATTAACATGATACCATTCTGCATTGCTATCTGTACTTCATGAACGTTCATAGCTAATTTCCACTTTGTATGAGGATAGTGTGTATGTATACACATGTGTTGTGTGTAAACCTACACTTGGACACATTGAAGTGAGTTCTTGATTTCACCCATCTCGCCTTTTCCATCCTGTACCTTCCCTAGTATACTCTTGAATGGGAGCCAAGACACCTGAAGAAATGACAAAGGTTATATTCCCAGAGAAGAAAAAGAAGGGAGGTATTTCTGTCTCAAATATGGAATTGTTTAGCCTTTGAATTCAAGACTATTTGGACACACAGTATTTCTTTTCCTAATCATAAAAAAGTATTCAGCAAACATGCCAAGTTTCCTAATACCCCAACCTGCAAGACCAATCTCGTGGCTAATGGATATTCATTCTCCTCTTGAGCTTTTCTTCAGGAGATGTTTTTGCCTAGTCGTCGTTATTTTTCTAATTGCCCAATTTTCTTTTCTCTGTTAAACACTAATTAAAGAATGAGCCCAGGACTGCCACCTTTTTGGAGACAACATTAATCTCCTGCCCTCTCTACATTTTAATGGGCCTAATTTATCCCTATTATCTGCTGCTTTCACTACCCCAACTAAGTGAAGAAAATATTCTCATCCCTTTCACCCTTCTCATCAACTCTCCTGCTTTTTTGCATTTCATTTTCCCTCCCACAACTGATTCCGCATAGTGTTGTTTGTTTTTCACCATCAGCAAGAAATGCATATTGCTGTAATAGCCTTCTCCCCTCCTCCCCTCCCTACCTGATCTGTTCTCTACTGCTCCCTTCTCCCCATCTCTAATCCTCTACATGCCTGGGATCAATTGACAGATGAATCAGCCAGACAGAACTCAATGCCTTCCCTGAGATAGAGACATTGAAGCAGAAATCCTGGTCTCTAGGAACTTAGTCTGCAAGGGGAGACCCACAAAAACAAAACAAAACAAAACAACAAAAACCAAAACCAGTACAAAAAATAAAATGAATACAGGTAACAGTATGGATTAGGAAAAGGTATGTGGAGGAGCTCCCATCTCCCAGCCTGGGGAGCCGTAGGGGCTTCCTGGAACGGCTGACATTAGGAATGACTAGATATCTGGTAGGTAAACAAATGGAATGAATCCCATAGTTCATTTGCATTCATAGCAAATCTGGTAATTGGTGGTATTGACTTCCCTCACATCTTCTTTGTACAACTCAGTAAGTTTCTATTAGGAAAATGTTATAAGGTACTTTAAAATGTCCATTTTAAAATTAGTGTATTAATGAAAATAGAGCAAGGCCCAACTAATGAACCCAGACATAAGCTCTAAAGCAAAGAACTTGGCTGCTCAGTGACTTTTTTAAAAAGCGGGTGAGGGGCACCTGGGTGGCTCCGTGGGTTAAAGTCTCTGCATTTGGCTCAGGTCATGGTTTTAGGGACCTGGGATGGAGCCTCACATCAGGCTTTCTGCCCGCCAGGGAACCTGCTTCCTCCTCTCTCTCTCTGCCTGCCTCTCTGCCTACTTGTGTTCTCTGTCAAATAAATAAATAAAATCTGAATTAAAAAAAAAAAAAAGCGGGGGAGCAAGGGTGGTTTCAAGCCCTATGCTGGTTGTATTTGTTCTTAAAGAGCTTCTAAAACCTCTCTTCTTAGAGCCTGTTACATGTAATTTTGATACTCTTGTCTTTCTGATATCTTAGACTACTATCAAATTAGAAATAACCAAACCTGAAGGGTTGAGAGTTCTTTGAAGGAACAGAGCTTCACCCCAGGGATAACTGTTCCCTAATACTTGAATAATGAAAGAGAAAACAAGCCAAAACTATAAAACAAATTAACAAAGTCTGTGAAAACCAACAGAGACAGAGAATAAAAATAGAAGCAGATATTTAGCTCAGTAACTCCCAGTGTTATCCCTGAATGCTAAAGAGCACAATAATTGGTGTTAATAGTGGTGGGCCAGAGTCCACAAATAAAGGTTTATTTAGATCTGAGGAGCTGTATTTCAGAAGGTGAGAAAGTTAGATAATTGATGGTGGAAAAATTTTCACAAAAACTGGAACATTATTCATTTCTTACCACAAATGAATTTTAGTCAGCAAGTAAACACATTTGTTTAACACTATATATCCCAGCGTTTGACCCTGGGTGCTCACGATTTTCTTTGCTGTGTGTGTGTGTGTGTGGGTGTGTGTATTAACTGTCACTCTTAAAAGTTTCCCAGAAAGACAAAGCTTCCATTCTTGAGATCTTCCTGATTTCTTAAGGAACTTCTCAAATGGAGGGTGACCCTAATTGCTTCAAAAGGCAGTTTCTTATTGGGGCGCCTGGGTGGCTCAGTGGGTTAAGCCTCGGCCTTTGGCTCAGATCATGATCTTAGGGTCCTGGGATCATGTCCCATATTGGGCGCTCTGCTTGGCAGGGAGCCTGCTTCCTCCTCTCTCTCTCTCTTTGCCTGCCTCTCTGTCTACTTGTGATCTCTGTCTGTCAAATAAATTAAAAATTTTAAAAAATACTTTAAAAAAAAGGCAGTTTCTTGTGTCAGCAACATTTCCTTACCATTAAAGCCTGTGTGTGTGTGTGTGTGTGTGTGTGTGTGTGTGTATTCTTAGAAGGATATATCGTTCTAAGAAAGGAGAAATATATGTATATGTGTGTATATATATATATGTATATATACATATATATATATATATCCCATATATGCTTAGAATGATATATCGTTCTAAGAAAGGAGAAATGCTTATTTTAAAAAATCCAAAGTTCTGACATCTTGAATATGAATAATAGCAGGCACTAGAAGTTTTTGTAATTGGTTCAAGATGATGAATTTAAAACATGTTATAAAGTACTTTATATAGATCATGAAGTGGCTTTAATACAGCCTTTCACATTTCACACAGTGAAATATATTTTGTTTTTTTTTTTGTCATGGTAATCCGTTTAAGTGTTTCATTTTCATAATTACCATAATAATCTGATTCACTATTGCCTTTTCCCAAAATTATCAGCATATTCTTCTTAGTAATACTGAAATCTATTATTTTTGTGCTCACAGCATTACAGAATGTAGAGGCGTAAGGATCTGAAAACTTCCAACCATGTCATTACAGATGAAGGGATGGATTCTTCATAATAGAATTGTATTCTTAGGAATTTACTGTGTTCTGAATCCTGATCTAAGTATCATTATTATAGACCCCAAGGATCTTTGATTTCCTGCATAGCCTTACTAGGGAGAGATATTCCCACACTGGGAATTAGAACAGTTTGAAGCCGGTGCATTAGTATGGGCTAAACAGAATATGCTATATTGAACACGTAGGGGAGATCTTTGTATTTGTAAAATGCTATCACATCCCATTCAATGTTTTTTTAATAAAACATCAGTTTTGAAATTCAAATGTTTGATATGCTTCCGTAGAGAGGCAACAAAAGTGTGCAGTTTTGCATGGGGAAGAGAGGGAAGAGGAAGCTATACACCGTGAGGGGCAGGGACAAGCGAACGCCTTTTAAGTCCACATTTATACCAGCTGCCTTACCTGCACCTTACACTTGTTTTGATTTTCGTTGTCCCTCCCTTACCCACATCCCCCGCCCCAAGGTGATGTTTTGAGTGACCTTAAGAATCTGTCACATTTACTTGATATGATTTTTTGCCTGAAAACATTGGAATTGATAGACCAATTTGGTTTTTTTTTTAATTTTTTATTACCAATTTGTTTTTTATTAATCACTGAAGACTTGGTCATGACGGATTACTTCTAAATGCAGAGTTTGTTCTTTCTTTGTCATCTGATAGAGAAGCTGGCCTGGTGAAAGGCTGGGGCTTCATCCTGAAGTGTTGTTTCTAGTGCAGTTTGATAAGCCATCTGAAGAGGCACTGTCTGCCACTGAGGCCTCCAGGGTCTAGGTTGGAGATGCGGAGATCTGATGCTTACTCCATCCAGTACATGTGTGACTGGGAGGGAGAGCTGCCAAGCCACTTACTGTTTCTGAGACTCCGTTTTACCACTTGTTAAGTGAGTGGCGTCCCCCAGCCCTAACCCCAGGAGTATTTCTGAAACAGCTGTGAAAAATCAATGGGGAGAATCCCCATGGGGAATTTTAATATTTCTTTTTAATTCACTCAACTAAGTTTTTATTATTCATTTTTTTCACTGAAGAAAGATGCATTAGAGATTTATTAGAAGGGAGAGAGGTGGAATGGGGGAGAAATTCTAGATGAAGGGAAAAGCAGGTGACAACAGTCTCCTTGGTAAGAAGTTTAGAATTGATGCTAAAGGCAACAAGGAGGTCAGAATGTATATGCTTTAAGGATTTAACTGAGGCAGTGCAGAGAATGGAGTCGAGAAAGGGGAAATGGAATCAGGGAGTTCTAGTGGGACACTCCACAATAATCCAGTGAAGATACAGTGAGTGCCTGAAGTAGGGCTTTGGCATTAGGGATGAGGAGGCTAGGGGACATACAAGGAACAACTGAAGTGTAGACTTGGTGTGCCTTGCCAATTGATGTGGGAGGTGAAGAAGCCAAGAAAAGATGCTAATTTCTGTCTGAGACAAGTTGAGTTTGAGGGCACCCTGGCAGAGTGAACAGTTTTGTGTAAATGTTGGAATCATGGGAGAAGGTTTAAGGATGTAGCTGTATGGGGCGCCTGGGTGGCTCAGTGGGTTAAAGCCTCTGCCTTTGGCTCGGGTCATGATCGCAGGGTCTGGGGATTGAGCCCTGTGTCGGGCTCTCTGCTTAGCAGGGAACCTGCTTCCTCCTCTCTCTCTCTCTCTCTGCCTGCCTCTCTGCCTACTTGTGATCTCTGTCTGTCAAATAAAGAAGCAAAATCTTAAAAAAAAAAAAAAAAGGATGTAGCTGTAGATCTGGAACTCAATAGCACACCGTACATCAGTAAGGACAGTTGGGCTCCTGGATTAATGAGACTGCCAAGGAAGGAAAAGGAGAGAGCAGAGAGTAGACCTTGGGGAAACAGCAGAATTTAGGGAACAAAGGAGAAAGGGAGTCTAAGGTGGAAACTGAGAACGAATGGTCAGCTGCGGAGAGGAGAACAGGAAGAGTGGAGTCAGAGGGAAAAAAAATTGTCAGCAGTAACACATGGCGAGGGTTGAGATAAAATAGAACTAAAAATCATCCCAGGGTTTGTGGATCTGGACGAGTAACTGGAAAAGAAGCCATATGGGTTTCCAGAAAATGTCTATTGCTTAAAGCAAGGCCATCCCTGTACAGGGATGATATACCAAAGCTTCTGCATTAACTTTACCTACAGAAAGATCATACCTCTACAAACACACACCTGTCAACCCAGAATCATTATGACCTCTGTTCTAACCTGCTTTATTTTGTTTTTTTTCAATAGAAACGTTGAAAATCAACCCAATAAGCCAATTTGGTTGTGTACAACTGTTAAGGATTATAGATAGATAAATGGATGGATGGGTAGGCGGGGGGAGGGAGGTAGATAGATACATAAATACATAGATAATTAGACAGAAGAACAGTATTGACCAAATTGTTGAGGAAGAGCTCTAGCTACCCCACACCTCCATACTGCTAAGGATTACTACGAAAGCATTTTTCAGAGTTAATCTATTGATGAGGTCCCAGGTTCCTAACCAGGTAGATTCTCTAAACTACACCTTGACTGAAAGGTTCACTTGACATAAACTTAACAACTTTTGAGGGGCAGGATGGTTACCTTGTAGAAGTCTTCAGGCAAGTAAAAATTCTCCATCGCTGGACCCAAATGGCTTTAGGACTCCAGCCTCTGGCGCCATTCCTACAGATCCAGGCCCAAGGTGTCGCTATGTGTTTTGCTGTTCTTTCAGTTGTGGGCAGTGTTCATAGGATGTATTAGCCAGTCCATGGGGTTGAACACCAGTATTTTCACCAGTGGATTACTCATGTTAACTAACAAGCCAGCAGTTCCACCCATAACAGCCCATTTCTCATAGGTATCATGTAAAGCCCCCGATGCTGACTGAGATAGGACTAGGAGATGCACTTACCAAGGCCATGTCTGGTGTGTGACATGGCCTTGGTAAGTGGGAGCACTTGTGGCCACCCTGTTTGGTTGGATTCCTGAATAAGGCAACTCACTGCTCTGTGATTGCAGCTTTACCTGAAGGACACGTACAAAGTCTCATGATCATTGCTGAAGAGAACTTTAAAGTCAGCAACAGAAGTTATAGCAAAGAGTAAGAACGCCTGAAACATCATCACGAAACACCAACAATAGCTTTGTGATGAATGAAAATACCATTTGGAAATAGTAGCTGTTTAATGAGAACTAACCTGTCTGGGTATATTTATTGGGCCCACAATTCTTCAGAATCCACTCGATAGCCTGTACTCATATCTCATTCTCATATGAGCCGTTTTATCATAGTCCTCCCATCAATATATAAAGAGTATGGTTGTCAAATTACCTGTAGTATACCATCAAAATATTTCACATCCATGGTTGCCCAAAGAGAGATATTCTAATGCTCTGGTGCACCTGCAAATTATTTTAATCTGTTAGTTTCCTCAGCTAACAACCCAGATGAAGTTCGGTAACAACTCCCATGATAAAGAAAAACACTGAAAAATCAGAATGTTAGCATAGATGTTTAATATTTATGTCTTCATTGGGTTTCTAATCACAAAAATACCAGTACACATATCATATAGAATTAAAACATTACAGAAGAATGTAATCCAGGAAATGAGTATTCCCCAGTAAACTTATCTCCAGAGATAGTTTCTGTTGACTACTTGGTATGGGTTTTGGCAGTACTTTTCCCATGTAAGAATAAATGTATGTAAATAGATATTTTTCAGTAGGATATTAACCACAAAATTTGCTTTACGGCTTTTTTTTTTTTTTTTTAAGATTTTATTTATTTATTTGAGAGAGAATGAGTGAGAGAGAGCATGAGAGAGGAGAAGGTCAGAGGGAGCAGCAGACTCCCCAAGGAGCTAGGAGCCCGATGCGGGACTCAATCCTGGAAGTCCAGGATCATGACCTGAGCTGAAGGCAGCCACTCAACCAACTGAGCCACCCAGGTGCCCAGCTTTATGGTTTTTAAAGCAGTATATCCTGGACGTTCTTCTCATCAGTATGTGGAGATCCTTTTTTTTTTTAAAGATTTTATTTATTTATTTGACAGAGAGAGATCACAAGTAGGCAGAGAGGCAGGCAGAGAGAGAGAGAGGAGGAAGCAGGCTCCCTGCTGAGCACAGAGCCGACAAGGGACTCGATCCTAGGACCCCAAGATCATGACCCGAGCCAAAGGCAGTGGCTTAACCCACTGAGCCACCCAGGCGCCCTGGAGATCCTTTTTTAAATGACTATAGAGTTTTCCATTTCCGTTGTCAAATTAAAGCCATCCTTTTCATTGTTGTTCTGAACACATTCCCTGTGGTAGGGAGAGCAGCTTAAATAATGAGAAAAATAACAATAATAGTAAAAACCTTCACAGACATCCTAGAGGAAACTGTTCTGGGAGGACCTTCTTGGCCTGAGCTCTTTCCACTCCTTACTGACCCCACAAAATGATAATGACCCAGAAAAACAGTTTCTATGTGATTTTTAAGAAAACATCACGGACTGGTTGTCATATACATTGCCAAGAAGGCAATGCTTAGATTACTACCCTCAGCTCCCCACACGTCTTAGGCTCCAGCCCAGTAACTTCATCCTGATGCTCACAATACCAGCGTCCCAGGGTTGGGGATACCTTAGGTTGAGTCTTAGTTGGACTTTCATTGGCTTTTTAACTGTTTGTAAATTATTTAAGGTTCCTGAGCTTTTTTTGTCGTCTGTAAAATGGGCCTAATGCCTCCCTCACAGAGGATTAAGTGAAGTACTAAAAATGAAAGACCTTGCCTGAACCCTACTAGATTTTAAGAAATGTTAGTTTGGGAGCCCCCTGGGTGCCTCATTTGGTTGAGCATCTGCCTTTGGCTCAGGTCCTCAGGTCTGGGTCCTGGGATTGAGAGCCATGCATCTAGCCCTGCAAGAGGCATCCCGCTCAGTGGGGAGTCTGCGCCTCCCTTTTCCTCTGTCCCTCCCTCTCCCTCTGCCCCTCTGCCTGGCTCATGCTCCCCATCTCTCAAACAAATTAATAAAATCTTAAACAACAACAACAACAAAAAAAAGTGTTACTTTCTAACTTCCCAAATTCAAACCTGTTCTGAGGGAGAAAGAATGACTTTTTTTTTTTTTTTTTTTTTTTACTTAGACACTGTGCTAGGTCTTGCTGATTACAAATTTCATAGTCTTCCACTAAACCTGTGATTTCCATATTATAAAACTGTGAAATACTTTTGTTGTTGTCTGTTTTTGCCCAAATGAAATACACAGCTTAAGCTAAGCAGACAAAAAGCAGAGTGGGTGTGGCTGAAATGGGAAGTAGTGGGAGCTGACCCCCGGGGCCTCCTGCATATCTGAGACCCCTCTGCTGAGCAGAAATCTCCTGAGAACAGTCAGCAAACCTCTGCACAAGACATTGAGCTTCTTGCAGAATAATTGCAAAAAGATGTCATTTATTAATGAGGCCATAAAAGAGGTTAATAACCTATTATGACCTATTCTCTCAAAGTGTTTGAATTTGCCCCATAAAAATGACAAATTCAGAAAAAAAGAATTTAGGTAGGGATAATCACATATGGACAGCATCAGTCAGCTAGAGGTTTTTCTTATTACTGATTTTGGAATGGACTTGGAAAGGTGGGGAGGTTGAGGTATTGAGTACTTGCGGGATCATTCCTTTTGCCAACTGAAAACCCTCTGTTGTGTCTACCCACCCATTTGGCTCTACCACAGAATGGTAAGTTGCTTTGGGCTTCAGTGGAAAGAAGAAAAGAAAAAGGCTGAAGGTCTCTACCTGTGCCAGATCTTATGGGAAGATGCTAAATGTCAACAAGGCGAGAAAGCTCTTAGCGTTCCTGGAAGTGGGTGGGACTTCAGGATGTCCTGTGTGCGTTGACAGTAGTTTGGGGATTCATGTGAAGACCAAGTAATCTATATTTAAAGGGGTTACCCTGGAGTACATATCATTTATGAACCAAAGTGTTAAAAGGTGAGCAGATAAGCAATATAACAAAAGAGTTGAGGGTAAGAGCTCTGGAATCAGAAGAGCTTGGAACTGAACTCTGGCATATTAGCTGTGTGACCTTGATCACATTCCTTACCCTCTATTAGGCTCAGTTCTCTGGACTGTAAAATGAGGATAATAGTATTTACTCACAGGGTTGTTGTGAGATTTAAAAGACATAATGTATGCAAAGCCCTTAGGGCACAACCTGACACATCGTAAGGACCCAAAAGATAAAGCTATTAGCATTCATTGTGGCTTCTTTATATACACAACTTTCTGTCCATTTGAAAAGGTAAAGATACATTTAAGAGTACTTAGTGTCATTGAGTTAATACTATGATTTCTTTAATGCTTAGAATCATGTGAGGTATAGGATAATACTTAGTAGAAGACTATTTAATTGTACCATTTAGTAATGGATGATTACACCTATTAAAACCTCAATTTAATATTATGTAAAATCATATGCTCAGGATCCACAACCAAAAATATAATCACCTATAGATACTGCATTTGGCTATGGTGGTAATTAAGAGTAGAGATGGTGAAATCCATTTTAGAAGCTAAAAAATATGTATCACCAGATTGCACCTTGACTGATTTACAAAGAAATCTATGACATTGCCTTGTGCTACAATAGCATTTTGAGTATACATTTTCTACAATGCCATTTTTGATTGTAATAATTCTGTGCAGTAAACTTTGCTCAATGTCCCACTGTATCCCCAGGATTCTACACAGTGAGGAAGAATTTAGTTATATCTACTTAGTGCAACCCAATTATTGGGAACCTCCTGGATTTGAGACACTTTTAGGTATTATTAATGTCTTAATATAAAATAGGCCTATGGCATTTAGTAATTTTAAGAAGCTTTATCATTGATGTAAACTCATTTAATCCCTATGAGTTAGTTAGGCAAGGATCAACATTTCTCTTTTATGTTACTTTCATTTAAGTATGTAGCTACCTAATGTGAAGTCTGAGATACTAGTCTATCGACTCCCCAACCTACCCACCATCCATGTTCTTGATAATACCTATTACACAGAAAATTATAGGCATTGGCCCGTACTTTCTTAACCCTCACACCCTGTATTTGTAATGGATTTAGAAAGAGGGTTGATTAACAGGAAGTATCTCTGCATAATAATAAACATTAAGTTTACAACAAAACCTCAGGATTCTAAGTGTCCCTCATTCTGTATCTTCTGGCCCTCTACTTTCTTACTCAGCATTGTTTTCATTAAACCCCTTCATTGTCTCTCCATTTAACTGAGCTACATCAAATAGGTTTCTCTTTGCAACTTTATTTTTAATTACTCTGCGTTTTATATCATCTGTTTACATTTTTATGATATAACAGATGTATGTTTATCCCTTGCCTCACAGGACATTAAGTAGAAACCCAAAAAAAATAAATAAATAAAAATAAAGAAACCAGCACCAAACAAACAAAAAAGCAGCCTCCAAAATTGCATTCGTTTATACCTTGCCTTTGTTTCAACGGTATTGATGCTGAGTGTATGTGCTGCAGTCCTTCTTGTCAAAATATTTGTAAGATTTAACCATTTAAATAAGTTCCTTTGCCCTCTTCTTCGAGCATCAAGTTACTCAGGCATCAGTCTATGCCCGAAACCAGAAAATTCACAATGTTCCTGCCTCTCCAACCTCCTAGAATCATATTAAATACTTTTGACACACTCAAGAGGTTTACCACAGAGGCTCACAAATAGTAAAAAGATACCTTAGTATTCACATGGCACCCACCTTTTTTCCCCTCCTTGGAATGTCCCCAAAGTGGTACTGGCTCAACTTCCAGTGCTTTCTACCATGTTTGCTACGTGTCTTGGGCTTCTTGCTACTAACTGTTGGAAACTAGCATGTGTGCTAAAGCCAAGCTGTGCCTTCTCTTATTAGAAGTTGGAAGAATGGAGATCGCTTTCTGAGGCTTTTACCTCATACATTTCCTATGTGACTAAATATTGGGACCTTAAGGCATATTAGCAACAATATCTCTTTCTGTTTGTTTGTTTTTTTAATATTTTATTTATTTATTTGACAGAGATCACAAGTAGGCAGAGAAGCAGACAGAGAGAGAGAGGGAAGCAGACTCCCAGCTGAGCAGAGAGCCCAATGCGGGACTCTATCCCAGGACCCTGAGATCATGACCTGAGCCGAAGGCAGCGGCTTAACCCACTGAGCCACCCAGGCACCCCTCTTTCTGTTTTTATAAAAGCCCACCAGGTCCATGTGACCATGAATCAAGTTCATGGGTCTGAAAGCTTACTGTGTATAGAACTGCTCTTTTCAAGAACTAAGTCTTGCTTATTGGGACAAGTTATTCTGCTGGAAGTTTTTCCCTCAGAATGAGTTCTCTCTGAGGAATCTCTTCTCAGCTCCTTTTGCAGAAAGGCTGTGGGAGGACCCTCCTCCAGCACGCTATCAAGAAATGTGCATGTGTGACTGAATTCTACCAACTTTGACCTAAGTTGTGATGACCTCCTTACAAGAAGTCATGAAAATAGCCTTTGTCTCAGGCTGTTACAGTCTAATAGAGGAAAGAATAGGTCCATAAGTCATCGCAACACAAAATAGGTACAAATGCTATAGGAGAGTTGGAGTCATTTCTCTGTTGATTTTGAAAGGTGGCAAAGATTTGGCCATCTTGGAGGATCAAAGGGGTCGTCAATGAGATGTTGGGCAAAGTGGACTTTAAAAGATGAACAGGGCTTGATGAGTGATGAATATCCCTGTTACAGAGAGTAGCCTTAACAAAAAGTTATGTTTAAAATGCCATCCTGGGGGGGGCACCTGGGTGGCTCAGTGGATTAAGCCGCTGCCTTTGGCTCGGGTCATGATCTCGGGGTCCTGGGATCGAGTCCCGAATCGGGCTCTCTGCTCAGCGGGGAGCATGCTTCCCTCTCTCTCTCTCTCTGGCTGCCTCTCTGTCTACTTGTGATTTCTCTCTGTCAAATAAATAAATCTTAAAAAAAAAAAAATGCCATCCTGGGTCCTGAAAAAAAAGGGAGATTAAAGAAAAGTTGATCACTTGGATAAGAGGGATATTCTGAAAGCCCTCCGTGTCTGGCTGGGGAGTTTGACTGGATTCTGCATTCTTCTTACTCATTTTTTTAAACTTCTATCATTTTTATGAAAATTAAACTAAAATAAAAGTAAGCATATTCTTCCCCTTTGATACAATTTAGTATCATGACCATCTTAATTGTGAAGTTGAGTCTTCTCATTGGAAACGGTTTTTCAAACTAGGCATGACATTTTTAGAGCCAAGCCTTCCTCTCTTACCATTCCCTGTAACCCCTTCACAGAAGGAATACTTAGGGAAACAAAGGACCCTTGATGCCTCAACTCCTCCAAAAAACATAAACTAAAATATTAGCAGCTTTGCTACACCAATGCACTTTTAAGAAAAGGCTGCTGATCAGCATTTGTCTTCCCACAACAATCCTTAAATGGAAAATCTAAGTTAAAACTGTGAGCTTGCTGTGCAAACATTATTTCAGGACAGATTACTTGAAACCAGTCCCTTGCACACACTTCTAACCCTCCAACTCAACCGGCACCTATAAGCCCTATAGGGAAAAATCTGTAGTTTCTTCAGGCTTAAAAACAAACAAACAAGACACCTTGATGGCTTCAAAACAGAATTATCTTGTATTTCATCAAATACATCAATTATAAAATGCTGTGTTATTTTATTATTATGAAAAAAGACTAAAATAGTGCCTATTATTACTGTAAGACACAAATGATTACAGAGTAATTTCTTTATTCTCCCCCACAATTCAAGTTCTTCCCTTACTCTTCATGTTTTAGGGCTTTGTGACCTATAGGAATGGCTTGGTCTTGGGTGGTCCATCAGAGATTTGATTTAACATGTACACTTCCCTATCTTAAATCCTGTAGGAGGAGTTGACAGACTTTTGGCTGTTTGCCCCAAGCATCTAGTCAGCTTTCTTCTATCACTGAGGTTCATGTAGTAGAGCTGCTGGGGTGACCTCAGGCCAGCTTACAGGTTGAAAAGGAATTTCTCACAGGACTTCTCCCAAATTGGGGCTTAAAATTCTGCCCACCCTCATGGGCTCACTATATATTACAGGACTGGATGATTGAGAGATGACTTTTTACCAATTCACTGACTGAGAAAATTCGGTCTGAGTATAAATCTCTCCCATAAGCCACTCGTTCCTGCTAGGCTAGTCTCCTGACATTCAGCTTTGTGTCTTCCATCTGTACCTCTTCTCCTGAATCATTAAAAAAAAAAAAAAAAAAAAAATTCATGAAAGAACAGGAAAAATGGATCAGAGACTGCACTTCTCCGGTTTGATTCTCCTCATCCTAGATATCTAAACCTCCTGACCCTAGTAACCAAAAAGATGAATTAGAGATTGAAGTGGTATTGGATAGCTAAAGACCATTCAGATTAACGGTCAAAAGGTGTACAAGACAGATCTTTTTGCTAGACTGCTTTTTATAGGTTTTTAATTTCTGAAATTTAATCATGCAGGTTTAATCACCTTCACTTGTATGGCTTTAAATTGAAGACAGTTTGCTCTTTACCCAAATTGCCTTATAATAAAACCAGCGCTTTCGAGAAGGCTTACTTCTCTCTACAGTGTGCAGACTCTTGGAAGTCTTTACCATTCCCTTCCATTGCCAGCCAGCCTCCATGATCCTAGAGTGCAAACCAGTGACAATCCATTTTGCATAAATCCGAACAGTAAGAATGTTTGCCATGTGGACAATATATGGTGAGAAATGAGGCAGGGAAAGTGCTTTGCTGACAAAAGCCAGATTAGAAAATCACCCACAGGTATAACCCCTGTCATCTTATCATGTTGACCTGGCTTTCTTCTTCTTCTGCCCTCTTCCTCCCCTCTCCTCCTACATTAATTTCACTTCTACCTTCCAATGTCTCAAATTCTGTTCATATGCAAGACAAATCTCACCTTGACAAGAAATATAACTCATAGTGATCTTAGTCTGTCTGCCTTCGAATTATATCTTTACCATTTGTTAGTCACTTATATTGCCCCATACTATATTTCCATCTTTATTATTTAAATATAAATGTGTTATCTTATTATATTTGCAAATCTTATCTCTGAATACAAAGACAAGGTCATGACTTGGATCTTACTTCTGGAGACTCAGATCCTAAGGATTAAGATTAAGCAACCTAAACACCAAGGGAATGACCCCTCAACACCATCACCATGACCAGCCCTTCCCCCACTTAGTGGTAGAGAAGGAACTAGAGCTCAGTCTTCCAAAACCCAGACCCAAACTTTTCTAGTGATCCATGTGCTGTCACCATGAGTAAATTCTTTATCTGGAGGCTAAGCCCTAAGAAGCTAGCTAGATTAAGTGGGCAAAAACTCAAGAGAAAGTGTATACCATTCCTTAATATCTATGCTGCATTCTCTATCAGGCCATGGTGACTCTATGCCTAGATCATTACAAGATCAAATCTTATCAAATAATAAAATATCATATATCAGTGGGGGCGTTTTGTTGTCATTGTTGTTTGGGAAGTCAAAAGATACTGACATTTGAAAAAAAAGAGAAATTCAAATTTGAATTTTTCAAATTCAAAAAAAAGGGATTGTATTTCTTGGGTGATTCCATCTGAAACTGACTCCTCTCAGTACTTTGGGGTTAATTTAGCCTGGCTTGAATTTGGACCTGTATTCAGAAAAACAACAACAACAAAAAAAAAACGGTTTACCATACTCATGCAGCCAATCCTAATTTCTATTTTTCCAAATCCCAAGTTTCAGATATCGCCCATGGCCATCTTATTATCTGGCCCTTGGGTTTATAGATTCTGTTGTCTCTTCAGTGGAAAGATCAGGCTGGTTGGTTTGAAGTGGGTGTTTCTCAAGATGTAACTGAAGAAGGTTTTTGAGTGGTCTGTATTTCTAAATTTGTGTGTTGGTTGGTTGGTTTGGCGGAAGGGCACTTGGTCAAGACACAGGATAGAAGAAGGCATCAGGGGGCACCTGGGTGGCTCAGTGGGTTAAGCCGCTGCCTTTGGCTCGGGTCATGATCTCAGGGTCCTGGGATCGAGTCCCGCATCGG
>NC_081563.1:44751113-44841991 GCF_022355385.1 Mustela nigripes | reverse complement strand
AGTGCGTTAAGCCGCTGCCTTTGGCTCGGGTCATGATCTCAGGGTCCTGGGATCGAGTCCCGCATCGGGCTCTCTGCTCAGCAGGGAGTCTGCTTCCTCCTCTCTCTCTCTCTCTGCCTGCCTCTCTGCCTACTTGTGATCTCTCTCTGTCAAATAAATTAATAAAATCTTTAAAAAAAAAAAAAAAGAAGAAGAAGGCATCAGAAGGTCAAGAGAGGAAGGATGGTGAGAGAACTTTTGGTGAGATGACCCACCATCTATTATGTACATACATACTTTTCTCACGTACAGTCTTCCTTGAACAACCATGATACAGAATGCTCTAAATAAACCAATAACTATTCAAGCTTTCCATTGGAAGAAGAAAGTGTTTACTACTTAGGATCTCTCCTGAGAGCAACTCTGCTTTCCACAGAATATAGCTGAACTCACATCTGGTTTAGAGAATCTGATCTCATTGTTAACAGTTGGGACTGTGAACCAGTGCCCATCCCTGTGGATTCAAAGGTCAATGATAATGTTAGAAAGAGACATTATCCTGGCTTTCCTAGTTCTGTGGTTTTCCAGACTCAAGGAAATCATAGATCCTGTACTTACTCATTGATATTACTGGATGAGAAATTGGATCCAAAGGAACTAAGCAGAATAAAACCAGCTAGTGCAGCTGGTCTACTGTAGGCACCCAGTGCTCTAAGATGGCCAACCCCTTGGTTGCCCCAGCCCTTGAGCCAGAGTATCAACACTTCCTTCTCATGTCCTGTGATTTGTTCCAATGCTCTTACTACAAAATGTCTTGTGTCCCTTGAGGTCTGCCTATGCAGAATACAGTGAAGAATATAGATAACAGTCTATGTCCCTATATAGATGACATGTCTGTGTCCCTGTGCCTCCATAGTGAAGAATATAGATGACAGTCTCTACTCTCTACTGCCTCAGAGATCCCAGTCTCCTCATCACCCCTCATTTTATACCAAACACATTGTCTGCATTTATAACCACCTTTGTTTTCTTCCTCTGACAAGACTCTCTCCACTTCAGTCTAAGAATCTGGAACAGTATTTACATACTCATGGGTTCTGGCTTTTCACTCTGTACTCACAACTAGCCTCTCCCCAGTCAGTCCACCATACATGTATTACTAACACTTACCAGTGACCTACCACTTAATTGCTGAATTCCTTAAACCCTGTATCGTCAGTTAATCATATCCTCAATTATAAAGCTCTTTCCTCTTCTCCACACCTTTCTAGCTGACACAGATAAAATAATCCTCCTTTTTAAGAGACAATTTTTTTTTAAAGATTATTTACTTATTTGACAGAGAGATCACAAGTAGAGAGGCAGGCAGAGAGAGAGAGAGAGGAAAGCAGGCTCCCTGCTGAGCAGAGAGCCCGATGCAGGACTCGATCCCAGGACCCTGAGATCATGACCTGAGCCGAAGGCAATGGCTTAACCGACTGAGCCACCCAGGTGCCCCTTAAGTGACAATTTTGAACACAGATCATTCTTACCCCCAACACCTTACCTGCCACCCACTCTAACACAGGGCTAGAGGCCTAAGTTAACTCAGCCATCCCCCTATACTAGAATCCTCATGGTGCTATCTCTCACATGGACACATTCCAGCACATCAGTGTCTGTCTTTTTTTTTAGGAATCTGTGCCCATTATGGGACTCAAACTCACCACCTTAAAATCAAGAATCTCATGCTGTTACCGTCTGAGCCAGCCAGAATTCAGTGTCTTTCTTAAAGGGAGCCACATGATAAAATAAATGTTGGCTCCCGTGAGGGGTTTGACAGATGCCACAGAGGGCATAGCTACCCTCCTCCTTAGTAATATGTGTCACTGTCCCCAGGTGACAGCCTTTGAGCAGGTCCACTCCCAGAGCTCTAACCTAGTCATGACTTACATTTGGAAAAAAGTGTTTGTTTTCCTAAATATTTGAAAAGCAGGACACAGTTGCCATTTTTCTCAACTTTGTTCCTTTTAATCAAAGCTACAAACAAAAGTCACACTTTCTGGGAAGAAATCTCATTTATGTCTCTGGGCACTGCTTTGGGATTCAGAACTTAGGTTCTTAAGATTTATGACTGACTGATGTTGTGAAATCAGTTGTTTCTGGCTGCAAATCATGAAATCAGCACCGCGTTGGCCATAAAAAATGAAGGTTTTATGGTAAGTGGTTTAAGAAAAATGCAGAATATGAGTCCTTTGCGATGTATATGTTTTATAGCAGCAATTCCCTATTTTTAATTTTTTTGAAAAAAATTCCATTGCTATGGTAGGGAAACATCTTGAAGTAACTTCAGTGAAAACAACTATGTATATAGAATAGCATATAATGGTTCTGTCAGACTTATTCTCGCACTAACTGAGGCATAAATCTATGGTGATGATTTTTTTTCCCTGCAGAATTAGATTTTATTAAAATAGTTACTTTGTATCCCATCCAGCCCTGAGTCAAAGCAGTAGAATTCTATATAAATGAAATTTGTTGATCCTAGTGCAAGCTAGGGCAGAATCAATTTCAATTTCCTTTGGCTGTACTATTAGTGTTTATCTGATGGTGGATTCCTTTTGTTTTTAAGTGATATCTATAACAACAGCCAAAACTACTGATTAAATTCTAAGAATCTCTCTTGATCTCAATTCAGAAAGTGTATACATTATCCTTTTCCTAATTAATGAATTTTTTCTGTATCATGGTTTTTAATTGATCATTTCCAACATTGGGTTCCTCAAAAAGTTTAATATATATTATGGGGAACCTGGGTGTTAGTCAGTTAAGTAAGCATTTGACTCTTGATTGGGGCTCAGATCATGATCTCGGGGTCATGAAATCAAGGCCCCATGTCAGGCTCCACACTGGGCATTGAGGAAGGTTGCTTACGATTCTCACTCTCTCTTTCCCTCCACCTTCTCTCTCTCCTTCCAAATTTGCTTGATTTTTTTTTTCCCTTTGACATCCATTATCAGATGGGGATCAAGATATTCCTTCCTTGTAATGGCCTTTGGTGGCTTTCGCTAATGGGACTGTCTGTTTCATGGAACATGCCTAGATATTGGGGTTAAAGACAATTATAAAAATTATTAAAGACAATTAATTACCCCTTGGGTAATTACAATTGGTCTCTCTTGATGGATCTGTGACTTTACTCCGTGTCCAGTTAGACAGTTACATAGCTGTGACTTCATGGCAAAGGTATAAGGGCTTGGTTAGGTAAGAACTCCCTTGAGGGAGGCCATTCCTGATGCTGGCTGGATCTTGAAAGTACTTACTGGAGGTTCAGAGTCACATAGCAGCCCTGAAGCTTGAGGCGCTAGTTCAGATGTGTTTCATGTGCTAGTTCAGAAACTTGTTCAGATGTGCTTGTTAGTGGCAGGTGGCGGGTTGGTGCAGGTGACTTGCGGTGTTAAAATTTACAGGACCTCTGGCTGTAATTTTGTATATCCTGCCAGATCCAACTTAGTGGAGGTGCTGTTCACACATGCTCTGATTAGAATGGTCCTCCCAGAATGATGCAGTGCACAGCCTGTGCACCTGCAGACAGCAGCCATGCTTTCCGCTGCCTCATTTTTCTTCATGTCTCCCCCCAGCTTTCTTGGGGTTGAATGTAAGAGCTATGTGGCTAGGAAGGTTTGGAGACCAGTCCTGAGTGATAAATTCCGCAGAGAGATATTGTGATGCTAGCGACCAAAGTGACTTGAAATTCAGGTAAGTGATTAAAATATTTGATGTAAAATGTGTATACTTCTTTCTCTCATCCCACCTCACACCTCTACTCTGGATGTGTCACTTCCCAGGTCTTCTGGGAGATGAAGTGCATTCAATCTGGTCCATGCCACATACCCCATCACTTCACCACCTTTAGTTCATGTCTGTGGAATCAGCCCTGGAAACTTCTTGCTTAGAGAAGTATAGATATATTATCACAGCTGCTAAACCTGGATTACGAACAGCTTTAAGAAATACATATAACATTTTGGACGCCTGGGTGGCTCAGTTGGTTAAGCAGCTGCCTTCGGCTCAGGTCATGATCCCAGCGTCCTGGGATCGAGTCCCACATCAGGCTCCTTGCTCCGCAGGGAGCCTGCTTCTCCCTCTGACTCTGCCTTCCACTCTGTCTGCCTGTGCTCGCTCTCACTCTCTCTCTCTCTTACAAATAAATAAATAAAATCTTAAAAAAAAATGTTTAAAAAAAAAAAGAAATACATATAACATTCATCCACAGGGTTACATGCGTAGAGGCATGGTCCAGGGTCACCTCTTTTTTGGGATGACAGCAAGCATTTGCAGACAGGAATCCTCTACGTCAAGCCTGCTTTTAAGGATCTCTTTGTTATTTCTTACTGCTTTTTGGCATGTTAGTTTAATTCCACAAGTATAAATGAATTTTCATGGGCCCATGTTCCCAAGAAGGGGCATGTTAGGTATTATTTCCCAAAATAGTAAGTATGGCTGCTTTTCTGAATGCTTACCCGTTGTCAGGGGCTGAATGATGAATTTTCTATTTATTTTCTGACTTATTTTTTTTTTCCTCACACAGTGCTATCAGGGGACTAATACTATCTTCATTTTGTGAATGAAGCACTAGAAACTTGTCTGAATTTGGTCTGACTTCCTGAGTTTATGAGCTTTCCTCTCCTGTTGCGATGCCCCCCTAAAATGACATTCCCAGGCATTGACTCATGCTATCAGATAATTATCCTTTGCAGCAGAAGCACATGCTGCTGTGTGTGTAGCTGATTCTTGCCTTTGCTGGTGGCTCTTCCTGCCCGTGGCCATGAGCCCAAGTTGTGCCTTCCGTGCTGATTATCCATGAGTGGGGTCTGGGCACTCCTCGCCTGCTCCGGGGGCAGCCTCTCCTGCTTCCCGCCCTCCTACTGTGCTTCCACTTCACTGGACAACAGATGTGGACAGGATTGATTGATGAAGAAACATAGTGAAGATGACATTTATGACTTGTCTGAGAGACCCAGGAAAAACTAGGGTGTTTGTCAGTTTGTATAATGATGTATAGTGATTAAGATCCCATCAATACCGCATCTCTTCTAGAACCCTTATGGAGAATAACTGCACATTTTATGATCCTGTGCTCTGGACATTGGGGATCTTGGAAAAGTTGGAGGAAGAGAAGTTGCCTGGGATATTTTCCCCCCAAATACACTCTTGGATATGTAGCTGGTGGTTCAGCAAATAAGTGCACAGAACCACCATGCATTTGAGTCCAGAGTGGGCTCAAGGTGCTTTTCTGCCATGTAGAGCTACACTTGGCTGATCTTTCCATGAATGCACGTGGTCAGCACCAGTATTCAGTGAGATTATGTCATTGGTAAAGTTGTCCTTATATCCTTTAGGTCTTAGTCCAGTGGGCCGGACCCCTCTCCTGTTACCCCTTTAACTTGCATTGAGCTGTCACCTTGTTTTGGTGTCCCAAGATTCCCCAAGCTGAAGAACACTCATTACAGGGACTGTGTGGTCAGTCACTGTCAGAATCATTGTTTGCCGCCTATCAATGACTGTTAAGAGAAGTGGACACATGAGCCAAACTACAGGGACAAAGCTGGTGGCAGCAAGAGCATATGAAAGATGAGCGAGATTGCCTAGATTATGTTACTGCTGAAGGCTTATGTACTGCTTAGTCACGTGTGATCAGACTGGTCCTAAATATGGAATCTGATTCCTCTTTCATGTTCTTTCTCATGATGTCACAGCAAATCTAAATGCCTGAATTTTATGTTGGTCATTCATATCTTTTTTTGTTTTTTTAAGATTTTTTATTTAAAAAAAAACAACAAATAACAAAAAAGTAAAAGGTTTCTCATTTATTTGTGAGACAATGAGAGAGAGAGAAGGAGCAGGGGGAGGGTGGAGGAAGAGAGAGAAGCAGACTCCCCACTGAGCACAGCAGGGAGCCCAACCAATGTGGGACTCAGTCCCAGGACTTCAGGATCATGACCTGAGTGGAAGGCAGGAGCTTAACCAACTGAGCCACCCACAGGCCCCCCTCTCCTATCTCATGTGAATGCATCTTAAATGGAAACCCCTGCCCTGTCTTCTTGAATGTGGAAGAATACTACTTATTCTATGCTGAAGGAATGTCAAACCTATAAATGATGAGAAAGGATTGTTTTTATTTTTTAATTTTTTTAAAAGATTTTATCTGTTTATTTGAGAGAGAAAGTGAGGGTGAGCAGTAGGGAGGAGCAGAGGAAGAGACAGGTTCCCCCTGACCAAGAAGCCCAATGCAGGACTCAGTCCCAGGAGCCCAGAGTCATGACCTGAGCTGAAGGCAGACTCTTAACCCACGGAGCCACCCAGGCACCCCAGGAAAGGATTATTTTTAAGAGATAGCTCTCTTCCTTTTATTTTTTTTTAAACTTTTGAGAAAGATTTTATTTATTTGAGAAAGAGAAAGAGAGAGGGAATGCACATGAGCTAGCAGCGGTGAGGAGCAGAGGGAGAGGGACAGGTAGTCTCCTTGCTGAGCACAGAGCCCCCAATATGGGGCTCAGTCCCATGACGGCTCAGATCATGACCTGTGCCCAAATCAAGAGTTGGATGCTTAACCAACTGAGCCACCCAGGTGCTCCAAGAGACAGCTCCATTCTTTCTTCAACAAATGGATTTTTCTGTATCGTAGTTATAAGAGGAATCAGAAGTATGAGGATCATGGGTAGTTTCCCCACCATGTGGATGGAAAGGGCACTGTGGGTGTTTTCTCATCCATTCCCATGCTCTGATGCCCTGGATTGGTCTAGAAATCCAGGTATAAGCTCATCAGTTTCTGGCATTGATCATTTTCTGATCACAAGGAATGATTCATGAATGGGTCCCTGTTCTAATTGGGAAAAGCACACAGAGAAGACATAGTTTTCTAGGACTTAGGTAAGGTGTTCTTCCTCTTAGGACAAGGAAGAAAAGTTATTTCTGTCCTTTTTCTGAATTCGCCAAATTCACCAAATGTGGTAATGAAGCTGACACATGGAGATAGCAGAGAATTACAGGGACACAGAACTAGAGCCATTACTTAGAGTTTACTCCCAAACCCTGCCTTACCTTTGCACTTCTAGTTCTGGAGCCAATAAAAATCTTTACTCTTTAAGCCAAATTGAACTGGACTTTTTCTTACCTTCAGCCAGATTCCTCTCAGCTAACAAAATGTGGAAATAGACATGAAATGAGTGTATCCCTGGTGTTTTGATCTACTCTGGGCACCAGCTGACTCACAGTAGCCTGACCTCTGTGACCGCCTCTGATGGGCATCTCCCACTGATCGGGCAATCCATCCTGCCCAGGCTTAGCTCTTCCTGCTTATATAATAAGAAGCCCCTTCCCCAGCCTTCTCTCTCCTCTCCATCTCCTACACCCAAACCTGACTGCAGGAGTGAGCGGCTGATTCAGAAGGAAGCTGGGCTGAGCAGTCAGTGTTCTGTCTTGTGAACCTGATGTAGAAATTGCTTGTTGTTAGAGAGTACTTTAACTGGGAAACTGGACGGATCACGGACGTGGGGTGGCTATTCTTAGAAAGCATAGCAAAGCAAAGAAAGCTGGTCGGCAGAAGTGAGGTGGTACAGAAACACACATGGAGAGAAGGATCCCAGGAAGCCAGGCCTTCCCATGTCCAGGTCAGGTCCTGCCCTTGAGTTCAAATCTTCCTTCTTCCTGAAATAGCTCTGAAGCACTTCTGTTTCCTGTGACCAGACAGCCTTGGCTAAAACAAGAAGGGGTTGCTTTCACTTCAAGTTAACAGATGATGAACCTGAAGGTGAGAAAGTTAACCCAACCTATTTTGTAGCAAGCTGGGAGTCAGCCTCGCTTTCCTAACATTATAACCTTTGTTGTTGTTATTTTTTTTCCATTTCACTTACTGGTTAAGTGACCAGGAGAGACCAACTCATCTAAAATATTTTGTGACCGTTGCCCACCACATATCAGAGAAAAGAGAATCACTGTTCTCTCTGGAATGTCCTTGACAAAATTGAATGGGTTCCAAACTGCCAGACTGAAAACTCAGTAGTGAACTGGGTGGCAATCACAACAGGTCCTTTTAGGTCGATATTGATCCATGTGGTTTCTTTCTTCAATGATCAAGGACTCATGCCCAGGGGTGCCTGGGTGGCTCCATCAACTAAGCATCTGCCTTCAGCTCATGTCATGAACCCAGGGTCTTGGGATTGAGCCCCACATCCGGCTGCCTGCTCCATGGGGAGCCTGCCTCCCCCTCTCCTTCTCCCTCTTCCTGCTTGTGCTCTCTCTGTCAAATAAATAAAATCTTAAAAAAAAAAAAAAAAAAAAAAAAAAAAAAAAAGAACTCACCAGTCTTGGCAGTGTTGCTACAATTGTTAATTACCTTTAAATAAATATCTGCTGATTTGCACATCGGGACACTCTTGATAGAGCTGCCCATGTGAGAAGCAACCCCACTGAAGAGCAGCAGCGGCCCCAAGAGAGTCTGGTGCTGTGAAGTGTCATTCTGAGACTCAGTGAAGCCACTGCTTGTTTTCTCAGTACTGTGGCCTGTCTCTTCAGACCAAGCTTCTAGACCTCCCACCTTATCTTAAGGCAGCTGCTCTGGAGAGTAACTGCATTTCATTTTTGTGGTAACATCCCCAGCCAGTCCCCCAAATTAATTTTATCATATGACACATAGCCTTCAAATTTAATGAAAATCCACCCAGCCATTATCTGTGATATGACAGACTGAAACTTAATTATATTGACATGGATTTGAGCTAATGCTATCATATTTTGCTAGAAAAGGCATCTCTTTAAGAGCAATTACAATTAGCAGTCAGATTGGGGAAATGCAGCCATGGAGAAATATCTGTGCAGTCAAATGACACCCATACTTTTAGGACACTCATCTGGTCAGAGACTGAATATCATCCTCATTCACCCAGGTAATCACAGCTAGGCTTTGGGTTAATAAGCTTTGAAGAAGAGTTTGATTGCCTGTTAGAACAAGGGAAGATTTCTAATAATATTAAGTGCAATGCTTACAGAGGGCTGCATCTAGTCCTTTTGGGATTTCAAGTTGCTACAGAAGTAATAAAACATTTGTTGCATAGCACCCCTATCTTGAATAAGTGGATTTGTATGACCTTTCCCCACCTCCATGCCCTAATAAAGGATATTAAGTGTCTATGCTGCAAAGGAACTATTGCATGTAGAGGAAGCATAAACATCAGAAGGCATTAGCTTTCTGGTCTACCTTCCTTCCCTAACCCTTCCACCTTCATTCTTTCTCTTTGGAAAGTGCTTTAGTCAATATGTCACTGACCTATCTTCCATTATACTTTTGTTATCTTCCCCTGGGAAGGGTTCTTTCTTTTTTCTCATGATCTCTCATAAGAAAGGGGGGGATTACGTCATTTTGAAACTTGGGTTGATGCTGTGGAGGGTATCATAGCTGATTGGGTCTTGTGGAGGACATTCTCATAGCAGTGGCTCAGGCAAGCGGGAGAGGAATGGATGGCCGGAGATGTGTTGAGGGCTCCTACCACAGACTAGAGGATGGGGACTGAGTATCTGAGCATAGGAGGCATACCAGGAATGAAGGAAGAGGGCTTGGTGATGGAAAATATGATAAGGATAGGGAAAATGGTTGATATAATTTCTTTCCACCCAAGAGTTGGCAGATTTTTTTTTGTAAGGGGCTCAATAATAAATAGTTTCAAATTTGGGGGGCCAGACATTTTCTACCATAACTACTCAACTCTTCCATAAACATAGACGATGATATATAAGTGGGTATGGCTGTGTTCTAATAAAACTTTACTTATAAAAAAGAGGATAGTTTATTTGGCCCAAGGTCCATCAAGTCACATGTTTAGAAAATCTGTTGTTAAAAATAAATACTAGATTGGTTGCTACATGGTATGTTGGGTACTAAATTCAATTCTTAGATTTATTAAAAATCAAGAAGCCCTAAGATTCTAAAGATTATTAACTCCCTTTGAAGTTTAGCAATATCTTTTCAAAGTTCATTTGTGCTGTGGTCATTTTAACAATATTATAAGTGTCCAGATCTGCACATGTGAAAACACATTTGTTTGGTACATAGAATTAAGCTCAGCACACATTTTTTCCTATAAAAGAAAGATTGTAGGGGTGCCTGGTTGGCTCAGTGGGTTAAGCCTCTGCCTTTGGCTCAGGTCATGATCTCAGAGTGCTGGAATCGAGCCCAACATCCTGCTCTCTGCTCAGCGAGGAGCCTGCTTCCCCCCCTCTCTCTGCCTACTTGTGATCTCTCTCTCTCTGTGAAATAAATAAAATCTTAAAAAAAAAAAAAAAGAAGAAGGATTGTAATAATTAACCCTGGGAATCATTAACCCTGAAAACAACAATGGGGTTGTATGTAAGTAGAGAGCCTAACACTGTACTAGCCACTACCAGAGATTTTTCAAAGTACTGGGGCTGATATTTCTGCTCTTGAGGAACCGTCCATTACTGTTAACCCAATGGAAACCTGCTGAAGACAAAAGTGTAGCCCTGTGGGCAATGAGAGGAGCAGATATGGCTGCAGGTGGCCTGCTAGCTTATTTGCATTAATCAGAGGGACCTTTGGTTGTAGGAAGCAGAGACTCACTCAGGTCAACTCGGGTTCATGGAGGCTTATTACAAGATTATTGGGATCGCTACCATTTGCCCAAACTTTGTGAGAACACAGAAGGAGTCCTGACTACCCCCAGGAAAGAACTAGAACCACAGTCAAGGATCAAGAGAATGGGTGGGTTTCTTGGTCACTCCTCCTGTCTTAAGAGTTGTACCGTTAATGCTTTTCAGTGGTCTCCTGTGTCTCTGCTTTTACTCTCATTGCTAGATACCGGTTACTCTTTCTGTATCTTTCTTTCAAATTCTCAAGGAAGTTACTGTTAGTAGTCTAATCAGCAGTGGGCTGCAGTGTGGATGGTGGCTGTTCTCTCCCACACAGCCATACTGTTAGACAGCCTTTTCTCCCATCTTGTGTCTTCTCACTCCTTATGGCCTTGGAGTCCTCTCTGTCTTGCTTGCAAATGAAAATTCAGTCACTTGGCTGCACTTAATTGCAAGGGATGCTGGGAAATGCAATCTACCTGCATGTGCAGGAAGAAAGGGAAATGGATTAGATGAACTATTTGGGTTTTAAAAACACAGAAAGCAAGACTATAGATGACTGCATCTATTTGCACAAGTGCCTCTGAACTTGCTTGAATGTGTTTTCAAAGAGTCTTCGGTCTGTAAAATCCCTAGAAAAAATGAAAGAGTGTTTTCCTGGGTTCATTCTTAAAAAAGAAAAATTTGTTGCTAATCAGAGTTGGAAAATCCAAAATGGCAAGATTCTTCTCACTACCAACTGTGAGCCAGCACTAGTTTATATACTCTGAAGTGTTTATCACTACACAGAGGGAAGGAACTTTTCCTAAACCTGTTTTAAGAGCAATAGCAGGAGCATATAGAAAGAAATGACAGTTTGCTTTTCTGTCATCCCAACAGCTCAAACTGTCCTGGATTTTCAAGGATCCCATCCTATTTTTCTATCCGTGTATCCTTAATCCTTGAATCAGGAAACATGGCAGCAAAGATGTGAGTTCTGAATAAATGTCTTGCAAGTCACAGGAGATAATGAACATCCTATAGGACTGAGTCCAGAGCATGGATCCCAGCCTTGCTGTTATCCAGCTTGGTAATCTTATGTTACTTTGTGTCTGCATTTTGACCTTGAAGTTGAGTGTGATTGTTTAAAATATATCATTTAGAGAAACTTAAACACCAGTGGTTGTGTTTTCTCTGTGGCAGTGCTGGATGATTCTAGACGGAGGGATACCTTTCTTCTTTTTTGCTGTTACTGTTGTCAATTCCAAATTAGGCCTGCCCTTCCCAATGCAAGTTTTTTCGGGGGTAAAGTGAGACTGGGTGGACTTTACACAGCCCAGCCCTAGGCAGGAAGATTTTTGAGACCCACCTCCAACCAAGAGGTCCTAAGGATCTTTGTGGATTTATCATAGGGGGGATGAGTTCTTAGAATGCTGTTCTGCATATGGAACTGGGGATTGGGAAATGAAGTAAGAAAAGGAAGAAATAGTCTTGTGAAGCTTCTGTATCCTGGGCAGAATGGTAGTGGATTGAGCTTGTCCCTTAAGTGCTCTTTATACAGTTAGCTTGCCCTTCTCCCTAAAAGCCTGTTCTCGGTATGTTTTGACTTCTCTGGGTTCAGTGCCTGCCTGCCAGTCTGCCTGCGTCCCTTCCTTCCTTCCTTGAGGAGTGCTCTAGGGGACAGAGGAAGAAAGATAATTGAGAATCTTAAGCAGGCTCCACACCAAATGCAGAGCCCAACACGGAACTCGATCTCACAACCCTGAGATCATGACCTGAGCCAAAATCAAGAGTTAGAGGCTTAACCGACTGATCCACCTGGGCGCCCACATTGCCTTCTTTCTGATTTGACTCTCCTTCTTGCTCCTCTTTGACTACTTCCCTGGTCTCTTAACCCTATATCTGGGTGTGTGTACCTCTCAAGGATGTACTACCTCTGATCAGTACAGTCCCCGCCAGAGATGTGGGGTAGAATAGTACATTCTCACAAAGAGCATCTGGAAACAAAATCCCATTCTTGATTGTGTGACCTCAGGGAATCTACTTTACTCAAGACTGTTTGAGACAGAGCAAGGGATAATGGCCACACGCTAGGCAAGGCGGGGGCTGCTCGAGGTCTGAGCCGTCGAGACCCTATATATAACCACTTCCTGCATGGAAGTCTCCCACTCTGCAGTTGCAAAGAGCTGGCCTTGACAGGGAGCTGCGGGTTCCCCAGGACTTAATTGATATAAGAAGTAGCATTACAGTGAATTAATTAGAAGCCCTTGAGTCTTGATAAGCATTTGTTACAGGCTGCTGTGCCTTTTCATTATGACGCTAGGGAAAGGACTGAGGAGGGAGAGCTCGGAGGATGTTTTATAGGCAGATGCAGAATAGACTTTGTAGGCAGTGCGGGGAGAGAAATCCCTGCATAATGATAGCTCACTAAGGGAAAATTCCAAGACTCCCATGAGTCCTGAGCTCTTGAGAAATAAGAACTTCCTGACAAGTCACTTGGTTTAGCTTTAAGAAAATGAGCCTCTTGATTTATGAAACATGTCCAGGGACTGGCATTTGGATTAAGAAGCACTTTGCTCTGAAAGAGAAGTAGAGAGATGGAATTGGGGTAAGGAACACAGTCATCAGGATAAGTAAAACTAACCTCGAGACCCTAAGAACCAGAAGACATCAAACCAAAAAATTACCCAAACTCTCCAGGGCCCACTCACAAGAATTCTGTGATGATTTGCAGCCCTTAATTAGTTGTTGGCCACCTAGTGGCCAAAGGGGGAACAGCATACTGATTTACAGGCGCTGTTTACTTTAATGAAGTCGTATTTACAATAGAAGCTAATTGTTATAAAAATGTGTGAGTGAGGGGGTCTTAAGATATATCACATCAGAGGAAAATGTTAGCATCAGAGAAATGTAATTTTGCTCTTAAAAACTCAGCCATCTCAAGATTAGATGATCTTGACTATATGCATAATTGAATACGATTACTCCTATCTTTCAGTCCATATATATATGGAGATTACAAGTATTGTGCTATCTTTCAAATGCCTGTTCTGAAAAATGGCTCTTCCATGAGATCCTGCTTTTGATGTAGTCTGAAAAGAGTGCTCTTGTGTCAGGATAATTACCAATGTACTGAAAATAAATTACAGCTAGGAATTGAGACTTGGGTGACCAGCCATCCAGCTTAGTTATGCAAAAAACTGGGTGATTATCAGAAAGTGATTTATTTATTGTGCAGGGATGTTTGTGTGTGTGTAGTGTGTAGGCATACGCCTAAATATATATCTGAAATTAAACCAATTATGGACAATCTTATATATCTCTCAGGATGTACTGAGAGGACCTAATAATAAGTATTTATTGAACATCCTCAGAGAACTGAGATCTGGTCCATCCCACTGAGGGATATTAGAGAAGGATTCACAAAGCCTTTATCCAATCTAAATGGGGAATGTAAATCATATTTGTGATAAGTCATAGTTGTGATAATGATCAACAGTAGAAGTTATCAAATGGCCTTGGTTTTAGGATATCTTAGAGAATACACAAAATGACTTGAATCTCATCCATATGTAAGAACATATGTACCATGGGCATTAAGGAGGGCACTTGGTGTAATAAGCACTGGGTGTTATATGCAACTGATGATTCACTAAACTCTGCCTCTGAAATGGATAATACACTGTGGGCTAAATGATTGAATTTAAATTTAAAAAAGAGAACATGTATACTATCGGTACTGATGCTTTGCATGTCCCAGCAGCACTCTACCTTTGATGTTTTCTACTCACATTGCTTACCATTCCTGCCTCTGGCCATCCCCACAGATGTGTGCACCCTGGTCCAACTTCTTCCCACATTACCTGTTCAGCTTATCTCTTATGTGGGTCCTGTATAAGCCAGCCAATCTCTCTGGCTCACACAGCCCATGAACATATATTCTTACTCATTCCATTCCAAGATCCTCATTCCTCTTTCTCCCCCACACAGCATAATGCCTCACGAAAAACATGTCTTCTCCATATGACACCCATGATTTTATGTCTTCCTGTTCCCTCATCATTATTACTAATGTCTTTACCACTATTGTGTAGTTTATAGATACAGATGCCAGATGAGCTCGTGTGGGGATGTGTAATCATTAAGTGTTTCCTATCTGGTTTCTATTTTATAAAATCATTTTCATTTATATAGGCTTAAAACACTGGGTTAGTGATATTCTGAGTTTATTTGATTATATGACAGTTGGAATTAGAAGTGAGTCCCAAGCATGGAGCCTAAAAAGAAGGTGAACTTTGCTGTAGATTAATGTCAGTTCCTCAAGAATCAAAACTACTTTAGCATGATCTATTGATGATAAATATTTAGCTAATTAAGTCCTATTAATTGCAGATTCAAGACTCCTTTGTTCCAAGAGAGGCCATTGACCTAGTAACCGCCAGTCAGAGAAGTTAATCAGCAGATGAATTCACAGCAAGTGAAATTATCATGCATCTTAAATTTCAGAAGGAGTGAGAATGTTTTAGCAACACTGAGTGACAAAGGAAAAAAAGGCTGGAAAGCAAAATCACCTTGGAACTTCAGCCATCTCATTAGTTTCTATGAATCCCATGGGAAAGAGAAATAATAGGAAGCATAGTTGAGACAAGATAGGGTTTTATGGCAAAAATCCATCAGACTCCTTTATCCTGGGACAAAATTTTGAACTTGAGGATGGAGTATTTTCTCTCATGGATGTTGGATTTAAAGGCTATTGTATCCAAGGATGTTCTCTGTAGCATAACTCTTGCTGTTTGCACAACCTGCAAATGTTCCAAAGCCCAGAGTTATAATTAAGGACCTTGTTACACCATAAAAGATTTTCAAACTTTAATCTATGACAACCCACATAGCACTCAGGGCTTAAATACTTTATTGACCAGGCTGGCAGGCTGACTCCTCTGTTGGAGCGGGGAGAGCCCGGCTCCAATTTATCTCTCCCACACTACATATTTGTAGTCATAAATCTTTTGCTAGGCTCTTTGAACATTAAAAATAGCCCAGCATTGCTGGCTTTTCTCCTGGTGCCATGAGAGCCAAATCAAAGGTGCCAGCCCCCCATGGCCTTTCCATGTCACGCTGCTGCAAGGAACATTTACATCTGTCCTGGCCCTCCCTGTCTTAAGTGTCAAGTCCAAAGAAAGCATTTCCCATTCAGAGTTTGGCTCCTTCTCCCCAGATGCCTCCCTTATCTAGAACTCGAAACTGAGTGGCAGCCCGGGCTGAGCTGTCACTGTGCCAGCCTGCGTCTGTTCTCTTCTCTCCGTGAGGACTTTGGGCTGGTGTGTCTTCCTCGTTCTACAGGGATCCCACCATATGGAGAAGACTCACTGGGTTGTCACCAAAGCCTGGGCACACAGGGCTTTCACCTGGACCTTAGGAGAGAGGCAGAGCAAGCAGCAAAGGGCAGGGAACAGTTTCTGAAGGCACAGAAAAGAAATAGTTTCAGGACAGGCATAAGAGCAGAGCAGAACCTGACTCTAAACTAGAGAGTGACCCCACAACCAGGGTGTTTAGAGCAAAGAGCAGCGGGTTCCAATAGAATGTCTTCCTCTAATATGAGAATAGGGTTTTGTTTGGATTTTTATTTCAGTGGTGACTAGAAAAAAGCTTTATGGGAGTCATCCCATATGTCCTGTACAGGACTCTTCCTTTTTCTTCTAAGTTCTTGCCCTGATTGTTTATAACACCAGTTTTATTGAGGTCTAATTGCCATCCAATAAACTATGTGTGTTTAAAGTATACAGCTTGAGGTTTTCGTAGGTATTCAACCACGAAACTATCAACGTAACCAAGGTAATGAGGATATCCATTTCCCCTTCAGTTTCCTCCTGCCCTTTGTACTTCCTCTTTCCTACCCCCTAATCCCACCCCATCTCCGGGCAGCCACCAACCTGTTCTCTGTCACTTCAAATTAGTCTGTATTTTCTAGACTTCTGTGTACGTGGCATCCAACACCGTGTGCTCTGTCCATTTCGTGCCTTTCTCCCAGCATAATTATTTTGAGATTCATCCATATTGGATCATGGATCCACAGTCCTTTCTGTTTTGTGGCCGAGAACCGTTCCATTGTGTGGGTATACTGTAGTCTGTTTATCTGTTCACCTGTGCATGGACACTTGGGTTGTTTCCAGTTTGGGACTGTTATTAATAAAGCTGCTGTGAACATTTGTATACATGTTTTACTAGGCTTTCATTTCTCTTGAGAAAATATCTGGGGAGAGAGTAACTGGGCCATTTAAAGGTATATGGATAGCTTTTTAAGAAACTGCCAAGCTCTTTTCTACAGAGGCTGTGCCATTTATATTCCCACCAGCTGAGAGTCCCAGTTCCTCCATATCCCAGCATGGTAATCCCTACTGTGTGGTGGCTCTCTAGCTTGTGTGCCCATCTGCCTCAAACATGGCCGCTTGTCTTGGCCACTCATGAAAGAGCCAAGGGTTGGGCTGGACAAAGAAGAAAGACACTGGGCAGGGATAGTTGTGACCTAACATAGATAGAAACTATCCTTTTTGTGAGAGTCCATATAACTAAAGAACTTTTGTTCTATGGCGTTAGTCATACTGATGGAATAATAGATTATTATAGATTAAAAGTTCTGACCATTATTCCATAAAAAGGAAGGAAAGGAAATATATTTTGTCTTTTATTTTATGGAGTCCAGTAAATGTTGCTCACATATTGACTAGAACAGGATGCTCAGAGATAGAAAAATGTACTTCAGATTGTTATTCACTAAGAGAAACATGTTTCTGGGTATGGCTGTTTAGCCTAAATGCCCTGCACGGAAATCCCTTTAATATCCTTCCCAAACGCAAGTGAGTACAAGCTTACTACCTCCTAGGGAGGACTATTTCTGCAGTCAAAAGTTTGTTCATGAAGCAGATTATTATCTAAGGCATTAGTGACTGCTGGCCTGGGTGCATGAAATGATTGACAATCACAGTCCACATAGCACTGCTCAATTAAAGTAGGTTGACAGTATAGCGTGAGGAAGCCAAATTAGGTTTCAGAAAGTAACATTCCTTCTCTTGCTCTTATTTCACACATCTCAGACTCATATAGCCAGGTAGTATCTTAGAGATCATCTGGTCCAGTAACTCTCAGATTCTGTTCCTGGCAACCAGGTTTGGAAAAAGAAGGAGGGAGAAAGTGAAGAAAACAATGTTGTTCTTTGTGCATATGTTTTACAAGTGGAACTTCTTTTTAAGATTTTGTAAGGATCCCACCACTTCAAAAAAAAGAAAGAAAGAAAGAAAGAGAAAAGGAAAGAAGGAATGAAAAGAAAAAGAAGATCATTGATTGCATCTAACTTTTATGTTAGATGTATTAGATGGGAAGAAAGAAACCTCAAGAGTGGATAGAATTTGCTCCTGCTTGAGGTCATACTATTTGTAATAGAGCCGGGGCTGAAACACAGGGCTTCTAGAACTGAGATTGGTGCTACCTTCCTATGACCGTGTTTTGTCTTATTAATGTTAAGGTTAGAAAACTAAGTGGAGAAGACCATGCATGGTTAAATCTAAAGCATGTGCTATTCTGTCACTTGTGTAACATACGTTAGTCCCTCTCCAGACCTTCAAAGCCACCACAACAGAAAAATAGCTATATAAAACAGAAACAAATGTAACACCAGAGCACTAATCCAAACCATCTGCTCTGAGATATTTATGTCATTTTTGTCTGTCGATGTATGCTTTCTTCTGATACCTCTTGCTGAGTAGAGAAACCCAAATCAGAATAAATAGTGAGACTTAACCACCAGGTCCTCTGTGCTCTGTGCTCTATGGTGATTAGAGCAGCTGAAGGAGTGTGTGTGTGTGTGTGTGTATGATATTTCAGGGTGCTATGGAGGTCTTCCGTTTGTTCTCTGCAGGGAGTATGGAAAGGATCTTTGAAAGACCAGAATGATATAGTTGGCAAACCATCATTGCCTCTTAAGTTGAAGTATCATGGTGCAGAGTCAGAGCAGGACATATCCTTTAAATGGCACCAAAGTTAAGTGGGCTGGAGCTGGAGTGAGACATCTGGGCCCTTCTGCTGCCTCTAGGGCACCATAGCCAACCTGGAGTGCCAAAGGATTTGCCAGTGACTTCAGAGAATAGAAATATGCCTGTGCGTATCCGATGGGCACCTCCTCATTTATTCCCCATGATTTATTTACTATCACCCATTCATTTCCTTGAACAAGTTTGGCCAAGATATGAGCAAAACACTAGGTATAACTTTTTATAGAATTTTATATGCAACTCTAACCAAATATTGAAATATTTATATATTATTTATTTTGCGTATCTTATTAACTATTAAGTGAGGTCATCATTGGGATTATGTGTCTTTTATTTATTTATGTTTTTATTTATTTTAAAGATTTCATTTATTTGACAGACGGAGATCACAAGCAGGCAGAGAGAGAGGAGGAAGCAGGCTCCCCGCTGAGCAGAGACCCCGACACAGGGTTCGATCCCAGGACCTTGGGATCATGACCCGAGCCAAAAGCGGAGGCCTTAACCCACCCAGCCACTCAGGCACCCCTAGGGTTATGTGTCTTTTAAAGTTCTAAGATGAAGTTCAGACCACATGCATACAAACTCACTTTAAATAAGTATCTACAGAGAAAGGAATATAGAGAAGGAATAAATATTTTTGCCAGGCACTCAACTAGATAAAGCTATTTTGTAGTTTATCTCATTTAATTTGCTTTTCAGCTCTAGGCCATATGTATGATTATCTCCACTCTGCAGACAAATATATACCTTTCCCAAGTTCCCCAACTTAGATTAAGGTTTTGACCTAGGTCTAAGTTCAAGGCCTGTGCTCTTTCCTGGACCCATGATAACAATTTTAGGTATTTGAAATCATGGCAGACTGTGAAGGTCGCAGTTCTATATGTAAACACTGATTCTGACTCTTTGGTGAGTTGCTCCCACAAGAACTCTTCTTGAACTTGTTATCCTAAAGCTTCAGGGCTAGACCAGATGGGGTATTAGTGTGTTGGACTCAAGAAACCCCAAGGGCTATTAGGTTCTCAGCATAGTGCTTACAGAGTTCTTGTCAATTCCTCACCACACCATACATCTCAGCAGAAAAATGACAAAATCTTCATGAAGAATCTCATTCTCTATAGGTGGGAACCAGGTGGGAGATTTGACCTAGCCCTAAAACCAGCTCATGTGCATGTGACAAAGTGGGTGTTTTTACTGTGCAGGACTAAAACAAACAGAAAATTATGAAGTGCACAAAAGGATTTTCCACATTGCTGAGCCTTGCAAAGTGTTCACACTTGAATTCCTCTTTTTGAAGTCATTATCTCAGGGCAGCATTAGGCTTGGAAAGTCAGGGCAGTTGAGCTGAAAATGTGTCTTCTTATTGCTTGAAGTTGGTGGGAATAGCCTATAAAGGCTGCAGCATTCGGAACCAGCTTTGCTCTCTGCAAATTCTTATTCTGAAATGTGCAGCTCCCTCTTATTCTAAGTGTGCAGATCTATATAAATTACTAATTTAGGGTCCAGTCTTGACCATTTGTTTTAGTATCTTGTATATTTGGAGAGCTTACTATATCTGAAAGTGTTTATTAGTACTTTTCCTACACTTATATCACTTGCATTTTGCACATTCTGTCGTTTGAAGGATGAATCGTGGGTGAATATCTAGATCACAAGCACAAGGAGTTCATACATGACCATTGTTCTATGAGGTTATTTGCTTCATGGTCCCATGAGCATGTCACGTCTCCTCTAGCTCCTGTATCTTTACTCACATGTTCTTTCTTTTTTCTATCCCAGTCCTACTTGTTATTCATCATTTAAATCCCTGCCTTCCTCTCTTTCTCCTAACTCTTCTCAGTTACTTTCTGTTCTATTTATCTGACAGCTAATCAGATGCTTTGGAACAGCCCTTCTATTTTTTTTTTTTAATCTTGAATAATGATTTAAAAGTGTTACCATTGGGGCACCTGGATGGTTCAGCTGGCTATGCGATGGAGATTCTTGGTTTTGGCTCAGCTTGTGGTCTTGGCATCCTGGAATCTAGCCCTGCCTCAAGCTCCACGCTCAGCGGAAAGTCTGCTTAGGATTCTCTCTCCCTCTCCCTCTTAGCACCTCCCCCCAACCTGTTCTCTTGTGCACTGTTTCTTTCTCTCTCAAATAAATAAATCTTTTAAAATACCATTTTTTACCTTTTTTCCTATTTATACCTTGCCTCTCTGAGTAGGCCAGGCACTTCTTTAATTGAGGGACTATAGGTTCTGTGTGCTATTTGTCACAGCACCAAGCAACCACTTGCCTTCCTACTGGATGGACTTCATAAAAAGGATTTCTTGAGATGATGAATCAATTAACTGATAAAAATGTGCTATTGAATAATCAATGGCTAAGGAATACACTTGAATTCATTTATTTCCTTTTCTCAGCAGCTGTTTCACGACTGGCTAAAGGAGATGGTGGCCAGAGGGCTGATTCCAAGTCCTAGTTTATGAATAGTTTCACAAGAGTTCACTTAATGGAACCAGAAAGTGAGAGAGTTCCTGAAAAGCAGGAATAAATTGCTGTTAACTGCTATTGTTTGCAATTTGCTACTGGAAGTATCAAGGTAAATTTTAGTGCACATATATAATACAATTGTATTGATTGGACTGTCTTTTTCAAAGTTACTGGTGCAATTAAATTGACCTTTTGCCAGTACAGAAATAACTTGTTTAATAAAGACTGAACAAATGAATTGAGTATGATTTTAAAATAGCAGGTAAACAGAGCAGGGCCGTAAGGGCTTTGTAAAATCACTCCAAAGGCCAAGTATGAACCTATTGAGCTCAAGCATTGAGGAACCCACTTGTGGGCATTGGGCATGACGCTACATGCAGAATCCCTTCACAAACAGGGAGCGCAATGCAAAGACCAGCGTTTCTTAGGTGCTACTTCTGGGCATGTGAGCATATTTTCCAGACTTACCACCAGGCTGCTGACACTACCTGGTTCATGAGAGGACCTCTGGGACTCTAAGAGACAAAGTTATCTAAGACAGCAACCAAGTCCTCTGGAACCTTAGCCTATGCTAAGTTCTACTTAGTTCTACACAGGATCTTACATTCCAAATGGGAAATATTTCACGGAGTATCCAAGGTTTGGGCGAGCAGCTCTTCTTTGAGAGGAAGTCACTTAACTGTGTTCTACACTATGTGTGGCACCCTTCCCAGGAGGGCTGAAGAAACCTAAGGCAGAGCCATTACCTGTGGCACATTCATACTGTACACGGTACTTAAAATATACCTTCTATTGAAATCTATAAATCCTCCCAAGTGGGACTCTTCTGGAAATGAATATTAGAATGCAGCCTTCGGCACCTCCCCACTGTATCGAATCAGTTACCATCTCTGGAAGTGGAAAGGCTAGAGATCTGAAATCTATATTTTAACAGTGAATCTCAATGATTCTTACAAAACCAAAGTGTGAGAACTGCTCTAATAAAGGTTCTCAGTTTGATAAAGGATAAGAGAAAACACAAAATGTATTGAATGTGTTTTGTATTCTTTATGAGATGATTAATCAGGTGTGTCCACCAGAAGAGACAGACAGAAAGGCTGAGATAGACAAAGTTTTTTAGGCTCACAGGTCTGAGAACCAGAAGGCACTGCATGGGATATAGGACCGTGTGGGAGAGCCACGAGGGTAGTCAGGAGGTAGAGGACAAGACCAAGGGGAAGGTTTAGGTCAAACCTTTTGCAGGAGTGGGTGGCATTTTCTTTGGGAAATGTAAGGCAGGGCAGTTTAGGATTGCTCACGTGAATAATTTGGAGTGGGTTTGAGCTACAGGAATGATCTCTAGCTGACCAGAACCTAGTCCTGGAATGATTAGAGCAGAGGAATATTGCCTCCCAGGGTGCATGGGCCAGATACAGGATGCGCTGGAATGGTTAGTTTGCATATCAAATGAATGCTCCCAGCTGAATCTTTTGCTTTCTCCCAAGAATTGACTGATTCTCCAAGAAGTCTCTCCACAACTAGAAAGATTTCTTTAAGTCATCAAAACATCATAATATCCAAAAAATAATTAAATAAACAAGTAAATGTGTTTAAATATTTAAATATATATTTATATTTTCTGTAGACAGAATGTCACTTGTTTACAGGCATGTGAATCCATGAATGGGAAGAAAAATTACAAGGGAAATGCAGTAGGACGTGAAAAGTGATGTAAACCGGGCCACACGACCACCTAGGCATCCCCTATTGCTGTCTAGATTTGGAATGTGAAATTTGTCTGTGCTCTTTGGGCAAGAAGTACAGGTTTTTTAAAGTATTAGGTGATATCTGATATGTGTTTCAAGACGGAAGACCCAGGATGGGAGCCTCGAAAACATGCACGTTTTAAGGGATAGGTTTAGGAGGAGGATGAGGCAGAGAAGAAGAGGTCAGAGTTAGCAGGAAGACCAGTAGGTGCAGGAGCTCCTTGAAAGGGAAGGGTGGAGAAAGCTTTAAGATATCTATGAAATTCTAAAACTCTGCTACAAGCTGCAGACTGTTCAAGTGATGAGAATGAGAATGAGGTCCAGATGCTGATGTCTGGCATCTGCAGTAGAAACCAGAGAATTAAATTAGTAAAGTTTGCATTCTCTGTTGTCAGTAGCAATCGTAGTAACTTTGTTTGCTATGTAACATTGACCACTGTATTTGGGCCTCAGTTTCCTAACCTGTTGAACGAGAAGACGAGACACTCAGTATCTCAGACACCTTCAAACCGCACCATTCTCTATCATCAGTCATGTCCCGGAGCTCCTTCTGCCAACCTCCTCTATCTAACTGATGGTGGAGCCGTCCCTCCCTTCCACACCTTAGACTGTGCCAGTTAGTGTGTCCAGCATCCTTGCTTGAGCAAGTCTACCCTCATGTGACTAAGGAGCTAGCTCAGTGTCTTTTGACTTTTCTCGAATTCACTTTTCCTAGTCATACTGACTGGCTCCTCAAGTCCTACCCACTCCCATCCCTCCTTTTCTGAGTTCTCTGGGCCATCTTCCCTGAGTTATGTCCAACTTTCTCATCCCTCTGGCAGACTCTTCTTTGGCATGTACAGAGCACTCATCCATAGGCCTCTGACATATTATGGAGGTGGATAGCCAAGATTTAATAAGGCCCGAAGTCTAGAGGAAAATAAAATTAGAGCAACTAAAAATTGATTCCTATATTGGTTGGATACCAGAAACTCGGAATAAATATCCTAAGCGGACCTACTCTGCAGGTTATTGAAATCTGGGATTTCTCACTGAAGCAATCAACATGTTGTTAGAATTGCAGAAGTCCTCTTAAAATTGGCACTCATGTCAATTTTTTTGGTTGATTTTTTTTTTCTGGACTTTGAACATTACACTGGGAATTGTGGCTGTGCCTATGACAGCTTTATCTTTTAGAGGTGCGCATTAACTAGTCGGTGTCTCTGTCCGCCTTTATTATTTCAGAGCATCTCACCGTTCCTGCCATTGCCAGGTCTAGGAGCAGAGGTTCATTCTTCAGTCCGTTAACAAGTTCTTGTCAGGGTTAGAGCGAATTTTAGACTTACTCCGAAATGTACCCTTCTCTGTCTGCTTTGAAAACAGCTCACAAATTCTTCTTGTTGTTTCAGACTTGATCATCAATCTCCAACCAGAGAAAAGTAAGAATTGTTATTTGGTTTTGGGGGAAAGACAAATTCTGGAGTTCAGACCCCTAATTGCTCTTCTTTCTTTGTGTTTGCCTGCAAAATCTGGCAAAGGGTTTGCAGACTCTTCTTTCATTTCTTAAAGATTTGTTGCCTTAACTTTTTTATTCTATGGCTGTCCCATTTATCCATATCTCTCAAAAACAAACACAGCCACACTGTAACCTAGTTAGTGTCTAACCACTGTGTGCTTCCCTGGGCAAGGTGGCCAGGTCAGGGTTGGGGTGTCTCTCAGCAGCTACTGGTTGGAACCTTGATGACTTGCCCCACTGGAGGCACCGTGTTTTTGTGGGGAGGTGGTTGCACTTGTCTCTCTCTTCACGCTTCCAGTGGTGGTGAAGATGCCTCTAGAGCATTAGGATATTGCCCCCCGCCATGAAGAAAGATGGCTAAAAGCTTTATTGGGCCCAATTTCTGGAGTAGAGCAATGAGTTGTGTTTAAGTAATATAAAAATTTATTAAACAATTCAGAAGTCGGAGTGTTGGATCTTACTAGCATTGATACATGAGGAAATAACAGGGATGCAGGGAGGTTGTTTGATCACGCAGAAGTCCATCTGATGTGCCATGCTAAACACTGCGATTGCTCCATCAAGGGGCAGGGCCTGATTTTCTTTTCTGATCAGGATCTTACTAGAGAAGGCACTTCCAGTACCATTTTCTTTTCCATTGTTGGCGGGCTTCTTGGGCAGAAACGGTGATGACATGGGTTTCATTTCCAAGGCATGTTCTTAGTGGTACACAGAGCACTGATGAGACAAACCTACCTATGCCCAGAGAGAACCTGGTTGGCAACACAGTTCTCTTTGTTCATGTATCCTTCCTCTGGCCACCATTTAGAATTTTAAAGAACCTGCAAAACACTAAGGCTAACTCTTCTTTGCATAGGGTATCCATGTGTAGTACTCAAGATCGCAGCTAATTATGCGCAGGTTCAGGGCCAGGTTCGGATTCAGACCTCCTGACTTTTTATCCAAGCTCCCTCCATATGGCTAAGCAGAGGGAGCTCTTGGGGACTGAGACAAAGTGACGACAATACTGTTTATCAAGGAGTTAAAAGTATAATCATTGTTACCATTTACTGAGCATGCTCTGTGTGCCTGGCACTTGTCTAAAGCCTGCAAGAAGTTTTAACTTAATCCCTACCCACAAACCCTCAGGTAGGTGTGGTTATTGTCCTGATTAAAAACAAAAAAAGAAGAACCACAACAGCAGAAAAAGAGGATATTGAAGTTTGATGAGCTTGATAGCTGGCTCAAGGTCGCCTGGTAGATTATGGATGAGGAATTCAAATCTGGATCTGTGGATTCTAAAATACATAGTCTTAACCATTGTAATTTGCTGCCTGTAAAAATGCTTGCATGGTGTACATAGTTGTGATCATTTGTACATGCAGTTATGTCTCCTGTGTTTTAAACCAAGCATTCCTTGTTATTAAAAACCACAAGCATCCTTGTTACTAAAAATTCTTCATAATCACCATATTAATAGCTTTATAACTTTCTGTCTTCTTCATGTTGTCTTTTTTTCTTTTTTCTTTATCTTTTTCTTCTATTTTTTAAATCACATATTCTGTTATATTTAATTTTCTGTTATATTTAATTTTCTGAAGCTATTTGCAATTTGACATCTTGGTTTTATCATTACTAGTTGTTAACTTGGGATTTTTCAAAGGCCTCTTTAAACATATTTAACTAATTATCAGTGGCAAGAATTGAACAATGTTCTTGTCCGACTTCCCCAGCATATAAGAAGAATAGTCTGCTTCTTTATATCTTTCCCCCTTTCTTAGCCTCTTATGTATTTAACTTGAGGGTTAAGTTTTTTAAACAACTATACCATTTATATCCTATAATTCAACTGCTCTCTCTCTCTCTCTCCCCCTCCCTGTCTCTCCTGCCTAGTCTCTCTCTCCCACCCTCTCCCCCCATCTATGTATCTCCCTACAAATACGTGTGTTTGTGTATCGTGTGTGTGTGTCTCATAAGAGATTTATGAAATGTTAAATTTAAATGACTATAGGGAATCCATGTGGGGATGCCTAGGGACTGCAGGAGAGAGAGGCTAGCAGCAGCTCAGGAGTCAAGTCTGGCTTGTAGGTACGTTTGTAGATATTCCTTTGACAATCATTATCACATAACCCACAGTAGAAGGCTGTTGGGATTGTTGAGATTTTCCAGGAAGTGAATACGAAGATAGAAGAGAAGCTGACTGAGGATGGGATTCTAGCAAGCATGAATATTTTAAATGCCAGTGATGCAGAGTGAGAAAAAGTGATCAGAAGAATTGGAGGCAGATTAAGAGAAAGGAGTCATGCCATTCAGTGGAGCAGAGAGTCTCAGGAAGGTGGAGTGCTTTGGAGAATGTACCTAGAAATTTCCCCTTAGATTTGATGCTGTAGGCCAGTGGAGACTTTTGGAAGTGCAATTGCAAGGGATAATTAGCATACAGGACAGGGTTGTGGCTAGGGACCAAATAAAATATGCAGAGGCAGCCTTCTCTCTGTGACATCCGGTAGGCTGGGCTTCTGGTACTGGTTCCAGCCAGTGGTCTTGGACAGCACTTAATCTTTCTGAGCCTGCATTTTCGAAGCTGTGCAGTTTATATATAATGTCTAGAATGCACTCTAATTCGAATGCTATGTTATCAATCCTCCCCACACTCCCCAAGGCAAATATTTCAAGGGGAAACATGAACCCCAAAGTGGTTCTCAACTTGAGAGGCAACAGACTCTTGAGGGAAATCAAATAGCTGGGCTTCTGAAGATTGCTCTTGATATCCTGACAATTTTTATGCCTCAATCTTAGTCATGAAAGATTTGTAAATGGTGTATAGGATATAGCCTTTTAATATCTCATCCAAAGTTTCTTCCCAGTAATTTATAGAAACACTGAAGCAAGTTCTCAGGAGCACAGATGCAAAGGTTGTGAGAACCTACAACTTGGTATCCATCTCGATTAGACACCAATTACGTGTGACACCCAACACATTCCTTAAACTTTGTATTTTGGTTTAGTCATCTTTCAAATGCAACTTGTTAATTATAAGTGATTGTAGCAACAGTCCAATTGGTACCACCAGCAGAGTTCAGTGACAGAGTTCAGAGCCTCGACGCCTAATTTTATTCTGTCTCTTGTTCAGAAGCACTGCAACTTCCCCAGCTTGAAAGATACCAGTCCGTACAGAGAAAGGAATCTCCAATGAACACCACGAGATTGTGTAATGAAAACCTGGGAACACTCAAATAGATCCTGTTGAAGCAAGTAGATGAACTACCCACCCCATTGCATTCTGAAAAAACCCAACCAAACCAAAGCCAATTTTCTGCAGGTGCTACAGTTTCCCCGGGAGTTCCCTAAGATCTTCAAATCCAGTTGGCTCTTTCTTATGTTACTGAATGATTGTTTATTTGTGAATGCTTCGAAGGCTAAGAAAAAAAGGAAATGTCAGGTAGCAAAACCTGCCTTGGGTTCTGCCTCAGTTCACCTGGGAAAGTCCACATTACCAGGCAACATTTAGGAGTCAATAAAGACAAAATAATTTTTTTTTCTCTCTTTCTGGTCGAGAATAGCCAATGTTCACCAAAAAAATCACCCCCACATTTGTAAAGTGCTACTCTGTTAACAAACATAGAGATAAAATGCCAAAATTATAAATGACTGCAGTTTTATCCTTTTAATTTTCAGTCAGAAGAAATTTATTTAGTCCACATCACTGCTTACATTTCATAAGATTTTGTTTATAGAATAATCGGATTTAAACTTTCTTGAATCAGTTTCTCTGGGCACCTTCAGCATGTTGCTTGGGTCACTATAATACTTAAAATATTCCATTGTCTATTACAGTAATTTATCTATACCTCTCTATCCTCTTCTGTCTTGGGAGCTCTTGAAGATAAGAGACTAAGACTTACTCATTTTTTGACCCTCTTCATATCTACAACAGAAGCCTGTATATTAAAACTGTTCAATACATATTTGCTAGATGGCTAAACTCTGAGGAGGAAATTAAGATGATGATTTAAATGCCCATTTGGCTATATTTCTGATTCTTTGTGCCTTTACTTTTCTGTTTAGCAGGACCCCTGTCCCCCTGGTTTGTAAGGTGCAAGCTAGAATCCTTGCTTTGTAAAGCTTTGTTCTTTGGAAATCAAAGTTCTTGGCTCAGCCTCTTGGGTTGTTCTGTCTTTTATAGACACTATAAATTTGATCACCATCAAGGGCTGTTAAACAACATACAGTGATAAAAATAGTTCCCTTTGCTGACATTAGGTGTTTTCTAAAACAGCTCGATAAATTCTGGTCAACAGAAACTCTTTGTGATTTCAAAAGTCAGAAAGTGAACTGTTGACACATATCTGGGCAGATAGAAAATAAATTGCTCTGTAGTTGCTCAGAAATATGTCCTGGGTGGTTTTTATTATGACTAGTGGTTGACTTTGCCTTCATTCTATGATATTTTAATAGAACTTATGCAAGCTCCGGAGGTTACAAGAGGCCTTGTAGGAGGCAACTTGTTTGCAAAGTGATGTATCTGCAGGAGGCATAATGGGTAGGGTGGGTGGGGAAGGTAAGTTGGTAACTTTTGCAAAGAAGAGACTTGATTTTAAGTTTTATTTATCAGGTTCTTGGGAAAGGATGGCAATACTGGTGACTCTAAAGAAGCCTGGCCTTCAAATAAGACCTGGAAGCAAGAGCTTCTGGCATATTTCACCAAATTGGAAATGAAAAGGCCCGTTTCCCTCTGTGTCTATCCAGGCACATAAACTTGAGCAAGTTACACAGCTATTCTCAGGCCATTTTCTCTCTTTGAAAAGAAAAAGGTTTGTACAAGATCCTTAAGCTCACTCCCACCTCTAAAAGTCACTCGAGACGCCGTGATTTGTGTTCAAGCACTGCTATTCCTCTTGACCTCCCTGCTTTTCTAGTGCGGTTTCCTGTTCGTTCTAAAGAGTATGTACAGATCACTTTATACCCGCCTGACAGCTCTTTAACTAACTTGTGAATCCTTTAGGTAGAATCCACTCCTCACTCTCTCTTCTCACATGACCCCACCTTCCTTACTCCTAGGCCCTGGGAAAAGTTTAAGTCTGTGTGTTCACCTCTCTGATGCTGTTTTGCACTTGCTTGGTTTTAATTTGCATATTGCAAATTTCTCAATCCTCTCCCCTCAACCTCTTTTCTTGGTAACCTTCCTCAACTAAAATCTCTTCTCTCAAAATCTGATGCATTGAACATCTCTTTCAAGACCCTATGTAAGAGGGGCGCCTGGGTGGCTCAGTTGGTTAAGCATCTGACTCTTGGTTTTAGCTCAGGTCATGGTCTCAGGGTCCTGGAATCAAGCCCCACATCAGGTTCCCTGCTTAGATCCACAGTCTGCTTCTTGCCCACTGCCCCTCCCCCTCCCTTCATGGACATGTGTGTTCTCACTCTGTCTCTCTCTCTCAAATAAATAAATAAAAATCTTTAAGAAAAAAAAAACTATATAAAGCATCACAGTAAATTGAACTTCATAAAAAAAGTCACTGATAATCAAGAGCTGTAGGATTCTCGTCTTTCCTGTTATATTGGTAAGAGCCACCTTGAGCCTCTCTTTTCTACTTTGGTATCATGCTTGTTTGTTTTTTTTTGTTAATAGTTTTTTGGTTTTGGTTTTGTTTTAAGATTTTGAGAGAGAGAGCAAGCAAGCCAGTGCTAGAGAGCACATGAGCAGCAGGGAGGGGCGGAGGGAGGGAGAAGCAGACTCCCCACTGAGCAGGGAGCCAGATGGGGGACTCATTCCCAGCACCCTGGGATCATGACCCCAGCCAAAGGCAGATGCTTAACCCACTGAGCCACCCAGGTGTCCCCTGCATAATGCTTGTTGACAGGGTGGGGGTTGAAATATATCATAGAATATACTTGCAAACATCTTTCTGAGAAGATGGAGAATATAAATCCATGAAGCAGGCCTGGGATAAGATTGCACAGAGAGTTGAAGGATGAAGTCAGTAGGACAGGTGGTGCATTATTTCCTTTTTTAAATAATTTGTGGGCCAAACCAAACATGCTTGGCAGTTGAATTCAGACACCAGGCCACTGGTATGCAGGCTCTGAATTAGGTGGCCTTTGTGGTGCCTTTCAATTCTAAGAGTGGATCTTTGAATATCTGTTCAACTCTGACTGTGTCTCTGCTAGAAGGTATTATTGTATGTGTGCTATTATGTTTCTTTATAAGTTTTTTCTTGAACTGCTTCATCTGTCTTGACTCTTGACTCATATATATTATGGGCATGCATTATTCATTTTATAAGCCCTGATAACACCTACCACATGCTTCTGCCCACATTGATTCTCAGTGAAAATTTGCATTGAAGAAGAAGTTAAGAAGACTGTGGAAAAATAAGGAGAGAATGGAGAAAAAAGGAGTATTTGAAACAGAGTAAGAAGCCACTGTAAGAAAGAAGTCAAGCTATGGGGTAGTGGGAACCTGGGACCTACACCGGTCTGGCCCTTTGACTCCACTGTACGGTCCAGATCTCCAGAGTTGAGCAAGTGATCATTATACCCCGTTTTCCCCAAAATGGGGAGCCAGGGTGATAGGCCCTGGGACTGTAACAGCTGGGTATGTTATTGTACGTGGGAAATGTTTTTGTGTATTTTAATTGTGTTAGAAAAGTACTGATTTCCCATTTACAGAAATAATAAGGTTTTCTTATTAAATTTTAAAACATATTAATTAAATCATAAGATGTAGTCTACGGATTTAGCAAAAGTCAATGATGGTGTTATACAAATTACTGGGTTTGGGGAAATCCCTTTGTTTTTCAAAGGAAGAAATTGACTTGGCAAAGGTCACAGCAGGAGGAATGTTCCCAGGAGCTTTAAACTCCTGCTTGTGCCCACTTTTTAATACGTTTGTGTCAGCAGTAATACTGCTTTATTAAATGGAGCTGTTTTCTTGTGGATAGGGGATAGATATATTAAGTTCAGCAAGCTTTCTAATCACAGCGAGCCGGCATGGCCCCGCTATCTGTGGCTGGTTAGCAGCCACTCTCCCTTTATTAATAGGCTTCCTTTGGCAACGGATGGAATACAGTGTTTCTAGAAACCTACTAAAAGGCACAGCCTATTGTTGTCATCTTCTGTGTCTAGGGAGATTCTTCTCAGGAATGTATGTGTGGGCTCTATCTAGCCAGCACCACTCCCTCGCACACTCTGTATGTTAAATCTTGCACCCAAGTCCATTTGCTGCTGGATGTTCTAATGACTCCTCTAGGCTGCTCTTCATCTCCCCGCAAGTTGAGACAGCTATGGCATATCCAAAATCCTTAGAAACCAAGAGAACAGAGCAAGAAATAGTGACTCTTTCCCAGAAAGCCTTCAGGGTCCTTCAAGGAACTCCTTAGAACTTTGTTTTCAGTATATTGTTACTTCATCTACCAGAAACTCCTACTTCTAGATAGAAACTGGCTACCTGTTCAAGTATCCATTTAATTTTCACATGTGGAAATGACTCATTTAGGTCATCTCTAGAAAGTGGCCATGCAGTCTCCGACTTAAACAAGTTCAAAAAGCGGGTCACCCAGATCCTGAGGAAGGAAGTCCATCTCTGGGGAGCCCAAAATGTTATAAACATGCTCCTCTGTTAAGCAGAAACTGAAAATTTTGCTGCAGCCAGATGTAAGACAGATTGGTACATCACCGTGGGTATTCTACAAGTTGAACAACACCACCTGCAGGAAGCCAATGTCTGAATTAATAACACCATTGGTTGGTCTCTCCTGGACACTTAGTAGAAGAGATTTGTCTAGAATGTCCAGTTTGTTCAAGAAGCGTTCTGTCAACAATCATTTTATTGAGACTTTTTGTGCCAAGGATGACCTCACTTAAATAAACCTATGAATATGACCCTGTATTTCCTCTTTAGTTAAAATAAGCATATCATATTTAGAGGCATTTATGCATTCGGGAAAGTTCTGAGGAGTCATATGTTCCGGTAAGAGGGCATTTTATTCATCACTGCAGCCTTGTCTTGACTCTACGCATCTACTTCCTTCTTACATAAATGTTCTACCTCTTCTGAGATAGATGGTTATAACTGGAAAAAAAAAAACACCAAATATATGTATATGTAAAATACATAAAGACACACCCATATGCACATGCACACACACACAATAATTTGGAGTCAGAAACTTAATTGTTGTGCCTAAAGCTATCCTGCATTAGCTACATTATTGTCAGCAAGTCATTAACTAATTTTTAAAGTGAGAATAATCATGAAACCTACCTCAGAGCATCACCATGGGGAGCCAATTTTGATATAAGCGATGAAAGGACTTTTTAAATTATAAAGGACCTTGCAAATGTTAATGATTGCCTTCTTGCTAAAGAAGGGGACAGAGAGGAAAAGAGGGTCATTCATCACATTCTGAGGCCTGCATGTAACCACCTGATGAATGCAGTGCCTGAGAAGGCTGAGAGGTAGATCTTCAGAGAGGAGTTCCAACGAATATATCATGCATCTCCACCAGCTGCCAGTAAACATCCCCAGATTTGAATGTATAAAAGGACCCAGTGTGAAGTCCATGTCTACCCTAACCTGGCAAGCCAGTTTCTGGACAGTGAGACATTGTGCAACTTGGTCCTGAATGGATCAAATATAGAGCCATCTTTTCCTTTAGCATTCATTCTGTTAGGTGTGTTACAACTCTGCCTTTGGCATTCTGTCAAGGATAAGCAATTATTGAACAAGGAGACCAGAGGTTTTTGTCTGTAAATACAGAGATTATTATGGTGAAGTCCATATTCTGACAATTGTCAATGCAGTTAATTAAATTGCAACTTGGATTTTAAATTTTATTTGCATCAGAAGACAAGAGCAGTCTCTACTGTGAGTAATTCTATCCATAGTTAAATTCAACATTCCCACATGCAGTTGTAGGGGTTGTATACTGCACAAGGTTAGATTGCATAGTGCACACCATACACATCAGATATTTATATATATATTTTTGTGACAATTTTTCTAAAGTGGCTTTTTCTAATAGTCCAGCATTTTACAATATGTTTCTAATAGATGGAAATAAATTAAGGTGTTGAATGGGATAGCTAAAAGAATACATTTATCTTATTTTAAAGAGTTTTATTGCTCTCCGTATGAGCCTTGTGTGTGAGCTCTTTCTACCTTGAGCAAAATGATAGTCCATCCTTTTAGACTAAAGGAAGCAAAGCTCATTGTAAAAATTTTCCAAGGAGAATCTTCAGGTTATTTCTGTACATCAGAAGGTTTATTCAGAAGCTATTATTATTACATTATTATCCCACATTATTATAGAGACTTCCAGTAGTTAAAATTCTTCCTAGCCTTCCAGTTCTCTGACAGAGCCAATATTCACTTCTTGGCACCCTCCTAAGCCCATCCTCTTAATGATCACACTAAGCTATTTTGCAAAGATGTTGCAATTAATAATAACAAAACAACTATCTGAAGGATTGGTGGGCCTCTGTTAATGTGACAATGAGAGAAAATGATGGAAGGTCAGCTGTCAGTGTGTACTTTGCAGAAATTGTTCATAGAACCATGGCACTGTTTCTCATGGACTGTTCTATCCAAAGATTATCTCCTTTAGTGGTGTCTAGAGCTCTGTCTCTGCATGGAGGCTCTAGAATGGATTGGTTGACGTTGTTAGGTCTTTCCTAGTCCTGTGATTCCTGGTTAGGTCTTTGCACAAAGTAGAAGCTTCATCTGTTAATGAAGAACTTCACTTCTTTGGTTGGTTGTTTTATTTTGTTTACAGGACAGCATTTTAGGCATTTTATTTATTTATTTATCTTAAGATTTTATTTATTTATTTGACAGAGAGAGACCCAGCAAGAGAAGGAACACAAGTAGGGGGAATGGGAGAGGAAGAAGCAGAATATCTGCTGAGCAGGAATCCTGATGCAGGGCTCGATCCTCGGGGCTTGATCCCAGGACTTTGGAATCATGCATGACCTGAGCTGAAGGAAGACACTTAACGACTGAGCCTCCCAGGCGCCCCAGCATTTTAGGCATTTTAAAGTCATAGCGATGACCTCCCTCACATCTGCCAATGGAATAGGTCAAGGAAACCAAGAGGTTGGGAAATTATGAGGAGATTCTCAGAGCATTGGAGGCAGTAAGTTAAGTGTGAAGGGCAGCAATAAGCAGAGCCAGCCCACATTACAATTGATAAGCTCCATTTTGTCTGTGTAGTGAGAATCCCTGTGGTTGAGAAAGAAGTTTCCATTGAACAGGTGACGAAATTGAGCATTTAAAGACATAGTTCACCTTTTTGAGTTGCACCTTCTCCTGACGTCCATTAAAGCATCCCTTCCAAAATGTTGAGATGACACTCATTACCTTATGGCCTGGTGCAGATGCTGGGGACCAACTGTTGAAGGACAGACATTATCTCTACTCTTGTGGTTCTAACCGGTGGCCTACCCACACACTTGGTAGCACCACAGCCGTGGTTAGACTGTGTACCATTCTGAACATTTGCAGTCTGCTTTCCAAAGCTTGTTGGAATTGCTTGACTTTATGGCAACTGTTCAAAGCGAGATGCACTATTGGCCTCTCCGTTCACACATAAATTCAGCTCTCTTCCAATGACATGTGCACCTGTGGAGTTAGCAGAAAATGTAGATGTCCATTTGCTCCGATTATTTGTGTGTGTGCTCCAAGTGTCAGTTCAGGTTTTGCTGGTCAAACACGCCTTGTAATGGGCTTTGGTAATTTAACTCCTAGGAACGGTGTGGTTACAGAACCCCATAAAAGTTTATTGACTCCTGCGTGCTGGCTTAGGTTGTAGGTTAGAATGTACCTCAGAAATTAGCTTCACCCAGTTAAATGACTTCATTACAGAGCAGTTTACATGCTCTCAAGCACTTCCTAATATATTTTTTAACACCAGTTTGTAGCTATCATGAGCTATTTCTGTGTAGTAGGAGAGGCAGATTGGCTTGTTTAAATGGCCAAGATTAAAAAAAAAAAAAAAAAAAAGTCCCTGAAATGGGTTTCCCCTGCAGTGTCCAGGTGGTTGGGGACCTTTGCTGGTATCTGGTTAGAGATAATAATTTGAATACTGTAGCAGCTAACTCCAGTGCTATAAAGAGATCAGTGTATTAGTCATTGCTTTTTCTAAGGGTGAATAAATAATGATTGCTCATAGCCATTTGGAAATTATATTTATGGTTTACATAAAACCAAAGGCAATAGATGTTGATGAATATTTATAGCCATTTATTAGTATGTATCTATCATCACATGAGTTCGGTTTTTCTCCCTATGCCTAAATAGGGTGTTTTAGAAAGATTATTAACCCTTTTATGGTTCCCTAAGACATGTTATTATGGATAACTAATGAACCATACATAATATGGTGACATCTACTAAGCTAACTGCTTACTATTCTGTTAATGCATTAGAGTCCTCAATATTTTATAAGGTGGTTTAAAAATAGGATTTATAGTTTTTCTTTTAATTATAAATAAATGGTAATTTTTGAAAAATATGTAAGAATGTGTATCTATGAATAGGAAGATACAGTGATAATGGTACTCTCCAAGGAATAGGAGTATGAATGATTTAATTTTTTTAATATTTTTTTCTAGCTTTAGAATATGTAGAGAGACAGAGATATCCTGTTCCTCAATACCTATCTCCACTATTTTACACTAAGTTTACAGTAAATTTTGAGAATATTTCCATTTTGTATTCTTCTTAAATGTACATTGTATTGGCTGAAATGTGTTCTGTAGATAAATTACTAATCAGTTCCTTACTCTTGGGCATATAGTAGCCAGGCTTTCAACGATAATAATAATGTTTGTGTTATAATATATACAACTTAGTGTATATATTTTCCATACAAGTTTTGAAGTGTTTCCTAAAGATCATCTCTTTAAAATGGAATTGCTGGAAGCACCTGGCTCAGTGGGTTAAAGCCTCTGCCTTCGGCTCAGGTCATGATCCCAGGATCCTGGGATTGAGCCCCGCAGTGGGCTAATGCTCAGGAGGGAGCCTGTTTCTCTTCCTCTCTCTCTGCCTGCCTCTCTGCCTGCTTGTGATCTGTCTGTCAAATAAATAAATAAAATCTTAAAAAAAAAAAATGGAATTGCTGGGTGGAAGCCTGTCTCTGGTGCGTCTATCCATCCTCACTCTCTGAGGATTGCCTGTGTGTCTGTTCTGTGTCAGCTCCTAAGACCTACGGTGTGGTCCTTCCAGCCTCTCTCTACCTTTTCTTCCACCATCTACACACACTCATCTCTTGTCCCATTGCCTTGGGCTGCTTCATTCTTTGTGAGGGAGGCCTCTGGATGGTTTAACAGGCAGAGTTAGCAGTGTCTTAATCAATAGAAATATCAGTGTCATACCTGCTCTCTTTTTGACTAGTTTATATGTTATCCCTATGAATTATCAACATGCCATCCACTCAAATCTTCAAAAGATTGATTCTTAAGCACTAAAAATCAGGACCATCTACAAAATTTTCAAATCCCAACAAAAAGACTGCCTATTCTGTCCACAACAACAATATTGACACAAGTTTAAAAAAAAAAAAAGGAAAAGAAAAGAAACATAATAATAGCCAACAAAAACTCCACTGTGCCAGACTTGCATTATCTAACATAACCCCCAGAAAAGAAGTTTCCTTAGAAATTGATTTCAGGGGGCACCTGGGGGCTCAGTGGGTTAAGCCTCCACCTTCAGGTCAGGTCATGGTCTCAGGGTCCTGGGATTGAGCCCCGCATCGGGCTCTCTGTTCAGCAGGGAGCCTTGCTTCCCCTCTTTCTCTGCCTACTTGTGATCTCTCTCTCTGTGTCAAATAAATAAATTCTAAAAATCTAAAAAAACAAAAGAAAAAGAAGAAACTGATTTCAGAACACCTTTGACTGGGGGTGGCGTGGGGCTGCATAATTGCTTAATTGGGTTCTTGGTCCCAGTAGGATGTCCTTATTGATTTTCATTTGTTTTCTATTTCACTTGATGTGGTAGGTCAGTGGCAGGAAGAATTAAAAAACTATAAATCCACAGACTGCTATTATTTTATTAAAACTATTTTGTGCACACAAAAAACCCCTGAGAACTTGAAAGGTTGGGAGACTTGTGTGTTGAATCTCACAGGAAGGATTGAGCCTAAAGTTTAGTCTTTGATATGCTATCCACTAGTCACAGGAGACGAGATGTAAATTTATAATTTAAAATAAATGGAATTTAAAATTCAGTTCTTCAATCACTGTAGCTACAGCATAAGTGTTTGATAAGTAGATATGGCTAACAGCTACTATATTGTTAAAGAAACTGTTACATAAGTGTTGTAGAACTTTTCTGTTATCCCAGAAAATTCTATCAACTGTAATAAACAGCTCTACTTTTTAACCTCCAGTCTAATGCTGGTTCCACTGTTCCACCGCATTCTCTATTGAAACATCTTTCACAGGCACAGAATGCATTCTAGAGTAACGCTGCTTATTTGTAACTCTGTGTGCAGATCTTTTAAAAGCGATTCATTATTGCATTCCAGAGCTATCCCTAGGTTTATTAAAGCATACTGTAATGCCACTATATTTAAATTATCCACACTGGATGCATAATTACCACCTTAGGTCTTTTAATATACACGTCTCTTAATTTTGCATTTTTCTTAAACATATCAATTTGCACTTAACCATAAATAATAGCGTGCTTAGCTCATACATATCAATGAGAATCCCTTTTAGAAGTGAAAGATTGCTTGCTTAATACCAAGGAGTATTTTGGAGAACGTCAAATCCCTTGACAGATGCTTGTTGCTACAAGGATTTATTTTCTTCTGCTCGTAGTTAAAATAGCATCAGTTGCATTTCGCTATTTAACGATATTGGAGGAGAAGGTTATAGCAAAATGATTTACAAATAGTAATTGCATTTCCCGGCTTACCTATTTCCATAAATGAGTCCAAAAATTTAATCTGGATTTGGATATCAGCCCCAACAATATATTTCTATCTTTACCAATCTCACAAGAAGGTGTTTGCCTTTGTTCCTGGTAAAAATGTATCAGAAGTTGTTTCATGTCCCGAGATTCACATCTTTTTCCATTTGATTTTGACTTTATGCATTGGCAAAGAAGACATTTATCTAGAAGTTGTGATTTCAGTGCCTTAAATGCCCATCCGTGTCCTCGTTATTGGTTGATGCTTGGAATTCCATTGTTAAGAGTTTGATTTCTTTAACTTTTCTCCCTATTAAAATGAAAATATCTCGGGTGCCTGGGTGGCTCAGTGGGTTAAGCCTCTGCCTTCGGCTCAGGTCGTGATCTCGGGGTCCTGGGATTGAGGCCCGCATCGGGCTCTCTGCTTAGCGGGGAGCCTGCTTTCTCCTTTCTCTCTGCCTGCCTCTGCCTCCTTGTGATCTCTCTCTTTCTGTCAAATGAATAAATGAAATCTTTAAAAAAAAAAAAGAAAAGAAAAGAAAATATCTCTAGGGTCAGGTAATATTATTAATTGGAGATGAGAGTTCAACTAGGACCTGAAGGATAGGTGCTGGTTTTCTAAGTGGAAATTGGGAAGAGAGGACAAATTGGGATGAGAGCATTTGCTGTGGAAGAAAAACATGTGCCAAGACATAGTGATATCTTTTTTAACATGGAGCTCAAGGTGTGTGAAGCACAGCATTGAAAATGAAGGTAAAGACATAACCAAAACCCAAATTAAGAAGGGTCTTGGTGGCATTTAGAAGGCTTTTGAACTTTATAAGTGGAAAGGGCTTCGAAAGAGTTTCTGGCAGGAGAACACCATGAAAGCTTTGTATGTGTGAGAGGTTGCTCAGGCAACAGTATGAAGGATAGATGGGGAAGAGGGGTTTGGGAAGAAGGAATACCCGTTAGGCATTTGTGGGTGACACTAAAGCAAGGGAATTCAGCTGTCAGGACTAAAGGTGGTGGCAGGAGCACTGGGAATGGAAAAGTGCCCAGGATTCAAGAGATATTTAGAAATTACCCTGCCTTCCCTCCTTCACCTATTTCCATATAAAGGACTCAGAGTCCAGTCCCTGAGAGCTTTTCCAAACCCAAGAAGTGACACAGAGCACGCCGTTTGCTTCCGCCACTTAGACTGGCTGCGGCTCCACCTCCCTTAGAACAGCCCAGTCGTCTGCATCCTCATGTACCTCCCGAGCTTGTCTCGTCTCCTCAGCTAGTGCATGAGCTTCTAGAAGCCAGAGGAGACCTTGTGTACCTTCCTGTATCATACTCTGTGAACACAAATAACAACTGGGATGAGAGGAGGCTGAGACGGTGTTTCCCAAATCTGCCAAATCATTTGCTTTTGAGAAGCAAAGATTCTGGTCCCTGCTATGAAACTTCAGACTAAGCAGCTTTAGGATGGGAATCCAGATGTCCGGGTTTGTTTTTTTGTTTGGTTTGGTTTTGTTTTTTACTTACAGCAAATTCTGATAGCCAGCTAGGTGTATTCAATGACGGGTAGGGCTTCTAATCTGGACTAGGATCTTGTTTGACTCTCTGGTCTTAATCAAGGCTCTGAATTTGCATGGTCTCAAATTTGCCCATTTGAGGAATTACAGGGTATGGTACTGAGATTGCTTCAGTCATGGGATTTGCCTAGATGAGGCCGCTTCCTGCATCGTAACTAATTCCTCATCCTAGGAGTAGAGTATGCATTACTTTTCCCTGAATGTATTGCCTTGCAGTCCCTCATACTGTTTCCCATCATTCCTCCTGGAGGGGTCCTCTTGCCTGGGGATTCTCCCTGTGAGGGGGATGGGTGGGCACAGAATCAGAGAGAACCTAATGGCTGATGATGTCATCCACAAACGAGCGTGGTTGACAGTCCTGTGTAGGCGAGCGTGGTTGAGAGTCGTATGTGGAACACAGATGGTGGTAGGTGGCTAAGGGTGTGTGGGGGGCTCTCTTCAGAAGCCCGTGGGCCACTGTCAGCTGTGCCCTGCATCTTGCCAGCTTTTCGCCTACGAATCTTCCTTGGTTCTTGAGCCACACCTCAGGTGTGCTGCAAGCTTGGTGATTTGTGACACATTTTGCTGTGCCTTCTTCTTCACCGGGGAGCTCGTAGGAATTTTCCTATGCTAGCTTGACAGCCAGCTTCTTCTCACTGAACCACCATGGATAAAGAATAATTGATGCCCAGTATTTAAAATGTGTGTGTGTGTGTGTGTGTGTGTGTATACTTTTACTTTCCTGGCTGTACTTCATGGGAAGAAATTGCTTATGGATCCATCAGTGCTGAACTGGTCTGCAAAGTAAATAAAGGGGTAAGCCACTTTTACAGAATGAGAGACCCAGAGGCCAAACTTCCCGATGAGGGCCTGGGTCCTGCCACCTGCTCCCAGCACAGAGCATCGTCCTAATCCCCTCTGGATGTCCTGTCTCCTGAGTGGCAGCCCTCACCTGGGATTCTGCAAGCAGGTTAAGCTGTAATGCCTTGAGGCATCCATAATATGTAAGGATTCATTTCTTTCTTATGAATCTTAGAATGTCATTACTTTAGGTATCCTCCGAGAGACTTAAAAAGTCACTCAAATTTTATGTGTTCTAAGAGTCAAGGAGGAACCGCCTGAGAAAGACCGGGGTCCAGCTTCTGGTGTCCTGGAGGACCACCGCCTTCAGTCATTATTTCCTGAGGGTTATCTTCATGCCCTCTTTCACACTTATGGGCTGGTCCTCCTGGTACCACCCTCTCACTTCTTCTTTCTCCTCTCTCCTCAAATTCTCAATGCACTCACAAAAACCTTCCCCTGAGTTCTCAGAGGACGTGTAGTATGGGGAGGGGGAAGACCTTTCATAAGTATGTTAAACTCTGTCCACCGCAGTCATAGTCCAAGGTAAATAGAGCAGGGGGAGAGTAGACAGAGGGACAGAAAACAGAGAGAAGGGACTGAGAAGAGTGGCAGATAAATCTGGCTTATGCTGACAGGGAACAAAATTCGCAACCCCAGTACATGATATGCCTCCTAACCAAAAACCTAACTGGATTTTGTCTGGCACCGCTCTCCTGCTGGAGGCCACGGCTGGGATCTGAGGCTATAATGAAGAGGCAGACAGACCCTCAGGGAGCTTGCAGTCAAGTGAGTCAAGTGGGGAAACAGATTGAATCAAATTGCCACCCAAGTGCCTAATTACAAATGACAGTGTGTGCTCAACGAGGGAATTGGGTTGGCCTGGGGAATCTGGAAAAGCTTCACTGGGGAAGGTACATCTGCGGAGAGCACTGAGGGATGAGGAGGTATGCACTAGGCAACGAGGGCCAGGAGGGACGCCCAAGTGTTCCCAGGGGAGGGAACAGAAGGCTGTGTAAGTGGATTTTTCAGTGAGAGTCCGAGTGGAGTAGGAGGGAGGGCAGGATTGCTTCATCCAGCGTTTTCTTTTGTGGGCAGGAGGAATTTACCAAAGTGGGCTGCCTCAGGACTTCCTCCGAAAGCCGGGTAGATGTGGAATTGATTGTGCTTTGAAGTGGCTGCCGTCCACTCCACAAAACAGGCAACAGGCCAGGCTCTGTGCAGAAGCTGGTGGCCTGCAGCGCTCAGCTCTTGCTTTTCTGGAAACGTGTACCATACCGAGAGTTGGAGTGGCAGCTGCTGCCCTGAAGATTGTGCCCATAGCCAAGGCATAGTTTTACTCATAGTCTTGAACTGCAAATGCAAGCACAGACTGGCACAGTTTTAAAAGCAAAATTAGCACCCGATAATGGCAAGTGGTGTACAGGTGTAGAAAGCTATCTGTCAGTTCTAGAGAGATCTCTGCTTCCTTTGGCAGTGTTTTTAAATTGGCAGAAGTGTTCTGCCTCTATTTTTAATTTCATTTGATATCCCCACGCCATATCTGTTGTACAGATGACAAAACGATCTTACAGAAAGATTAAACGACTTAACCCAGTTCACATACCGTATTCCTTCCAGTCCCCCTCATTGTTTCTTACTCGGTAATCCTCTCGTCAGGATCCAGTTCTTCTATTTAGAGAAATACGGCAAGAAAATTGAAATCAGAATATCTAGAAAGGCAAATCTAGGACAAGTCTTGGTCTAATTTCTTACATGTACTCTACCACCTCAGGTCCTATCCAGTGAAGATTTATATTCCCCAGAATAATCCCACACTGTCCTATAAATCATTGAAGGAAGATTTAATCTAGTTCAGTCCCATTAAGTGTATTTTATTGTACTCTGAATCATTGGTATGGGATACATATGACAATTCTTAGGAGGCTAGACTATCACAATAAAGAGAAAAATCCATTTTTCAGCTTTTTTGTATAAACTAGTGACCACTCTACTAGTCTAGTGCCAGAAAGTAATTAACACACCCACAAACAGTCTGGAGGTTGGAAAGGCTGGGAGCTCCTTGACTAGCCTGCAGCCCTCTGTTGAAACTTACGACTTTTCTAGAACATGTCTAGTAGACATGTAGACAAGTAGACACAAGTGAGAGATCTATGTATTTTCATGCAGCAGTGAGAGAAGTAGCAGTCTTCTAAAAACAGCATGCGAGTTTTTATGACTGTAATGTACGATCAAGCCTTAGATTGTATCATCTTGTTTGCTGTTAGAACTTGAATTTTTATATGAAAATCCTATCTGAATTTTAATTTCATCACTACTCCTACAATTTAGTTATTTCTCAAGGAAGTGTTAGTATTGTTCTGTATCATTCATACAAATAAATTGGTATGTTTCCATCATACCCAAGCCCGGCAGATTTAACTTGAAATTTCTTTTTTTCAATATCAAAAATAAGATTATGTATAAGAATCGTACAATCTGACTCCCGAACGATCCTTCTACTTTTCACTAAAAACTCTGAGGACTCGGTCATCACGCAGCGTTGCCCGTGTGGGTAGTTCCTGCCAACCATTCTTCTAAATGCCCATTTATTCTACGTAAGGTATTATACTTACTGTGTTTAATTACAATGCGCTTTATAAACTATCAACTTAAAATCAGGATTTCCCTGAAATTTCCTTAGGGTGCTATGAGCTTCATCTGAGTCACACCTGCCAGCAACCAGGGCAGCTTTGAGGAACTCAGAAAGAGCTCTGACCTACGAAATCTGGGGTTGTAAACAAGAGGCTGGAACTGGGGCCATAAGGCAGAGGTTGTGAAGCTGACTGTAAGCAGGTCAAATCCAGCTGTGATTATTTGGCTACCATGTTTTTCATTTAAATATGGAGGTGCATTATCTCAGACAGAGAAAAATATCAGCATTTTGCCACACACAAACCTTCTCTCGCTTGGCCCTTTGCATTCATTGGTGCTTCCTGCCAGCCCCATGAGCAACCAAGTTGGTGCTACTTTTTTTTCCCCCTCACTCCAAACTACATTAAATCCTCTGGTAGTTTTGTTTTTGTTTTTTAAAATTTCTTTCCAACAATCTGTAAATTAAAACCATCTAGGGAGATAGAAACGGGAAGGCGTAGAGATTTCTTCCAGTACCAGAAGCCTTTCCTGCCATTGACAGAGTGCAGAGCTTAACGACCTCTCTTATTCCAGCAAGGAGGGGATCACCTTATGTGTCATGGACTATGGACTTACAGCATGTAGACTAGCTGCTTCAAACCCAAACCAGTGTCTTAGTGAAGAAATTGTTTGGACAGTATTGGATTGTAGTTGAGCTAATGTCTTCATGGAGCTCTTAATGGTTTGCTCTGGCTTGTGTAACAGTCTTTTCAGATCACTGTTTCTGAGTCTGAAAAGAATTAGCATAACAGAGATCATACTTTCATTTTCTTGGGTAGTAAACTTTTTTTTTAATTTTTTGTTTTTTATAAACATATATTTTTATCCCCAGGGATACAGGTCTGTGAATCGCTGGGTTTGCACAATTCACAGCACTCACCAAAGCACATACCCTCCCCAATGTCCATAACCCCACCCCCCCTCTCCCCACCCTCCCTCCCCCCAGCAACCCTCAGTTTGTTTTGTGAGATTAAGAGTCACTTATGGTTTGTCTCCCTCCCAATCCCATCTTGTTTCATTGATGCTTTTTTAACTCAGATAATTCCAGTCTTGGACAACTTTACATAGCCTATCAGATAAATGGGGTGGAGGCTTCTGAGAGGAGCTTCCTTTTTTTTTTTTTTCCTTAAGATTTTATTTATTTGACACACAAGCAGGGGCACACACAAGCAGGGGGAGCAGGAGATGGAGAGAGAGAGAGAAGCGAGCTCCCTGCTGAGCAGGAAACCCAATGTGGAGCTTTGTCCCAGGACCCCTGGGACCATGACCTGAGCCAAAGGCAGAGACTTAACTGACTGAGGCATCCAGGTGCCCCTTCAGAGAGGAGCTTCTTAAGAAAATTAAAAAAAAAAAAAAAAAGTATAGAGTGGATATTTACATAAGAGTTACTTCAGCTTACCCAAGGATCTAATAATTAGACGTTAGCTACCCCGGTATTTTTAGATGATTATTTTATGAGATTTTGGCAGTTTGAGAATTAAAGTGAGTGGGTAAGTGGAAGGCAACAAAAAAAACAAAAAACAACAACAAAAAAAAAGGCATTTGGAAGCTCCTGCCAGGAAAAGTACTCTTTGAAAATATAAAATCCCCTTCCCCACAAATGTGAGATGCCCTTTTAATAGACATGAACTAATTGTCTATCAGTGGAATGGCAGAGATTTCAAATGATGGGAAGATATAAATCCTTATATAAATCTAGGGAAAGCAAGAAAGGGAGCCTCTCTCTCTATTCCTTCTTTGCCCATGTAAAGTTGAGAAATATATTTGTAAAATATATAATAAGGATGGATGGTGGTGGTATTGATGGGGTATAGTATGTGTATGTCTACACTGAGATTGGGAAATATCCCCAGGCAGTTAAATTGACTCATGTAATGTAGTGATGAGAAGGGTCTTCCAAGCATAAATCATAAGACATTGGGCAAGTTTCTTTATCCCCAAGGTATCACTTTCCTTTTTCAAAAAATGAAGATATGAGGAAAAACTACCTCAGAGGGTTGTTTCGAGAGGTATACAACATAGGTGTATAGAGTAAGCACTAAATATCTGGGAGAAAATCCCATATAAGGATTGGATTAACAGTTTAAAGCCTTGAAGGGTTTCATCTGGTAAGGTTTTATATCAGACTGATCTATAAGAGAGTCTTTTTGTGATGCTCTCTGCCTTGTAGATGGAAGGCTACCCCCTTTAGATCAGATTCCGCTGTAATATGAATCACAGAGGACCACTGGGGAAAAGACTGTTTGAAATAGCACTGGTTACATCTTATCAGAAAGTAGTATGTTGGTGTATAATTACTTATCATTACCGCAATACATCATTTTGAAAAGTATTTCCCAACTGCTTCTTTTCCCCCTTATAAATGTATTATTCATATCTATATAAATAACAGTTCACTGAATTCATTTAAAGAAATCCATTGATTCTAGTAAATTATTAGACACATGTAACTGTCACTCAGGCAATAATCTTGAAACACACCACTCAGGATTTCTGGAAACTAACTCGGGGGATGAAGGATGAACAAAAATACCCTTCCATCTGTTAGCCAAACCGACTGCACCAAATAATTTGGAACTTAATTACAGAGTTGGCTACATTTTCAAAATGTGATTTCCAAAGGCTATAAGTTTTATTTAAATCTCTCCATGTTTATTTCCTCCAAGGACCATCACTGTTGGTTGCAAATTGCAGTTTTTAAAACCACTGGCTGTTAAAGACCCAAGGGTTAGGAGTAAATCCAGGGTAAAGAGAGGGGTGGAAAAAACTGTGGTCTCCCTGTTCTCCTCACCTTTTCTATATTCCTTCTTCTGTCCTGGACTAGCTATGAACAAGTCCACATATGTTCATGTGCAAACAGACTATCAGAATACAGGACATCCAGTTAAATGTGAGGCATACTAAAAAATAATTTGTTCTATAGCCAAAACGCACATTTAACTAGATGTTTTCATATTTATATTTACTCAACCTGGCAACCCAACCCACTAGACAACTATTTTGTCAACTTACTTGTTTGAAAAATAGTAGAGTTAGTCTCTCCAAAGGCATAGATGCTTTTATTAGGAAGTCTTCAAGACCAAACTTTTCAGCATTTCCAGAAATGAATCTCTTTTGGTGGAACTCTGGGCCTCACGCAGAGGTGGTTTAGAAAGAGCGTTCAGTGGGAAAAACCTTTCTGTTGTGCCTAAGTTGACAACATGATGGAAGCATCAACTCATTGCATTCACAAGCCTGGTAGATGGAGAGAGGGAGGGAGTAAGACAAAGACACAGAAACTGTTGCATTTTATTTTATTTCCTATTTTTCATCATAATTATTAACAGACCTAAGCAGAAAGGGAAGAAGGTGAACTTTCCAATTCATCGTTTTGGTTACTCATGCCAAAATTCGCTTGTCGCCTCTCTTTCTCTCACATCCCCAATCCAACCCAACAATAAAGGTTGTCAGTTCTACCTTCAAAACAGAACCAGCTTGTGCCCACTTCCTACAACATGTGCTGCTAACAACCTGGTCCAGGATGCCATCACTTCCCACCTGAATTTTTGTAACAGGCTCCAAACCTGGCTCTAATCTGCTTCCACCATTGTCCTTTTCTGTGTCGTCCCACCAGGCATCGTGACTGATCTTGTTGAAACCTAAATCTGAGATGTCACTTCAAAACTTTCAATGGCTTCCGTTTCACTCAGGGAAAGTCCTAACAGTGGCCTGTAAGACCAGCCCCATGCCCCCCATGCTGTACCTCTCTGAGCTCTGTAATGCCCCCCACCACCACTCTTTTCCTGCCACACTGGTCCCCTTGCTAGTCCTCCACTGTATCACACACCCCTGCCAAGAAACTTCGAAATTGTGTGTCCTCTTGCACCACGTGTCTGCATAGTTTACTCCCTTGGCTCCTTCAACGTTTCATTCAAATGTCTTGTTCTCAGTAATTGCAACCTTTTTCCACCCCACTTTTCTTATTTACACTTTTCTTCATGGTATGGACCATTGCTTATCCTCCATCTTTTCCTTATTTGTCTCTAATTGCATATTTTTCCCACTAGAATGTAAGCTCTGTGGGAATGTTAGATCTTGTGTTTTTGCTTTTATTTATTTCTGCTATTGCCATATCCCAGTGCCTAATACCTGGCATGTGGAAAGTGTTCCATCAATATTTGTTGAGGGAATGAATGGACCATTAACAGTTTTTAACAAATTTGTTTTATGAATTAGATAACTGTCTGCACATAACAGAATCATGGGAGAATGAGATGTGGGACTCTTACGTTGGCCAGGTCACATTCTGCAGAAAATCCAAGACATGGTGGCAGGAGATGGAAAGGGCCAAGACAGTATAAGGGGACAGTTGGATAGGCAGGTCAATATGAGGACTTTGGATGTCTGAGGAAGCATTCGGCATTAGGCACACCTTGCAAATGACATCAAGGGATGTTGTTGCATGATTTCATGATTTCAGAAGTACTCATCTGTCACATAAGTATGAACTATACATCTGTAGCCTTCCCTCTGAGGCTCCTGGGTTATCACCAGGATCTGGGAAGGCATTAAGAGCATTAAAAGGCCAGCCTTCTCTGGGTTTATGGGGGTCCTTTCTGTACTGTGCTATAGTGACCGGTCTCTTGAGGATCTTCTCTTCTCCTCTGTGCTCCTCAATTTCCAGTTCCCAAATTCCTTACAACATTGCCTCCAGGAAGATCCTCCTAAGAAACCAATCAAGCCATGTCCTAGTCCAGCTTTCAGTTTGACATTTGTAGGGACACCAGGTTGACTCAGTGAGTTAAGCATCTGCCTTCAGCTCAGGTCATGATCCCAGGGTCGTGGGGTTGAGTTTGGCATTGGGCTCTCTGCTTGGTGGGGAGCCTGCTTCCCCCTCTACCTGCCCCTCCCTGTGCTCTCTTTCTCTCTCTCCCTCTGATAAATAAATAAATAAATAAAATCATAAACAAACAAACAAATAGAGAAAGAAACAGACAGACAATGTAAGCAGGAAAAGTTTAGGGGTCCCAAGAAAAGGAAAGAAGAAACAGAGCTGATATGACACCAAAGTCATTTTAGGCCCCCAGCTGTTTTTGGTGATCTCTGGCCCACCAGCTCTACCTTATCTTCTTGTGCACTTCCTGAAGAACTTTCTAGGAGGTATTACAATTACAAAGAAATGCAAAAGCCCCAGTACTTAAGGATTTTAAGGGAACACAAGAAATGCAAATGGAACAGTCTCTACCAGGCTAGGAAACAGCCTAACCATATCAGAGACACTAAGCCAATGGTGAAACTCCCAGTGCTGTTTCAAAAGTAAGGATTGACCTAACTCACATTCTTCAGTTGTTTTTGCAGATTTGAAACCATACCCCATAGGGTTAATAAAGTTAAAACTAGCAGAACATGTAAAAGCTTATTTTTTCAGCTAACTGTTTCTCCCTAATCAGCTATCGTTTCTCTTCAGACCACACTAACAGATCCACTAGCTGTCTGCAGGAGTCTGGACTCAAGGTTAACTGGTACAGTTTCAGCCTAGGAACATGCAAGGCCTTGTTTCCTTACAGGAGAGAGAGCCCGGCGCCCCATCCAAGTTTCTACCAGCTCCCAGAACCTGCTTGTAACCCATGCCCCTTGTCCGTTACCTCTGCTTCATTATAGTGTTGGTCTCTGTCCTAGAAAGAGCACAAGCTTCCTAATATACCTAGCGGGGCAGGGGTAGCCATGTTTTCTGTGACCACCTCAGCAACTTCATGCCCACCTTTTCATGTGTTAATAAAGCTCCTCCATTTGAATATTCATCCCAAATCCTAAATAAAAAGAAATGACTCCCTGCTGCTTGGGCAACCATGGCTTTGGACAGAGGAGGGTTTGGAAGTTAATTCCCCATGATCTCCTTATTTGCTGCAAGGTTGCTTTGTGTGACAGCTCCACCTGGGGTAGTCTCTGTCTGGAACTCACCAAGGAGCCAACTCTCATTAGTTCAGTTACGTCTTTTTCCCTATAGGGAATAATAAAGTCTGCCTTACCCTGCTTCCCCATCTGTGTTTCCCTTCGGTCCTGCCTGTAGGCCAGCCGCACTGAGCTTTGGCTCAGTGGGCATATTCTTTTTTGATTCTGGAGTGATCTTTGTTGCTGGAGAACTTCTCAGCTCTCAAAATTCGTATATCACTTCCTTGGTGATTTTTTTTTAAGTTTCTCCTGAATGCATCTGTTCATTTTTCACTTAGGGTCTCCCAGCCCCTTGCACATACCTGGGAGGACATCTTTTTATCTCTTCCACAAAGTGTGGTATATAGAAGGTGTATAATAAGTGCTTCTTCAAAGGATTATTTTGGAAACTTCGGAGAAATCTTTTCTTACTCCTCAGCATGGAGTTCTCTCTAGCTACTGGCTTTGCTTTTCTTGGTCCTTCATAAGAACCTTCCAAGGTTCTTAATGAGATTTAACATTAAACAACAAATGTGTTGGTTGAACCTGCCCCAAAGCTGGAAGGAACAAAAGGTTTTTCTAGTGGTAGCTCTTTTGTTTTTTTTTGTTTTTTTTTGTTTTTAATTTTTTATTTTTGATAAACATATATTTTTATCCCCAGGGGTACAGGTCTGTGAACTGAAAGGCAAGATAATCATTGACCTTCTGCTTGCTCTTAGAATTCGCCACATTGGTCAAAACACGTCATTACATGTTGTCAGACTTGGAGAGAAAGCGTCCTTCATTTTAATTCTTTGCATGATTAAAGTCATTCAATTACCATTCAATTTAATTAAGTGGCTTTTATGATATAATTTTAGTGAGGGGAAAAATGATCAGTCATTAAAATGATGATTGAATGATTTTTTTTTTTATTATTGCAATAGATAACAGGAGAGAGGCTTTGAGTTAAGTTTTGCAACAAAAAATCCTTCTGGTAATCAATAAATTGTGTTATCAGTAATGAAAAAGGAGTTGTTGATATTGTTAATTAATAAGTGATGAATTTGTGTGCAACCTGACACCTCGTTTACCCCAGTAACACTACCCTGGGAAATTACAGGGAATTTTTTTTTTTTTTTAAGATTTTATTCATTCATTTTACAGACAGAGATCACAAGTAGGCAGAGAGATAGGCAGAGAGAGAGAGAGGAGAAAGCAGGATCCCTGCAGAGCAGAGAGCCTGATGCAGGGCTCCATCCCAATCATGACCTGAGCCAAAGGCAGAGGCTTTAACCCACTGAGCCACCCAGATGCCCCAATTACAGGGAATATTAGTTTGTCACTCTTTACAAAATTTTTCCTTGAGAGAGCAAGAGATAGGGGGAGGGGTGGGGATGAATAAAACTGGTTAAGCTTTTAAAGTAAAAATTTCAAGCTGTAGTTTAGCACTCAAGCGAAACTAATTGGTTAAAGAAAATACATGGTCTACATTACTGCATGTTGTAGAAACATCAGAACTTATTTAATAGCATATATTTTTCTCTCTTTTTTTAGGTTAATAATTGATGCTTTAAGTTGTATGTCATAATATTTTCTTCCTTGTGAATTTCATTAGGAGATTTCTTTTCCATTCCCATCAGTGACATCCTGTGGATTGCTAAATACTAACTTGGTAATAGAGGAAAAAAATTGAGACAATTAATAATGGGGTTCTATTTTAAAGAAAAATGTTCTAAGTTTGTATATTTTTAATACAGCTTATTGGATTTTTTATTTTTCTGATCCAGGAAGAGATAGCCTAAAAACCAAGAAATGCCCAGTTATTTGACTTTAGGTTCTGACACCAATTCTCTGAACATGATATCCTATATTCAGTTCAATTCTGGCAAAAGCTGAAAGTCCACTAGTTACAGACCAAGTCCTTCACAAGACTACGGGCACTTCAGATACACACTGCAAATCTCAGGGTCATCTACACGTCGGACCAAATGGCTACAAATTTGTAAATTCCCACAACCCCCCTCAGGTTCCATCATTTTCTAAAACTCACAGAATTCACTGAAAGTGCTCTACTTAAGGTTACAGTTTTATGTTAAAGGATGCTTCTCAGGAACAACCAAATGGGGAAAACAACAACAACAACAACAACATCTAGGACAAGGTCTGTGGGTCATGAGAGTGTCTGGACACAGAGCTTCTATACCTTCTCATAGAATCTGGCACATCACTTTCCCAACACATCAATGTGTTCACCAGTCAGGAAGCTCTTGGTGTCCACAGGTTTTACTGGGAATTTATTATATAGATTTGATTTATTGAATCCTTGGCCATGTGATTAAACTTAATCTCCAGTCCCCCTTCCTTCCCTAGAGGTCAGGCTGGCCCAAAGTTCTAACCCATGCAATTTGTCTTTCTGATTGCCAACCACCATCCTGAAGCTACCTCAGAGCCCCACCAGGAGTGGCCTAACATAATAAAGACACTCTTGTCACTCAGGAAATTCCAAGGGTTTCTGAAGCTCTTTGCCAGGAACCAGAGACAAAGACAACCAAGGACAATTTTCTTTTTTTAATTTTACTACAGACTACTTATATAAAAATATTTTGGGTTTGGCTTTTTGAGGAGTTATTAAATCAGTTCAAGTAATAGTTTTTAGGTATTTTCTCTGTGCCTATTACCTGTTTGGGAAGGCAGGAGAGTCAGGAAAGTGTAAATTATGTTTCCTGCCTAGAGGTTTATTTCGGGAGACCAGATGAATGTGTGGACCACGGTAACACTAAGAGCCGCCCATGCCAACCAAGCACTTGCTATTTATGTTCTCAATGTATCTTCATAAACCGCCTCATGAAGTGGTCCAGAAAGATAAGTAAAATACACTATTAGATTCAAATGTAGGTCTGTGCAGTTCCAAAACTATACTTTTCTACTAGTCTATGTGGTAATATAGAATGGAATCAAGTTATATGGAGAGGTAGAGAGGAACTGATATTCTTGGTGCAAGTTCAGAAAAAGAAAGCTTGGTGGCAGTTGGGAGAATCTGGGAAGGTACTGAGGAAAAGACTGGACTCTGAAACTTGAAGACTGTGTAGAAAATGGACCCTAAGAGGACATCTTTCTGATGAGAAGAACAAAATGAGTACATGTGAGACAGAAATCAATGTGAGGTATTCATGGATGGATTAAATTTCTTTCCTTGATTATCTCTGATTATAGGGAAGTCACTTTCCTTTGAGTGCCTCTGTTCCCTTCTGCGTCCTGCTTTAATGGAAGAGTCTTCCTTGCCACAAGCCATCTCAGCTGTAAGATACCTTCACCTCAGCGCTCTCAGTTCTGCCTCTGTAAGACAGTCACTAGGAGAATGAAAACTTTTCTGCTGGCCCAAAAGTCTGCTTCCTGCAGGTTAAACCAATCCAACACTTGCCCACATTCTTTAGCCCACATGGCTCTGAGATCATGTGTCACTGAAATTGTCTTCCTGGGTTAGATGGTAGTTAATGAAGTTTGTTGTGGGGTGCCAGCTGGCTCAGTTGGCGGAGCACATGACTTGATCTTGGGGTTGTGAGTCTGAGCCCCATGTTTAGTGTAGAGATTACTTAAAAAAAAAAAATCTTAAAAAAACAAATAGTCTGTTGTGACATCAGAGAGACTGGGATTTGAAGTACTTCCTGCCATTTACCAAGTGTGTAAGTAAGGCGGTGTGTAACCACCTTAAGCCTCAGTTTCCTCCTCTATAACTGTCTTGGAAATAGTGAAGATTATGTGAAATAAGGCAGTGCCACAAATAGAGTAAGTATTCAATTTATATGATCTGTTATTAGAGCACTATATCCATTAGCATTTTCTATAAAAAAACACTTAAATTTAATAATTTAAAATAAAAAATTAATGGCTTATGATTCTGTGTGCTCACAATTTGGGCTGTACTCAGCTTGAAAGTTCTGGTGATCTTGGGTGGCATCCGTTATGTGTTTGCCATCTGTTAGCGGTTGAAAGTCTTATGTGTCTGGTTGACTGGCTGCAGGCTGTGGTTCTGGCCATATGTTTGCATCTTCCATCAGGTCACTTAGGCTAGTTCACATGGTGAGGTCCTCAGGGTCCCCAGGAGGAGCACAAAGACATGTTCTATTATACAAGCAATTTCTAAGTATCCACTGGTGTCACATTCCACTGCTTTTCCATTGGCCAAAGAAAGTCCACAGTCGTATGACACCGGGTGTCACTGATATAAGGAGAGGGATATGGCTATTCTTCTAATTTACCCCAGCCTGTTGTTTTGGGTTTTTTTGTTTGTTTGTTTGTTTGTTTGTTTTTGTTTTTCTAAAAAAAGCATGTTGCCGGCAATAGTAAAAGATAGATTACTCTGTTGGAGATTGAATTTGCATTGATCTCCTTTCATATATGTGATTTTGTACTTCCCTGTGTGTATATATGTGCATATTGGGGATGTATGGTGTTTTTATGTGTATGAGAGAGAGAGAGATGAAGAGAGGAAGGAGATAGGGAATTGATGGGTGACTAAGATGGTTAACCCGGAGAAGAGATGATTAAGTCAAATAGCCTCGTTCCCACCTGGGCAAGAGGACCAGATAACAGCCTCTAGCTCAGGCAACCGCCTCTAGAACACCCCATGTCCTGATGATGCAATGGAGATCAAGGGGATTAGAATTTTCCCCAAGAGTTAAGTTTCTTCCACTTGCCTCTTCATGCTGCAAACATGTGTTGAGTACTCTCACTAGAATAGGATCAGCTTGAGTGGAGTCCGGTGCTGGCACAGTTACTCTTTCTCCCAGTCACCGTAGACAAACCATTGTGCTGATATAGGCTTCAGCTTTTCCATCTATTTAATGAGGGTGTTAGATTTTGTGATTTTAAAAGTATCTTCTAGCCAGGACCCTGGGCCCTATACAACTCTACAGTACTAGTTATTATTATTATTTTTAATGTATACATCTTCTGTCCTGGATCTTCAGCTCTTAGCTTGTGTTGATGGTGCCCACCAATGGGTGGAATGGAATACTGACAACAACAAAAACTGGACCAATAAAATTGATTTCTATGGGCAGAAGTCTTTCCATGATCCCTTATATCCTATCACAAAGGGAGATTTGCACTCTGACTTTTCTTTGCCCAGATGAGATACGGTGGTCAATGCCCTGAGAGTTCTGCCATGACCTGGCCACCTGATGCAAACATGAGGTCGTTCCACCTTAAGGTTGAGATCAAGCTTCATTTTCTACTTGTACCTTTTCTACAAGGAAGACGTTTGTTGAATTTGGAATAGGCAGAGTGGCATTAGCTATGGGTATCGGGCATTTACTTACCCTCTCTGAGCCTCAGTTTTCTCACCAATTCAACAATACCTCCCTGAGTGGTGGTGTTATAAGGAATAAATGACATAAGATTCTATAAATGCCAAGGTTAGGACTTGTCTCTTTGTATGATTCCAAACAATATTTGTTTTCTTTTCCTCTCTTCACCTCTTTGCTGAGCTGATCGAATGGAATCATATGTGCTGGCTGCAGCACTTTGTAACCCTAAAGTACGAAACAAATTGTGGGTGATGATTACTGATGCCAGCCCATGCTCCAGGAAGTTGGAAGTACCAGAAGGTTTTCACCACTCAGGGATACCTAGCTGTGTTAGAGGCAACACTGGGGATGGTCCCGGGTCCTTGCCTCCAGTCGAAAGCTTCATTAACTGTGACTTTGTGCTGCTCAGTTGTCCACCCACCAACCTGCAGAGGTCAGTGTATAGGTGAGGGTATACATATCACCTTACGTTCTAGAGCCTTAGGCAATACAACCAAAATATAATTACCTGCCCTTGATTTGAACCCTGTGGGGAAGCATATATTTAGGTAAAATATCTCAGGACAAGGCTCCTTCACCTACCAGTGGAGTGCCTAACCCTGTGTCTTGAATAATCTTGGGCTGACCTTCTCCTTTTCTTTTATCTTTTACCCTTTGAACCAGAGAGCAACTTTTTATTGGCAAAGGATTCTCATATATATCGGGAAGGCATTCAGTGAACACTAAGTGTTATTTCTTTCCTGTGGTGAGTTGATTTTCCCCCTTGAAAGGTTTCTCTTTGAAATGCTGCATGGAAATACCATCATTTCTCTTTGCCTTCTCAAGAGAGTCATAAAATGCTATTGGCTATTAGCTGAAATGTGGCCTTTTGGTTCCATTGATCCAAAGGGATTTGGGATCCCCAGGGTGATCAGAGATTAATTCTATACAGGTTATACTCAGAAATGTCCCTGGGTGCTTACATGGGATCTGCATTGTTCAGACAGTACTTTGTTAAGGCCCAGGCCAGTGTTATGAGCTCATTGGAAATTCAAAGACTAAGTCCATCCAGCATGTTGGACACAAGACTATTAAGTGATTCTCTTCTGGAGGTGAAGTCATTGGAGCTTGTAAGGGCAGCTTCTGAACCTATGGGAATCAAGCCTACGTGATCTCCCAAATCAGTCTTTGAGCATATAAAGGATGAGAGAGAGGCAAGAATAAGCATCTTACAAATGATTTTAATCTGAAATACACAAATTAGCTTTAAGCAGGAGAGCTTGAGAGTAGGGGCTGAAATTACTGAAATGTGTCATTAAAGAGTTTTAAGAAGTCATTTTCTAAGGAGGGTACATTAGTGTCTGTGGGCATAAAGAATCAAAGGGCGAATATGAGAAAGACTTGGCAGAGGGAATAACCTTACAAATGTAATCTGAGAAGTGAAACTTGTAAGTATTTGAGTTGTTTTCAATGAATATTGTTTGATAGGCTAGGGAAGTACTCCCTTTTATGGCATAACTGCACCATGGGAATGGTGCAAGCTACAGCAGATGATGACAAGTTATATATGCTCCCGCTTGACCGCCTCCCTCCACTGCAGCTGGGGGAAGTGGAAAGCATGTCCTTGTGCCCTCTTAGAGCTGGAGAAGCAGCTAGCCATTTCTCTAGCCACTGCATGTGCTGAATATTTAGTGAGAAGGAAAAAAAAAAAAACAGAAATGGGGAGGGAAAGGAAGGATTAAGAACGAAAGAAGGGGACGAGGGGTGGGGGATGGCCAGCCATTCATAACTAGAGTGATTGATTCTAGGCATCATGCCAGGTGTTTGTGCTCCCATTATCTCAGTTTCCCTGCCCATGGCACAGTTAGTGTGAGCAGAATAATTTTATTCATGACAACACAAGTGCAAGGCATTCTGCTTTCCTGCTTCAACAGCAGTTAGAGCAAGGGACATTGTAAAATCAGAGGGACTACCCTAGTTCTTACTGGATGATTTTAATGTCTTAATAAAGAGTTTTGGAGGACCTGCGTGGCTCAGTTGGTTAAGCATCTGCCTTCCACTCAGGTCATGAGCCTGGGGTCCTGGGATGGAGCCCTGCATGAAGCCTGCTTCTCTCTCTCCCTCTGCCTGTTGCTTCCCCTGCTTGTGTGTGCTCTCTCTGTCAAATAAATACAATACAAATAAATACAAAAATAAAATATATTTTTAAAAAGTTATTTTGGGGCACGTGGGTGGCCCAGTTGGTTAAGCAAGTGCCTTTGGCTCAGGTAATGATCCTGGAGTCCTGGGCTTGAGTCCCACATCAGGTTCCCTGCTCGGCAGGGAGTCTGCTTCTCCCTCTGACCTCTCCCCTCTCATGCTCTCTCTCTCTCTCTCAAGTAAATAAATAAAATCTTTTTAAAAAGAAGTTATTTTGTTTTTTGTTTTTTTGTTGTTGTTGTTCTGTTTGTTTTAAGAAGATGGGAGGAGAGAATCAACTGAGTGAAAATAATGAACTGTTTTTTTTTTTTAATATTTTATTTATTTATTTGACAGAGATCCCAAGTAGGCAGACCAACAGGCAGAGAGAGGGAGAAGCAGACTCTCTGCTGAGCAGAGAGCCCGATGTGGGGCTTGATCCCAGGACCCTGGGATCATGACCTGAGCCGAAGGCAGAGGCTTTAACCCACTGAGCCAACCAGGTGCCCCAATAATGAACTTTCTTGTTAGAGATTTAAGGAGGCCTAACTTTAGATAGTACAATGCTGCCAGGTGACCCCTTTCAAGTACTTCTCTTTAATAGCCTATGAGATGATTCTGTAAGACCTCCCTTTGGGAGACCTTAGGAACCACTCCGCACTCTCTTCTTCTTCTAACAACTAGTGCAGAGGAGGGATAGAAGAGTTGTTAGTTGTTTTCTCACTAACCCATCCCGTTTTTAAATAGGATACATTCCTTATTGAAATGGAACATCACAACAGTACAAAATGGCAGTCTAGATGGTCTTGCTGATTAAGTATCTACTTATAACAAATCAGATCATGACATGCTGTTGAGCACCTTGCCAGTGCCTTTGGCCAGTGCTTCCCTTTCACTTGTCTGCTTCTGTGCCATTGCCTGAGAGACTCTTTCCATTCTGCCTGTCAAATCCCACTCACCTACCTAGACCCAGTACATAGTTCACCTTCTTTTTCAAGTCCTCTCCCCAGTTCTCTGAATCTAGAAAACCTTCCTTTTTGCTGTGTCCTCAGAGGACTTTTATACACTTGTGCTATAGTATAGATCCTTTTTTTTTTTTTTTTTTTTGCCTTTAGTTATCATCAGATGTGTGCTATAAGTCTGTAAATTCTTTGAGATCAGGACCATGTCTTACTGTCTTTGCTTCAGTGATGGTGCCCAGAAAGTAAGTGAAAGGAATTGATGCAAATGAGTTGTCCTCTAACCAAGAATCGTGCATAGTAGAAGAAATATATGCCTGATGCATAAGTATCTTAGTAACATACACAATGAAAAGAAGATATCCTGGAACAGCCCACACTGACAAACATGGGTGTTAAGGTCCATGAGTGTTCGAGCACCTTCTGGTGACAAGAGGAAGGACCACAGTGAGCTGAAGCCATTGCCAAAGCTTTGTAGATGTCTTTAGAACTTGAATTGGATCTTGCATCATCGTGAAAATTTGAATGAGTAGAGGAGGAAAGAGAGAAGAGAGAAGGCAGGGGCATAAGGAGGAAGACAGAAACGACTTCAGGCTCCTGCGGATTGGTTCAGACAAACCAGGAAGACCCCCTAACAGTGCCTTATGTTTTCACCAAAACTGAGAACTCATAAATTGCTGTCAGCTCTATTATATGTGATTCCATCTAGTAAGGTCCAGAGTTTGAATTCGAGTTTTTTGCAAACAGCATCACGAGGGAGACTCCATGGTGTACACAGTCAAAACCTACTCCAGTGGTACTATGTCAGTGTGAAAGGAAAGTAATGAGGAGGAGGAGGAAGTGGAGGAGGAGGGTGCTCATCCCCAGAGTCCTGAAGGCTGAAGCAACATAAAATGCTATGCCATGGAAAGAAGGGCACAAATTTTATCTCATGATGTGTGCTCAACTCACACCTCTGGAAAGGTATAAATGTAATCTGTGTTAACCAGGTCAAAGTTCAGTGCGATATAAAGGCATTCGTTGCATTTATTTAGTGCCTCAGTCCCTTTGAGAACACAGCTGTGTGGGTTTAGGCGAAAATTTTCTTAGTTAATGACTTAATCACCTCCTCAGGATTCAATCTTGATACTCAAAGCATTTTTTTCCACAAAGCCTCTTTATGTTGGAAACCTCCAAGCTCATCTTCAGGCTTCTGCCCTGAGTTGCTGCCCAGGGTCCCCCAGTGAGAGTGTCAAGAATGAGGGGTATTTACCTGAAGGTGAGACAAATAGTTGAAACCCCGTGGCCTCCTTAGCATAGGGATTGAAAAACCTCTTAGCGATCACCAGAAATTTATGTTTGCTGTTGGAAAATTGCTTTGGGAAATGATGTGGATCAGAGAAGTAAATTTTCTGTCAAGATAAACTTTAGTAGTGAGCAAAGCAAAATTTGGGGGAAAAAAAGGGTCCCTAGGTGTTTTATCTCATTTTTATTAACATTCTTTAATATTTACCACAGCCGTTCTCTGTGAGCCAGACTGACAGTGGAAGCACTGAACTACAGAGAAGATTCAGGAATTTCTCCAGAGAGGTTACCTCAGTCTCATTTTACAAACAGAAGCTGCTGATAACAGATGTGCTTCAAAAAGCTGGCAGCTTTTAAAAGAATTAAGGTGAAACATAAAAGCCCTAAAACCCCACCAAACAGAGACCAGGAATCCACAGCCTCTGGACTGGCCCAGACTTTTCACTGTTTCCAGAAATTGCTGTTATGCAGTCTGTACAGACGGTGGAGTGCTTGGACTAGCAAGGGAGGGGAGGGAGCTTGGCAGGGCACCAGCTCTGAGCACGATTCTTCTTTTCTTTTTCCCAAAGAGCTGAGCCTGGTAAAAAATAAAAACACAAACAGACCCTTTCCCTCTTTCCCATCTGCTTTCATCCCAATTCTTTGGGGTTGGTAGCCCTGGGTGAACCGGCAGAGCCCAGCAGGCTGCTGGCTGCTGAATGTGTTGCTGGATTTTGCTGCCGTTCAGGGCCCCTTGGCCTGGGGTCCAGGAACACTGAGTCTCCTCAGCCCGCAGATAGGGGACCACAGCAGTCCCTGGGGCACGGGGCTCCAAGAAGCAGCACCTGCAGTTCTAATGGTGGTCACATGAGGCAGTAAGTGACTACAACTGAACTGAGGTTGACTTCTGCCTCCACCTTCCAGTGGAAGCCTCAGTCAAAGCTCTCTGGAGATGGAGCAGGTTATATGCTGCTGACGAGAGGCATGTTCAGAAAACGAGGACTGGGGGTTGACCTGTTGGCAGATCTGGGAAGAACCATTGTATTGAAAAGAACACCCCCACCCACACCAAAAAAGGTCAATTACCTGAGACAAGTTTTGGAGTACCACTGTGGCAGGGATCTTTATAAGCTCCTTCTTAACTAAGTATTCCAGCTGACTTTAATAGAGAAGGTACTATCTCTCCTTCTTCCCACTTATTACAGTTGCTAATCTATACCCCAGCCATCTCCTCTGTGGAGAAAATTTTTACATTACTAGTATAACGTTCTCTTTATTTTTATTTTTTTTTAAAAGATTTTATTTATTTATTTGACAGACAGAGATCCCAAGTAGGCAGAGAGGCAGGCAGAGAGACAGAGAGAAAGAGGGAAGCAGGCTTCCTGCGGAGCAGAGAGCCCGATGCGGGGCTCGATCCCAGGACCCTGAGATCATGACCCGAGCCAAAGGCAGCAGCCCAAACCACTGAGCCACCCAGGCGCCCCATAATGTTCTCTTTAAATTAACCTTGTGTAGCCACTTTTCAGAATCCGTTTCCAGAAACTAGGTGTCCCTTATGCCTTTCAGTCGTCCCCAGGTCTATTTAAATAAACATAGTGCATAACCCTACCTTGGTGATACAGGGTGGGAAAGAACATTACTTGAGAATTCACTATCTACCAGCATGTGGCGGACACAACACACATGATCCCTGATGCTCTTCCCAGGAACCTATGAGGAAACCAAATGTATGTCCATTTTAGAGACATGGACACCAGGGTTTATAGAAGTGAAAAAAATGACCTGCCCAAAGGCCATTTGGTCAGACTCTGCATCACATGTTGAGGGACAAAGCCAAGTGAAATGAGGGCCCATCCCTCAAGGAGTAAACAGTTTAGCTGCCTCCCTACTACATATGCTATAGACAGAGGGGTCAGGAAGGACTAAATTCAGAGCAGTGACTAGCAGGGATGTTTGTGTCTCTGGAGGAGAGTTTGAGATGTGGTTCTCTAAAGTCACACTGTGTGGGCGGCCACCCACATGGCACCACCCCTCTCTTCTGTCCACTGCCTCTGTCTTTGCAAAGCACCTCAGAGCCTTTGAAGTTGTCAGCTACATTATCTCATTTAATCCTCACTAGATCCTGGGGAACCGGGCTGTGCACGGATTATTTTCTGAATTTTATAGACAAGGGAATTGAAGTTCAGAAAAGGTGGTGATTTATGTACATCAGTAGAGGGCAGAGCCAGGACCAGGATTCTGTCTGTTAGTTCCATACCCATTTAGTTCCCCCCTAAAATATCATAAAGCCTCCAAATAAAGACAACTCTGGGCGGTGTTGAGTGCAAGAGGGGTTGATAAGACCAAGTTCCCCAAATGGTATGCTGCTGTTCAAATAATCTCTGAATTCTAGTTTTTACTGTCAAAGAACCCAGACCTCCTTTGGCCATCTCAAAGTCTTCAAATGGTGACCTGCCGTATTGCTTTAACCTTTTACTATTATCTCTTCCCCATGTTAATCATTGTCTATCTCAGTGTTTCTCAAACTTTTTTTTTCATTATCTTCCACTTAAAGAGATTTTTTTTTTACACATTTTTTCCTGGTTGCCTCCTCTGAAATTTTAATACCAGACATTTATCCTATATCTGTTTATGTACTCTGTATGATATCTACACCTCTCAAGAACCAGTCTTTAGGGGCGCCTGGGTGGTTCAGTGGGTTAAGCCTCTGCCTTCAGCTCAGGTCATGATCTCAGGGTCCTGGGATCAAGCCCCGCATCGGGCTCTCTGCTCAGCAGGGAGCCTGCTTCTCCCCTCTCTCTGCCTGCCTCTCTGTCTGTCAAATAAATAAATAAAATCTTTTAAAAAAGAACCAGTCTTTACCTCTCAAGACCCAGTCTTTATCACCTTGGTTCCATATTGCCCCCACTGGGAATGCATAGTGTAACCCATAACTATGAATTCAGTTAAAAGAAGAAAAAGAAGGAGGATTAGGAGGGGTAGGTGGGGGAGGGAGGAGGAGGAGGAAGAGGAGAAAGGGAAGAAGAAGAAAGAAGAGAAAAAAGTGAATGAGGAGGAAGGAAGGGAGAAGGAAGAAAAGGAAGGGAGGGAGTCTGGCTGGGAGGGAAGAAGATGGGAAGAAAGAAAAAAAAAAGCGAACAGAAGGTGGTCCTCAATTTCCCAATAGGTATCGCTTTTCCTGGGATATAGATTCATGTCTTGGGGTTTCACTTTGGCCAGAGTATCCTTAATATGCCTGTTTGAAGCAGGGGCAGAGCATTCTTGAACCATTCTGGGAGTGACACACAAGGAACCGACGACAGTGGTTTTGAACAGTCATCGCTCAGTATAAATTCCCTAGTTATAAAATAGTGCATCCCCTGGGACCAAACCTAGTCTCTTGTCAGTGGTGTTGGGTAGATCTGTGAGGAGGGTGGAACCTTTCCTTGGGGGAAGTTTGATGGTTTCACCATTTTACCTGCTGATAAGCAATAGTAGAGAAGAATGTATTGGAAATGACTCCTACCAACCCCACCCCCTTAACTCCACACCCTGCCTACTAAATGGGACAACTAAAAGGAAAGCCAAAAAATCACTGCTACCTTTGAGAAAAGAAAGGCCTGGACAGGGACTTTCCCTGGAGCCAGCAGGAAACTACTATCCAAACTGAACTCAGACTCAGCCTCTTGACACATGAGCTCCTCTCCCAGAAGACAGTCCTGCTCAGATGTGTCTCATCCCGTTACATTTGCTTGAGCAACATCAAACTGTAGCTGTTAGTACACAGAGAAAAAACATCCTTAAATAAACACCAGCAAATCTGTTACAGCTGAAGATGTATACCTAGTATCCCGGGGGCCAGTATGATTTAATATTGCTGGTATTAAATGAGAGTTTGGAAACTGGATAACAATTGTAAGCTGTGTAGTAGCTTTCCACCTTCAGGAAATGAGTTCACAGAGCAAACAGCTCTGATGTAGAGATGAGTTTTGCTGGTGGTCAAAGACTCCTAAGAACAATGCTGGCCATCAGCCATTAGCCTTCAGCTCATGTGCAAACTGGAAGATGTCACCACACCTGCACAGGTCCACAGAGGTGCAGGCCCGTGCACACACATTTTGCAGAGGTGGGTACATTCACCAGGGCTGCCTGACGTCGGTGGCAAAGAAAAGCCAGTTCACAACCAGAACAAAGTCAAGCAGGAGTGCAGAGGCCAAGGCCTGTGCCAGTTGCAGAGCTATGAAAGAATGCTTTTTGGACTCTGTCCTCTGCCTCCTTATCTTTTTCTTTCACACCCAGTGCTTGCAGTAATTCAGATTTTTGCGTATCATCTTATCACAGAAGGAAAAGGGGGTTGTATGGCTTTGGAGTATATTAGTCCTTCCTGGCCATGTGACCTTGTTTTATTTATCTTTTATTAACAATATAAAATAATAGAAAGCAAAAAGAAACAAAACAAAATGAAACACAATCCTTATCTAGCACCTACCACCTACCAGGCACTGTTCTAAGCACTTTACAAAAAATAGTAATTCTCAATTTAATTTAATTCTCAATAGTAATTTAATTCTCAATAGTAATTTACTTAATTCCTGCAACAATCCTGTCCCCATTTTCTAGATGAACAAACTGAGAATCAGAAAGGTTAAGTAACTTGCCAAACTTATTCGGCCAGAATTTGAACCCAAGCATTTTGTGTCTAGAGTCAAGTGCTTGACATACCCTGATATGGGAAGTGACCTCTAGCAAGTCATTGGACCTCTCTAAACCTCAGTTTACCCATCTGTAAAATGAGGATATTAAAATACTTCTCTGGACAAGGAGAGGTGAAGGTGTATTGCAGGGCTTAACTGAAAATGGTAAAGACTTAGCAGGTTGCCAGGCACCTAGTAAAGAAAATATTTTAATAAGCACTTCCCAGAGGAAGGGGGGTGGTTGCCTTTCATACATGAAACAGGATAAAGTGGAAATCTCTGCTGCACACATACTTGGTGAGTCTAGTGGGTCTAAATTGGCAGCACAGTCTTCTTCCTAAGGCTTCTTCTTCAAGTTAAACTGTTCTGTTGTTCATTCAACACTTATTTACTTAATCCCTACATCAGGAATATTGTGCTGCTTTGAGTGAATGAGTTGACCAATGGAGTTGGAGTTTAAAAATCTGAGTGGTATGTTACCTTTTGTTCCATTTCAGTTACAGTGTGGTTTCTCAAGACTCTTTTTCCCAAGTGCTTGTTTATTCTTTTCTTTTTGTACCTTTATGATTTTTGAAATAGTGTGCAAAATAGGATCAATATGAGAAACTCAGATAAAAATGACCTGGACGGCAAGCAAAGGAATGAGGCTGAATTCCAAAAAGGACCATTATTTTTAGAATAAGATACAAAACACACACACACACACACACACACACACACACACACTCAGTTGCAGGGAAATACGGATTTTACCACAAATGCAATCACTATGGAGCAGAGACAGCGAGACAGAATCATACAGTATGTGGCGGTTCTGCAACTGAGAGACAAGTGACAGGATTGGCTTGGCCATATGGGGACACATTGTTGCACTGGCCCATCAGTTGTGTATCACTTGACTTTTTCAGTCCTTTTCTGTGGCAGACTAATGCAGCTCTTACTTGCCACTGACTGAGCCTTCTCCTTTTTCTCCGGGCTGCCTACAGTATCTCAGAGAAAGAGGTCCCTGCTGCACGTAGTTTGCAATACTGAGAATTCTTCATTGAAGATAAACACACTGATGGTGAACACCTAATAATACATGATTTTTAAAGAAAACACGGGTTTAAGGAGATAAAGTATACTGCAAGATTCAGTCTTTATCCTGGCTTTATTTTAAGCCCTTAAACTATTGGCAGATCTGGTCTTACACATGAGTGATGGTCTGCGTTGTTTCATTTGAGGGGAACAAGGGAGGATCTCTTGTCCAAATATACATCACCCAGCTGCTTCAGTTCTTGAAGTTCTAGCACTGGAGCAATTTCTTTGTTATTTCCCACAAAGATCCTTTTTTTAAGTGTGTGTGTGCGCGCGCATGTATGCACACACACACACACACACACACAAATTATTACCATCCACCCATCCATCCATCCGTCCATCAGTCCATCCATCCATCAGTTTTCTACTGGGACTTAGTTTTCACATTCTGTAAAGAGTTGGTAGCAAAGAAATGGATGGCAGCAGTCAAGTGGAAAGGGAACTTTCAGTGCTGGTGTATTTGGAAAGAGTTGGCATCGCTTTGGATGTCTCTGAGGCATCACAGAAACTCCCGGGACAAAGAAAAGAATGTCAGGCATGGGCAGGGGTGGGGGCACGAAAGGGGCAGTGGGGCAACTACGATACCATTTCTTGTCATTGCGGGGCTCCAGTAGGGGAAGGAGAGGGTGCAGAAGCATGTGTGTGCAGTGTGTTCTCCAGGACTCTTCCTGGAAGACTTATTGATTGATATGTCAAGCAGGGAAGGAAAGGGAACTGTCGGAAGAGGAAGGGCACAGAATTCAGAAGAGGCAGTTCTGGGTGTCAGGCCTAGCAGTAACCTTGACCTTGTACAGGCTATTTAACCTCTTACCGATCAAGTCTTCTTGTCTTAAAAAAATGGGACTAGTTTGTGTCTGCCTTGTGAGATGGTTGGGTAAATTAAAGCAAAAATAAAATAATTAATTGTAAACAGCACTTTGTAAATTATGGAGAGCTCCAGGACAAATTGCAAGCCCATCAATGCTTACACATCTATTTCAGAATATCAGCCCCACCAGGTGCAGTCAGGTGGGGACTCCTCACTTGGCAGTGACCCTGTCCAGCCTGGCCACCAGCCACCATGTATAAAGAGCTGCAGTCAGACCTGTGGGTGCAGTCAGTCACTGAGCTGCACCTGTTTTGATTCTTTTGACCCTCTAGCTTGGTGCCTGTTAACTTTGGCTGACCTTTGCAATCACCTGGAAGCTTTAAAAGTCTCCTCACCAAAGCCACACTCCAGATCAATTAAATCAGAATCTCTCGGGGAGGGACCCATGGCATTGTCCATTCAAGCTCCCCGGTGGTTCCACTGTACAGATTTCTCCTGGCTGAGCTAGAGAAAAGAGGATGCAGCTAGACGATGACTGATTTTTTCTCATCAAGTAGGGGAGACATGGATTCCCAGCATCACATTAGGAAGAAGAGAATAGCCAACGTGATAGACAAGCATAGAGAAAGAAATGACTAAAAATGACTAAGGAGTGGAGTTGGTATATCAGCGCTACTTAAGATATTTGAGCAAAATAATTCCCTCTTGCTCTTTTTTTCCCCTCTCATTCCCCTCCCCCACCTCTGCTCACCTGGCCTTTTTTTTTACTCTTCTCCCATCTCCCTCTTTCTTTCCCTCCCACCTCTTCTCTTGTTACAAAAGGGATCTCAAAAGGGCTCTCAATTCCAATATTCATTTTAACTGCATAGAATATAGTAAGTTATTTTAGGAGTCCTGTACGGATATTTTTCTGTACTTCATCCCTACCCATTCCTACCCCACCGCACCCCACCCTAACCCACCCCTGCCCAGAGGCATTCATCAACCTTGTTTTTTGTTGTTGTTGTTTGTTTTGGGTTTTTTTGTTTTTTGGGGTTTTTTTGTTGTTGTTGTTGTTACTGGGCCTGCTTCAGAGCGCATTCCTATGCCTCTGGTCTCACGTGTGGGTGAGTGTGAGTGAGTCCTTGCTAGGATTTCCTTTTATTTCTTCCTGCACATTCTGAAACCCTATTTTCCCACCCACACATGCTTGTGCTTTCTCATCTGTTTTCCAGCATCCCCACCTCCTCTCTGAAGCCCTGGTCTCGGTGGTTTTTTTATCTACCTTTTCTCATTCATATGTAGGCAAGCTGCTGAATCAGAATATCTGGGGAATGGGAGTTGGGGTGGGGCGGTGGAATTTGCATTTTGCGGTAGCATAGGGCCCCAGAACTGGAAGGGTTCTTAGTGAACACCCGGATGAATCTACCTCAAGGCAAAGAGACAGAGACTTAGCACAGAAAGCTGATCACCAGATGAACCCAAGGCCTGTGAGTAACAGCACCAGATTTAAAGGGCCCAGCTCCTGAGTTCTGGACCATGACCTTCCAGAACAGTCACTTGCCCTGGACTGCAGAAGTGCTGTGATTCACCACGGCCAGTCAAATGTGAATTGCCTTGTTTTTAAATGAATTCTCCAATTCCCTCATAACGTCCTATGCCTATAACTTCATTTACCTGCGTTGTTCTGTCCTCCAATGCATTTCCATTTGTGATGACTACGTCTCAGAACATTCTGTTTCTAAGGGCTGTGATCATTTCCCTGATTCAGAATATATGCACCCTACTCACTAGACAAAGCACATTTGACTTTTTTACAGGGAAACCCATTTCCACCTCAGAGACATTCCAGGCTTGGTCGGAGAAAGAGAAAGCACAAGCAGGTCGGCTGAATTAGTTCTGGGAGGAATATCATGTTTCTCATTTTCCTTCTTGTTAAGTAAATATCCACTGTTAACTTGATTTTTTTTTTTTCCTGTTTCTTAAATGAGGTATTGCTAAGAAAAAGTGGGTCAATTGAGGGTTCTGACAAGTTTCGTCCCAGTTAATTTAAGTTTTGCCATATGTTCTCTGAGAACCATGTGCTAACTACAGGTCTTCTCGCTGATTAGCAACCAACCTGAGGGTTTTTAATTTAGACTTTCAGTTTTCTGGCCAAGAGAGAGGAAGATTAAAAGAGAATAGATCTGGGCGAACCAAAACTTAACTCATCAGAAAGGCTATTTGATGCAAAGCTTGAGCATAATATGTTGGTTTAGACAACCTCATTACTTTGAACCATGGAGCAGAGATTCTTAACCTCAGCGCTCTTGACAATTTGGAACAAAGCATTATTTGTGAGGTGCTTTCTTGTGCATTGTAGGAAGTTTAGCAGGATGTATGACCTCTACCCACTAGATACCAGTAGGGCCCACCACCATGCATGGAAAAAAAGAAAAATGTTTCCAGACATTACCAGTTGTTGAGTAGGTGGCAGGTCTGCCCGTAGAGACATAGTCCTTTTAATGACCAAGAAAGAAATGTGAACCAATCCTCAACAAAAATATGTGGATGGATGCCTATACCTTATTCTCTTTGGGTCTAAAATCTTCTAGATAGAGGTTGACTGGGTGATTAACTGGACAGTTCTGTTTCTGGAAGCCTGCAAGAGGTATCCTCTGTTGGCAGAGCCCTGCATTAACCAGTTAACAGAGGCTAGAGCAAGCAAAGTTACCATGAAAATTCCTAGACTCAGACACATGTACCTACATCCAACAAGAACTTGTGACCATGTGCCCTGTGCCCCAGCTAGTGCTAGCTAAGCTCTGCTGGATGGAGGGGTGGAGGAAGCAACTATTCAAGGAAACAAGAGATAGGGTATAGAAAAAGGCCACGGGACCTGAATACTAGCGCTCCCTGTTATGAGCTGGGTGACTTCACACAAAGCACTGAACATCTCCATGCCTCAGTTTCCTTGTGTATCTCTCACATATCAAGACCTAGCCAAAGGCTCCCATGCCCCATAAATTTTATTCCCTCCATCTTGTTTGCACCTCCGACTACACCTTAAGGATGTAGTGGCCGGGTCCTAGGCTTGTGAGCAAAAAACCAGAGACCTTCAGAAACTGGGTCTACTGAGGAAGGCCAGAAGATGGTGCCCAATCACAAGTTAAGAATTTTGCCACTTGGGGGTCCCTGGGTGGCTCAGAGGGTTAAGCCTCTGCCTTCAGCTCAGGTCATGGTCACAGGGTTCTGGAATTGAGCCCCACATTGGGCTCTCTGCTGAGCAGGGAGCCTGCTTCCCCCTCTCTGCCTGCCTCTCTGCCTACTTGTGATCTTTCTCCGTGTCAAATAAAAAAATAGAATCTTATAAAAAAAAAAAAAAAAGAATTTTGCCACTTGGATCCCTGGGGGAAAAATAAGAGTAGAATATTTTTAATGGAGAAATAGGTTTCTTAACTTTGAGATGGAACTTATTAGTTAGGAAGGTACTCTCGAAAGAATGCATTGAATTTGCTGGCACTTACCAGTAGGTAGCAGGCTTATACTCTCCTATAGCATGAGGAGCTCAAAAGATCCCCCAGCCTGCAAAGCATCTACCAACTCACTGCCTGATCCCTGATAATACCATCATCCACCTTTACATTTTAATTGTGATTGATTTTATCAGGTCTTTTCCCGACTAACAGTTTGATCATGGAGGAAGAAAGTAGGAGGGTAATTAATGCTGGAAAGTATTTATGTAATGTAATCGTGTGTGTGGCTATATATGTGGTTACAGGAATATGGCCATATGCGCATATGTGTATGGTTATATCTGTGTTGTGTATGTAAAATGTGTGTGCATGTCCCTAAACTTCTCCTAAATATATATAAAGATTAATTAATAAAAATTAAAATATAAACTTCTCCTAAAACATGACTGTTTAACAGTCGTATTCCTGCTAATTCCTCATTACTTGTTATTCCATCAGGGACAAAACCCAAATCAACCAACATAACTACTTATCTAGAGGAGATCATTGATGCTTCTTTTGACTACCCTGCAACATTATAATACCCATTCTCCAAAAAAGATATACATTCTGGCCTTTTGATAATATTCTCTATGAGAGAGGTATCCAGTACCTTTTATTTTACCAGAATATGTGACCCACCAGTGTCCCCTTCTCTGTGGCGATGCCAGATAGAGTAGGCACCAAACCTGATGACGAGTCGATTAACGTAACCCCAAAACACAGGTGGCCCCTGAGCCCTCCTGTGATCTGGGTATATATAGTTGCTTATGAAACTGGAGAGGAGCATCATGCGGCGTTTGCCCCTCTAATTACTTACACATACTCAGAAATGTGTTGTGGATGCTAAGTCATACCAAATGTCTGCCTTCCTGCAGGCAGGGAGGAAAGGTAAGGCCCACTGATACTTTGAGGAGCTTGGGAGAATATTAAAAAAATGGATTTTAAAGAATGTTTCCTTTTGCTGGAATAATCTTTTTTTGTGATGGCAACTTGCAGTCTTGGGAGTGTGGGTTGTGCTTGGGACTGGGCTTGGGACTGGACTTCTTAACCATCATGGCCGAAGTCTGAGTATCAGGGGTTGCCTTTTCTCTAAAGGAAGGCCAAAGCATTCTTTAACCTGCTCCCTCTGGCACAACCTGAAAGACACGACTGGGCCTAAGACTGGTGTGAGAGTCATTTGTCATCAGAAAGGACTTTTTTTTCCCTACATAAATATTCGAAAAACCTCTATGCCATGGCTGAACTTTAATCATCTGGGAAGGTACTGCAAATGGGGGGTTAATCCATCACAGTGCCCAGGAAGAGACGTGAATTGTGGCCTTAAATTCTTTTCAGATAGCACAGGATAACGATATTAGCACCCTCTGTGGGAAGAACACATAAAAAGGTTCTATGCCTTTAAAAATTAGATTCTCTTTTAAATGTTCAGTACGTGGCTTAGAGGGGTCAGAACAAGTTTCTTGAAGCTTAAAGATTAATTAATTTGTGAAAGAAAAGATTTCAAGTGCCACAAAACCTTAGTTAAAACTACTGATTTCCATTATACCTTCTCTTTCCTCACCCCGTCTTTCTCCAAAGCAAGAGATGCAGGAGCATAAAATGATGTGAGCTACATTCCGTTTGTGTAGAAAACATATTTGCTATAAAGATACATGATGAAAGTTACACAGACACACAAAGTAAGAACACAATTTTCTATGGCTGGCATTTACTCTCCAGTTACCAGATTGCAGATTCCTCTTTACAATGATCTTTCATTAGATGTACGTGGACTTAAGTTCTACATATGTGATACTTAGTCATTTGGTTTGGGGGTGGGGGGTTGGCCAGCATCATGAAACAAAGCACAATTATTCTCTGGCTTTTTCTCAGGACCACATTAAAAAAAGAAGAATGAAAGGAAAAAAAGGTCTTGGGTATAGGAGATAAACTCTACAGTCTCAACTATCTGTATTTCTGAGGGTAGGGGGACCTGTGGTTCTGATGTTTGCCAGAAAGGATTTGCTTCTGGAAGCTTTCCCTATAAGCACACCAGCACACAGTCCTTAATGCACCAGGGTAGAAGTAGCCTTTGGCACTTTATTCCAGTAACCTTCCTATGAGATTAAATCAGTGGTGTCCAAGGAACTTTCTTTCAATTGCCACAGTTTGGGATTTTTTTTTTTCCTTTCCAAAAAGGGCATGTTGTCTTCTAGAGACCCTTTACTCCAGTTTAATTACAGATGGCACACCCCTAAGCAGACCTTGTTCCTACTGCTCCTGCCCCCTGAGTGATATGCTATTTAAAACAGCAGCCCTGAATTGTCATGCATAGGCTGAATCCAAAACCTTCTCCTCAAAATGATCAAATAAAGCACCTCTCTTCTCGCCTAAATACATGATAAGAGCATGGTGTCTGTCATAATGTCATGTTTTAATTAGAAACAAAGACGATGAAGTTTTCTGGTCAGGAAAAATGAGCTGGGGTGCATGTGCATGCCTGTGTGCGTGAGAGAGAGGGAGAGAGAGAGAGAGAGAGCCCGCGCGCACGCGAGTGAGCTAGAGAGAGAGAGGGAGGGAGGTGTTAAACTCCACTCTCAAGGTTTAGCATCTTAGAGACATTTGCAAAGTATTTCTCTCGAAAGGGCCCCTTATGTGCAGTATTATTAGGCAAATGGATTTCTCCCTAGGTAGAAGAGAAACCTACTACCAGTCCTCAGCCTAAGTAAACCTCCTGGTGATGAGATTCTGCATTTCAGACAGCTGATTTTTCCTCTTTAGGTAGGTGGCTAGAGGCATTTGCATTCGAGAGATGGTGGTATGTGTGTGTGTTTTCCCCTTCCCTCTCCCTACTATCTGAATGTCTCTCAAGAAAAAGAAAGAAAGAAAGAGAGGTAGGGAGGGAAGGAGGGAGGAATAGATAGATAGATGCCAGGTTATAGGATCTTTCAGAAAGAAAGGTGAGCACCTGAGTTTGAAAAAGACTTCTGGGCATGGGTATTGGTTCGGTTTTCACCATCTGCTCTCCATCTCCATTTATTTCCACCATACATTTGCTTAAAGTGTTAGCGAGTGAAAGACCCCTCCCATCCAACACACAGTACTCCTCCCTCTTCCTTCCCTTCACCCACCAACTGCTACTACTCTTTAATTTAGTTCAGTAAACAACCTAAATCTCAATGATGGACCTGGAAACCGGTGAAGGGGTGGGGAAGAAGCAGTCATTGATCCCAACACAGAGAAAAGTAAAAGAGTTCAGGGAAAGCAGGCATTACACAAAAGGGCAATCTGAACAGAGGCAGCTTTTCTGTTCCAGGCTAACAAATTACTCCCGTCTCCATAATATTTGAACACAGGGTCAATGGTGATCTTACCCCTATCCCACCCGACCCCCATTGCTTCTCTACCAAGTCTGCCCCTAAAGTCTCCTGCTAGTTACCCAGTAGGCATTCAGCCAGAGGATTTTTCTCACTGTTCCCCAAAGTAACTAGGAGTGTGCTGTCACTACTGAGAGCCTAAGCTTGCTGCAGTCTTAGCAGTGTGCTCCAGAAAGCACAGCTTTCATCTGCCAGCATTTGGATTCTGTCTTATTCCTCTTCCTCCCCTCAGTCAGATCTTGCTGAACAGGAGCTGAGGGTCTGTCTTTCGCTTGGGAGAGTACAGAAAAGGGCACAAATGCTACCACTCTGGTGAATCAGAGGCATAAGAGAATTATGAACCAGTGACATTTGGGGGTGAGACTTTGAATTGATTTGAAAGATGGTTGTTATATTAGGTGCAAAAATGTTTCTTGTTGTTCATAGGACAAACAATCTGACACTGCCTTTTAAAAGCTATTTGTAATGATCCCTGCCTTCAAGGCTAGGCAGTGATGCTCAGTCCTCAGTTCCACTTTCACTTGCGTTACCGTGACTGCACCGCACTCCCCTAAAAATAATACGAAAGGTCTTGCTTTTTCCCCCTCCAGTCTTTAGTCATGTGGGGATAAATCAACCTCATGAGCTGTATTTGTCCTTCTTAATATTTCAAATTGAGTCTACTAGGCTCCTGAATTTCTGGATTTTCCCTCTAGCCAATGCACCCTCCACCGCCCCCCCCATACACACACACACAGGGAAGGACGTTTTAACTGTTGCTTCTCTTTTAGCAACAATTCATTTAGGTTACACCAGTCTGTAAAAACTGTAAATGCTATTTTATTTTAAACATTTTAGTTTACAAAAAAAAAAAAAAATCAATGATTGGTACCTTTTTACACTCTCAGATTCCTGAATATGGACAGATCTTCAAAGGAAGGAAGGAGTTCTCATATGAAATTTAAGATAGACTGTCCTGAAGGTTGTGGGGTGGGGTTTTTGTTGTGTTTTATTTAGTTTTTTTGTTTTTAAGACACAATAAAGCTAAAATGTCAAGTCTCTGGGAGATATCCCCTTACAGTTTCAGTCAAGGAGCATATCAGAGCACAGACAAGGAGACCCCAGCCTGGCGCTGGCCGGCTGCCCCAGCTGTCCAGGCGTATTTGGTAGCGCACGGGTTGAGAGCCACTGGGACAATCACACCTCGCATTCCCTTGCGGGCTGCTGGTGGCAGGTACAGGATCCGTACTCGTTGATGATCACCAGGGCTCCCTCAATGTGGTTCGGTTTGTAATCAACGTAGTATTCCTGGGCAGACATGGCAGCCATCTGATGCATGGTCTGTTTCTGCTTTTGCTTCCTGCGCTGCGTGACAAAGCACTGTCTGAGCTGCCTGAGGCTGGCTGGGAAACACTTCCAGGAGACATAGAGCACCAGGACCACGATGAGGAAGGAGAAGATGAGGGCCATGGTGCCTGTGACCACCTTGTGGATCTGCACAGCGTTCTCGGCATGCTCGCCGCCGGGGAGACCCACCGTAGCCGGCTCGTCCGTGCCGTCGAGCTGCCCCTCCCTTCCGTCAGCGAGTGTGGTGGCCGGGCTGGCCAGGAGCCCCAGGTCACTGTGGTTGGTGACGGCTGAGAGCAGGTGGCCGCTGGTGGGCTCGGCATCCTCGCACAGGTGGAAGGCGTACACGGCGTCTAGGACGTCCTCGCCCTGCGCGTACTCCGGGCTGGCGCACTGTAAGTTGCCATCGTAGCGCCCCTGGAAGCTGCTGAGCCATGAGGCCAGGGCGCACACGTTGCGCCCACAGTCCCATAGGTTCCCGGCCAAAGTGATGCTTGTCAGCGATTTCCAGGAGTTGAGGATCCGGGGCTCGATGTAGGTGAGGCGGTTGGAGTCCAGCTGCAGAGATTGCAGGTGCGGCACGGTCTCGAACACATGGGGCTCCATGTACTCGATCTCGTTGCCAGACAGGTCCATTTTCTCCAGGTTCCAAACCCAGTCCAGCGAGCTAACCACAATGGCCACCTTGTTCCTCTTCAGGCAGAGGGAGTGCAGGGAGATGAGGCGTGGGAAGTGGGCGAAGTTCACCTTGACCAAGTCGTTGTGCTCCAGGTGCAGCTCGGTAAGCTTGAACAAGCCGGCGAAAGAGTTGCGCGCCAGACTCTTGAGCTGATTGTATCCGATGTCAAGAAACTTGAGGCTGCGGCAGTCCTGGAAGATGCGTACCGGCACGAACTGGATAGCGTTGGACCGCATGTGCAGCGTGGTGAGCTTCCGCAGCCCGTGGAAGAGGTCGGGCGCCAGCGCCTGCAGCTTGTTGTACGAGAGGTCCACGCTGCGCAGGTTGGGCATGGGCCGGAAGGTGGTGTTGGCCAGTTGGGTGATCTGGTTGGAACTCAGTGTGAGTTCCTTAACTCGGCGCAGTTTCTGAAAGGCGTCCCCCTGCACCGAGCAGATGTGATTGTGATCCAGATAGAGCCACGTGAGCTGCATTAACCCCGTGAACTGGCCGGCGCGCAGCTCCGAGAGGCTGTTGTAGCGCAGGGACAAGCCCAGCAGGCCGGACAGGTTGTGGGGCGCCTCGGTGAGGTTGAGCGCCTCGCAGTACAGCAGCCGCCCCTCGCACCGGCACAGCTGCGGGCACCCGCTGGGGGCGGCGGGCAGCATCTGAAAGCAGGCCCCCAGCAGACACAAGACCACCCCCGAGGGCCTCCTCAGCAGCCAGTATAGACAGAGACCGAGCAGCAGGAAATCCATTAGCGAGAATCTTTCCAGAGAGGCTGGAGAATGTCCATTGGAAGCGCTCGGTCAGAAATCTACATCATATTTTATTCCAAGGGAGGGGGAGCAGGGGAGGGGGAGAAAAGGGCAAAATCAAATAAATATATTGAAATAAAGAAGGACCCCCCCTCCCCAAAGCCACACGTTCACCTCTAAGCATGCAGAAAGCTGGGCAGCATAGAAAGTTCACAGCCACGGAAAGATCAAAGAGATGGTGATTTGGTCCATGTTAGATGCTGCAGCAAAGAAAAGGGAGGAAAAAAAAAAAAAAATCTTCGGGAAAGAATTTAATTAAAAAGTGTCTTACCCACCCTTTTCCAGAGAGTGACAACCTCCATTCAGCTGCTCCCTTTGTGTGCAGGCTAATTATATGCAGGGCGAGAGAAGACCCCTCTGTGTTTCCGAGGCAGCCCCGGTCCGCGGCCGGCGGATCTGGCAGGCGCACAATGTCTCACTTTGCTGCTCGGCTCTGGGCTGCAAGGGCGGCTGGCGAGGCGGGGAGGCGACTTCTAGGACCCGCAAGTTTCCCAACTACGTGCCGGCGCTGGGCTTCGCCTTCCTGCTGCTGTCCTTTCCCTCTGCAGTTCGGACTGTGACGTTGTGGGGAAAAAAAAAAAAAAAAAAACTCCAAACTCGGGGCTCACGACTCCCCTGGATTTGGCAGTCTGGTTAATGTCCGTCATTGGAAAGGACCACTGACCGGAGCCACCTTTTACTCCGCGGAGACCGCCTGCCATTCGCGCCCGGGGCGGCTGCGGAGAGCCCGCTCGCTCATGCTTTTCGGGCGGCGGGGAGGTGCGGGCGGCGGGCGGCGCGGGCGGCGGCGCGGGGAGCGGGGAGCGGCGCCCGGGCTCCTTCCCTCCGCCAGGCTGTGTGCGGCGCGAGCTTGCACAGGCACCTACTGCTCACTGAGTGTCGTAAGCTGCTCACGATTGTGCGTCTTCCCGGAGCACCTCAGACATGGGCAGATTGAAAAGGGGTGGGCATAAAACCAACATTTTACCGAGCCACTAAAGTAATATATGTTCTTTGATGAAACGGAAAACACTTTCAGCTTTTTTGTCCATATATCAAAAAAAGGGGGGGAGAGGGGATGTAGATGTGGGGTAGCATCATCAACGACATGATATTTCCAAGCAGGAAACTGAAAGAATCTGTTCTCTCCCCCTTTCCTTTTGAGGATGTTTCCCCCTTCCCCCCTTTAAAGCTGTCTACGTATAAGAGACACGTAGGAATCTGTAGAGAAATCAACATTTGGTCCTTTGCTTTAGTAAAGCAACTTGAGAGAAGATAGAGTAAAGCAGTGATTGTGGGGGCTTGGCTAATTTTTTTTTTTTTTTTTTTTTTTTTTTTTTTTTTTTTTCCGTTTCCCCTTTCCTTACAGGCACTGGAGTTCTGCAGTCAGCCAGCCCTTTTTAGTGGTAGATGGGGAAATGGTTTCTAAATCCATTGGGTTTGGAAAGCATCCCGGTTTGGTGGTATGAGACCCAGTGTGGCAGAACCGTATGTCTGTGTACAGGGAGTCCTGCCTGAGAGCCTTCGGGGACTTAATCATTCCCCTTAGATGTCTGTAAGGTCCCAGGTGGATTAAAGAAAGATTCTGCTGTATGACACCCAGGAGGGCTGACCCCAACATGCTGCACATGGTGATTAGAGCACCCTGGGGTACCCTCTAGGAGAAAATGCTAGAGAATAAGTAGAGAAAGAGTAGTTTAAACCATAATGAAACCTACCCCCACATACACATAATCCTAATTAAACTTAGAGACTGTTGCTAAATTGTGCCTTCTAAGTGTGAAGAGAATTCTTTGCCTGATTATTTCCATTCAGAATCATCTGTAGATGGGGTTCTTATAATGAGCTCGCTCTCTCTCTTGTTCCAACCAAAAGGCTTGGAGAGGATCTGTATGGCTATTGTCAGGAACCTGTTGATCATTTGTTTAAAAAAAAAAAAAAATCCTCAGAGATGGCAGAGGGAAAGGAAACCCTTCTGGAAGTGAGTGTGGGTAAGCCTAGCGTTTGACAGAGATAATCAAGGATATGATGGGGGAATCAAATGTGAATCTCCAGCTCCTCTCTTTGAATTCCCATCATCTCTGCTTCTCAGGGATTGAAAGTCAGTGGGTATCTATAGTGGTACTGACTTTGATAAGAAGGTGGTAGGTTACCAAAGCTCCCAGGCTGGATTGACTTTGGACAAGTAACTGCGTTGGTTCTTACTTAGCATCCAAGCTGAAGGCACCAGCCAGTCGAGTCAAAGTAATCAAAGACTGGTGGTACTTTTCAGGAAAAGTCCTATGAACAGGGGCATGAATCATTACATTTTTTATTCATCTGAGCTCTGCCCTGGTTATTTATCTCCAAGATGTGTTATTTAATTGGAAGGAAAACAAATCCAAGATGTCCTGGACATCACATGTCATCTTGGGACTTAGAAGAGATGTTAGAAAATCAGGCCCCTTGGGGTTCCTGGGTGGCTCAGTGGGTTAAGCCTCTGCCTTTGGCTCAGGTCATGATCTCAGGGTCCTGGGATCGAGCCCCATATTGGGCTTTCTGCTCAGTGGGGAGCCTGCTTCCCCACTCTCTCTCTGCCTACTTGTGATCTCTGTCAAATAAGTAAAATCTTTGAACAAAAAGAAAAGAAAAGAAAATCAAGTCCCTTAATTTTGCACATGATGAAACTGAGACAGAGAGATATCAGGCTGTTACTCAAGGTCTTACAGCTCGCTACCCCACAGATGGATTTTTTGCTGTCCCACACCTAAGTGGTGTTCTTCCCTTGCCATTCTTGATGGTTGCCTCTCTGTCACTCTAGCCACCTACCTGACTCTGGACTGGGCACCTGCAGTTTTCATCCTGGCACCTGCAAGATGCTGCGGAACACTTGAGCAGACAAACAATTTCACCATCAAGTGTTTTCACCTTTGCCAACACAATTATTCCTGACAGCAGGCTGGCTGATTGAGCCATAAACTCTAAAGGGTGGTGGGGGAGGCGGGGGCAGGCAGGAGTAAACATTGGCCAACCATTCAGCAAGCACTGTGAGTCTAAACCACCCAATCCCCAGGGCTGCTAGGAAGAAAATCCTCCTAATGCAGACAGCTTGGCAAAGTGATGATGGAGCCTTTCAAATGGGCAAGAAGAGGTCCCACTTTGGATGTCACTTGATTTGTAGAGCTGGTACAGAGAGGCAGAAGAGAGTTGAGTGTTGGCAAGGAGGAAAGAGAATAAAATTAAATTCACTGCATTTATATGTGAGTTTTCTTCTAAGTATGCTATTCAAAATGTAGAAGATGTGTCTAGGTTGTAATTAAGATATATGTGTGTGTGTGTGTGTGTGTGTATATTATATATATATATATATATATATATATATATATATATGCTTTTCACATTATTATCCTGCAAATCATTTCATCTGGATGGTATCTTTAAACCTTTCCCACCTCTAATGTGGCAAGTTTGCATCTTTTCTACGCTTTTAAACCCTTTGGCAGAACTGTATACATTAACAGATTGAAATGAGCTTTATTGAAATTTAGCTATTCTAAGTCATCTAAGTTGCAGAATCCCAATTTATTATGTATTTAAAGCATACCAGCACTGATTAAATCAATGCAAATTAGGTTAAATAAGAACAACATGAATCAAGTGTTTCAGCAAAGTTGAGTTGAGAAACGACAACTTTTGAGTCACCACAGCAAGTTGATATAGGCTGTTTTTTGCGAGTTTTAATTTCATGCTTCTCAGGGTCCAACACACTAACAAGTAAAAATGAAAAGAAATCCCCTGAAGTTCTCTCTTTCCTCAAGTTTGATCTTTTCTCTCTCCTTACCTGTCTTGTGAGAACATCTCATTCAGGGTATAATGTGGCTGTTGCATGTACTTGGTCAGTCTCTTCTTCTGGGCGAACCACAGGTTCCTGCTGACAAAATTTTGACTCCTTCAGTGTTGATTGCAGATCAGAGGTACTTTACATGCTCCAAAAACACCCTTAACATTTTCCACTTTCATATGGGGAATGAGCTTATCCCTGTCTTGCTGAGCCACCAGAGTACAGTAGTCAGACATCCAGAAAACCACCCCCAAGCCATCACGCCAACGTGTGATTGGGAACTGAAGTCAGAAAGGAAGAAAATCTTGAAAATATCGTTTCAGAAAATGGAAGGAACTCTGGGGTCCACTCTGACTGCCAAAATGCAATCTGGAATTAAGAGAAGGTAGAAGAACAAGCTTGAGACAGCTGGAAAGGGCAGAGTATAGCTTGGAGGAGGAAAAGGTGATTAATTTCTCCTCTTCTAAGCCTTAAAAATGAACCTTTGCATAATAAGCCCTCCGCTTTTTCTTGATACTTCATGCTGTGATGGGGGGTGGTGAGGAGCAGGGTAGGGGGTAATCACATACAATTTTTAAGGGATATGTCTTTCCCATTTTATCTCAACTGGAGATCACCTCCAATTTGTTTCTTGTAGTCAAAATAGTGCGTGAACCAAGAGGTGCAAGTGAAGAACATCTGAAATGAACAGGTGTTCTGGGGATTGGCTTTCCATTAGCAGTCTTTGGCAGTGTTCAAGGAAAGAGAAATTTGAGTGGTGATTTTAATGTTCTGTCATTGCCGGCACCAGCTTGGACCTTGATCTTTATGCTGTTGTCTTTAATTTTCAGTAGCAGTGAACCATGGCTTTCTTTAAAAGGAAACATTTAGAGGAAGGGGAGGAGGGTGGGAGTCACAATTTCAAAAGGAGAGAATTAACTCTGTTGTTTCTGTGGACACACAGCATACAGCTGGCATTTTACTGAATGCCTCTGAAGATGCACATGAGGCCAAAGGTGAGGGCCCTAAGTCTTCTCTCAGGAGTTCTACTTAGGAGAAACAAATTAAAGAGGGGAGGCCAATTTTTTTTTTTTTTCTTACCAAACTTTGTCCTCCTCTTAAAACTAGGTAGTAGTACAGATAGCAGTGGGGAAGTACCTGCCATGTTCAGTGCATGATGGGAATAATGGAGGTGAACCCAAGAAATGCAGTGACTCAGTGCTTCCTTCCAGGAACTTTAGGTAGGAAAGAGAAGCAGACACTGAGGGACTTTGCCAATAATATTTATATATTGCTCACTGCCTGAGAGTATATGTCTCAAAAACATACAAATGAGAATAACTGAGAGATCCAATGGGACCATGTTTAAAGTTTTCATTGATGGAAGTAAAGCTCATGAGTTTTGATTGAGTTTATGGACTCAAGATACAGGTGCACTGACAGGAGGTGTGGGCATCATAAAGGCATTAAGTACAAATATGGGAATGGGAATGCTTAAAACTTTTTGAGTAGCTCCATTTCTTCATGGGGTGGGGAAGAAGGTAAACAGGGACAAGTGGAACCTCTGCGCTGGGAAGAAGGATGTCGGTAAAGGGCTTCCAATGCCATACTGAAAGTTTGAGTTTGCTATATTGTTTCAGTCTCTGAGATCTGCCTTATTTCAAGAGGCTGTTCTGTTATGTGGGGCCCTTCTCTGTAGATTCCCTCTGCATTGCCATATGTTCTGATTTGTCATATTATACCTAACTGTTGTATCCTTTCTCAGTCTCTGCCTACCTTCATTCTAGCCATCTTCAAGGTTGATATGAAATTTCCTTTATGAGTTCTTAACAGATCTCCCCATAAAGCGATCTTTCATTCTTCTGAGCTCTATTAGCATCTTGTCTTTACCAAGCCTATGCCTGGTGCTGTTCCCTTTGTAGGAGTGTGGCAGTAATTTCTAGTATTTTAGCACTAAATGCGATGTTAAAGGTCTTGGAGACTACAGTAAAAAGATCTTGACTGGGGTCCCTTCTTTGCCATTTTGTATCCATTTGATCCCATACTGGTCACTCGATTATCAGTAAAATAGGACTGAGTATGGCTATTTTAAAAGAGTCATGGGGAAATTCAGTGAGATGGTGTGTATTAGTATCTTGCAACTCAAAAGTGTATGCCTGGGACTCACAGTCTTAAAGTATGTTAAACAGATGGAATCAGGTGTCTTCTGAGACCCACAGAATCACATCTGCATTTTACCATTAGCCCTAGGTTAAAGTTAAATTTTGAGAAGGATTCTGTTGAAGCATTGACAAAGTCTAACCTGAAAAAGGAACCCAGGGGTCACCAATTTCCTAGTGTTATAACTGCGGAATTGAAGGGTCAGTTATGTTAATTGCCCATGACTGTTGGTAGAATTTAGACAAAAACCCCCTTCTGAATCTTGTTCTCTCTCTGATTAGATTTCAGACAAAGAGAATGCAAAGTCTGTGTCTATCATAGTAACCTGGTACTTGGTAGGTTCTTAATAAGGTTTGGTTTTATCATCGTTACAGCAGGAAGAACAGAACCCTTGTATGTGCTAGCTTTAGGCATCTTCCACCTTCCTCTTCAGTATTCCTGTCACTGCCAATCTGCATATATTTCTCATGGACATTTTAGTTTTACCTTTTCGTTATAGAAAAATAAAAATTAAAAAAAATACGTGAGAAAAACTGAAAATTAAAATGAAAATTTTCACGTAAATTTCAATATCCAGAAATCAACTATTAAGTTTGGTGTATGAATTTGTCTATTTTGCATATATTTTCTAATAATCTGGTAACATTACTCATATTCCTTTGTAACTGTTTTCCTCATTGTGTTATTTTTCACATTAAGAATACAAATCAATAGAATCATCTTCAGTGCTATAAAATATTCTATTTTATTTCTCTTATCCATCCCCTCTTGTTTACCAATTACTTGGTTTTGTCTCTTAGCTATTATAAAATGGCCCTGATGAACATGCTCATACATATACTACAATAGATTGAATCCTTATATCCCCCTAAAATTCATACGCTGAAAACCCAGTCCCAGGGTAATGCTATTTGGAGGTAGGGACTGGCAGGGACACTAGATCAGGAGGATGGAGCCCTCATGAATAGAATTAGAACCCTGATCAAAGAGACCCCAAAGAGTTCTTTGGCCTCTTCTGCCATGTGAGGACAGCAAGAAGATTATCTATGAACTAGGAAGCAGGCTCTCCCCAGAAACCGAATCTGCATGCACCTTGATTTTAGACTTCTAAACCTTTAAACTGTGAGAAATAAATGTTCATTGTGTAAGCCACCCAGTCTGAGGTAGTTTGTTATATAGCAGCCTGAACGAACTAGGACATAGTCCTCTGCTTGTTTGGACAACTGTGGCCTTAAATTTTAATTCTAAAATTAGCATTCAAAGAGTGGGGACTTTTAAAAGACTTCCCATAGGTAGTACCAAATTGTCTCCTGGAAAGGTTGTACACATTTCATCCTCAATAGCTCTTTCACTGCTTTCTCTTCTCCTTGAGAAACTCTACCATACCACAAACAGAAACATCTTTTCGTCCTCTCTCCTTTGTCTCACTCAGGCACTGATTGAGATGACTATCTGAATGTTCTCCCTGTCTTGGAACTATCATTCCTCCCTATTCTGGTTTCTCCACTCCTTCCCATAGAGTCCATTCCCACTTCAGATGGAGGGTTGGGCTTTGCAGGCTCCAGCATTCCTTTTGGGAGTTCATGAGCATTTCATTCTCACATCTTATTAAGTAGCCGTCCAGCCAAATAATTTTCATAAAGGTTTTAATGTCTGAAAATAGCTTACTGCAGTGTTACTTAAAGTCCTCTGTTGGGATAAGAATGTTTAAATGGTTTTTTTTTTTTGTTGTTGTTGTTGTTGTTTTAAATGAACCAGACTCTGCTCTGTTCGATGAGACTCAGAACACACTTTTGATTTCAGTCACAGGATATCTTGTTTTTCTTGATTTCACCCTATTATTTAGGACACCTATTAACACCAAACGAATGTGTTAGGACAGCTTTGGAAACATCTATTTAATTGCAGTCCATGGGAACATCTGACTCTAACTTGGCTCTCACCCTACCAGAGTGATTCTAAGGTTTGGATTTCAAGCCCTAAAGTAGGACACTGGTGCGACAACTTGTCCCCCACCCCCACCCCAGGTCCCAGAATTTATGAAGATAGCTAAACAACACAGTTCTTCTGCTTGATATTAGCAAGGTTTACCTCCTCATCCTGGTTACAAATAATGAAACCAGTTTAATACTGTAGTAAGTTCTGTCTCTGATATATCTTGACATTTAATTATCTTGTTTTATAGAATTTTCCAGATGTCACTAATTTTGCCCTAGCAGACACAACAAAAATTCCTAAGAGCAGACTTGTTATGTTCCTGCTCTTACGACCCTTTAATATCTACCTCCAAAAGTACAGAAGAAGATCAGATATGAGAGACCATACATAAAGAGCAGAGGAATAGCCACCTACCACTGATACACATGCAAACTCTCTTGATGAATGTAGGCTGGCACAGTTCTGTGTTCATAGAGATTCTTGGTGAATAGTTTATTAGCTGGTTCGAATTCTTGCCTAATCTATAGTCAATGAAATCTGAGCTAATATAAATAGCTTCTAAGTATACTGACATGTAGGCACAAAATAATAACCCAATTTTGGTATTGAATTCACACAGATTTATTAATGCCATTTATACATGGCATTCTTACAAAGATCTCTTTTGTGTAGGAAGTCCCCCACCATCCATAAGCAATGAGCTTTCTGTGGTAAATTTACCTGCTCAGTTGGATGCATTTATGTCTTTATTTAAATCATCTCCCATTCTCTGGAACTACTTCTTAATCCCCCACAGACACCTTGAGAGTGCCTTTTAATTATTTAACATAAATGTCTATTGCTGTTCTTATTTGTTTTTCTTTTAAGTCAAATGGAGGTTTAGCTGATGAGATAAAGAATTCGATAAAAGGTAGTCCCTGCCTCCAGTGTTCTCAGATCTGGATTGCAGGTGATGGGTAGCAAAGCAATTTGATTCGTGCTGTGGCAGAGATGTAAATAAGAGTGGTGGTTGGAGAGATTTCTCCAGCTAGTTGAGCAAGATCAGCCAGAGGAGCCAGGAGAAAAGGAGGAGGAGCTGACCAGATGGAAGGGTGGAGGCCACTCCAGTTAGGAGCCAAAACCTGTGAAAAAAACCACAAAGGCTTCTGAAATGCATAGGGTATCGGGAACACATGTATGAAGAGAGATGAGACTGGAATGTTAGCTTAGAGCTAGAACTGGGAAAACTTTCAACCTGGATTCCAATTTCCAGGATGTGGGGACAATAAATGACGGCCTTGAATGTGTAGGGCAGGGAAATGGGTCCTGGAAGGAAGAAGAACAGTTGGGAGGCTACCACATCTGCCCAAATGAGATACTGTCAGCCCAAGCGGGACTTACTCTATTAACCTTAGAAATGGATGGCGCAGGCCAAGTACAGTAATAGTTTTGTAGTGGGATTGGCAATCGTGTAAATAGTACTTTTTCCGAAAATTAATTTAAGATGATTTCAATAGAATGGGCTAATCTAGGGTACATGGAAAGCAAGGAAGAGTAGGATGTGGAAGCAAACTAACATCTGCAGCTAAGAGTAAGCAGTTGAAAGTGGAAATAGAGGTTATAGCTAGGCATAGAGACTGAGGCATCTCTGGAAGGTACATGGTGGTTAGAACGGTGGTGGTAGGTGCAAATCCCCAGGCAGGGAGACTAGCCTTTAGCTGGTGCACCATCAGAAGTTCTTTGCCGTCTAGTAAGACAGTGTGGATGTGGGAAGCAACTGGATGACAGGGAATGGCAGGGCCCAGGCTCTCTGGGAAGTGTACGTTTTGCTTAAAGGCTATCAAATTCTAATTTTTAAAAATCAGATTATATTAGTAAGCAAGTGATATTGCAGACTGTATTCAGCTTGTGAAATACCTGTTGGCAAAGCTTCTTTTAAAATAGTGTTCTTGACATGAAAGGATGAGAGGGAGCAGAAGAGGTAGAAATTGCCTCAGTAGGTGAGATAGTTTAAAAAAAATTGAGAAATGCTGTTTAGTCTGTAGTGACCAGCCTTTAATATATAGGCATAGCCATGACAGTGTCATTAATATGGATTTCACGTGGCTGTGAAAAAGGAAAAAATATGGCTGACATTGACAGGTTTTGAGAGGAGTGCAGATGGTCAAGGATTACTGACGCTAAGGGAGAGAGCCCAACGATCAGTAAACCTGCAAAGGAAAAGTACAGCCCTGGTGCTGTCTGTCTAGGGACTTTGTCAATGACCGGCTGGCATGGAGCGTATCCCTCTCCCAAGAGGGTTTGTCACTGGCATCTCACATCAGTGTTAAGATTGTTCCTTTGCGGATGGACCTTGTATTACCTTCTCAAACATAAAACAGGGTGATGACTGGAGATCGTGTCCTTCAGAGTGCCGTCCTATATTTGCATTTTAGCAGAACAATCTGAGACATTGAATAACTTACTGAAAAAACGTGGAATTTCTGATGCTCTATCAGGCTGAAAAGTATTCTGCCGTTTATCAGCGATACGACCTGGGCAAAGTGACTTAACTTCTAAATAGAAGTATTTAACATAGTAAAATAAAAAAATAAATTGAATTATAAAAATAGAGAAGTAGTACAAATGTCATTGCAATAACTATTTATCTCAATTTATATTACATAAGACCAATGTTATATCACTTTGAAGACAAAAAGGAAAAAGAATCTCTAGCACGATGGTATTAGCCATCTCTGACTTAAACTCTTACTGCCCCTTCTTTAAGTACCTGTTCCTGCTTCAGAGGCTGCATAAAAACAGAAAGAAGAAACAAAAAGCTTGGCTTAAGCCAATGATGATTTTATTTAGTTCCTGGTTCTGTGTGTTGGCTCCAGAGATCTGTATGGGACAGCTTGATGGTTCTCGCTCAAATGTCTGTGATCAGATGGAGAATTAGCTGGGAATCAGGCAATCGAGGATGGCTTCACTCACAGGCATAAACGTTGGCAGGCTGGGGCCCCACTGACTCACTCACTCACTCACTGTAGCCCGGGACCCCTCAGTTCTCTTTCATGCGGCCTTTTGTCCTCCAATAGGCTACCTCAGGTGCAGTTATGCAGTGACTACAGGGTTCCAAGAGGGGCAAGAAAGAGCAAGTCCCAGTATGCAAATACATTTCAGAGTCCAGAGTGCTGACCATAACCCCATGTGACCCATATCCTTCAAGTCTCGCCTTCTGGCAAATTGCTGTCGTCTGTTGCCTAAAGCTAATTACATGGTCAGCCTGACCCAAGGAGTGAGGATTAGGCTCCATTTCTGGATAGGAGTGGAGGAACTTATGGTGGTTTTTACAAGTTAAATAAGGCATCAGTGGATTAATATTTACTCTGTCTGTAAATAGTAAATACTCTAAAACAATTTTTATTTCTCAAGCCATGTGGTCCAAACACTGTGGTCCATAAGCATCAAGGGCCAGAAGCCTGGGCATCACGTAGAGCTTCTTAGAAATGCAGAATCACATATTAGATATGCTGGATCAGAATGGACAATTTTGCAAGAACCCCAGCTGAATCCTAAGTCTGTTAGGGTTTTAGGAGCATGGTATCTCTTCACTATTCCTCATAATTCCTTTTGCTAGTTGCTATGTTCTCCTGTTGAGTGATAGATCTTTGATTTTTTTTTTTAAAGATTTATTTATTTATTTATTTGATAGAGAGAGAGAGAGAGATGACAAGCAGGAAGAGAGGCAGGCAGAGAGAGGAGGAAGCAGGCTCCCTGCCGAGCAGAGAGCCCGATGTGGGGCTCGATCCCAGGACCCTGGGATCATGACCTGAGCCGAAGGCAGCGGCTTAACCCACTGAGCCACCCAGGTGCCCCTAGATCTTTGATTTTTAAAGGTGCCAGAACTGTTTCCTCCTGCACAATTGAAACAGAACAAACATAGGTTTAAACAGTAAAACAGGTTGCTTCACAGCATGAACAGCTACAGAGAGAGAGGGTATAACATTTTTCCGCTCAATTGTCCTTTGCCTATAAAAATAGAAATTTAAAATTAAAATAACAGTACATAAATATTAAAGGATATTGTATTTAACTAGGAATCACCATTTAGATGTTAGGACAGTTTTTAACATAGAAACTGCGAGGCACATACTACTCTGAAACCATCCTTTTACATTCCTAAACACTTGCTAACTGGACCTTGTTTCTCTCAAGGTTGAAAGATTGACTTTGCAACCATTAGACCACAAGTTAAATATCTCTAGAATGTGTATGAGTCCTTAGGTCCTCTTTCGACCTTTACACAAGTAATGAGACCAGCAGAACTTACGAAGCATCTAGCATGTGCAGACCACTGGTCTCAACTCACAGGTAATACAAGTATGCCATAGATTGTTGGGTTCTGTTCACTTCAACCCCAGAAGTAAGTGGGGATAGAAAGGAGGAAAGCCAAAGCTTTCAACAATAAAAGTGTATTTCACTAGGCTAAAGACAAACAAGTAACATCTAAAAGACTTCTAGCTTTTCTATAAATAAATCTTTTTTTTAAAAGATCTTATTTATTTATTTGACAGACAGAGATCACAAGTACACAGAGAGGCAGGCAGAGAGAGAGAGAGAGAGAGAGAGAGGGAAGCAGACTCCCCACTGAGCAGAGAGCCTGATGTGGGGCTCCATCCCAGGATCCTGAGATCATGACCTGAGCCAAAGGCAGAGGCTTAACCCACTGAGCCACCCAGGTGCCCCATCTTCTAGCTTTTCTAAAGGTCTGATTTTCCTCTGAGAGGAAGAAAGTGGTTGCAACTTCCGCTGCCTTCCTCTGGTTTACTTTGTCCTCAAGACTGAGGGAGGTGAGGAGAAGCAACAACATGAAGACATTTTGCATTAAAGTGTAATGCTGTCATTCTATGTGAAATTTACCTTGAGTATTCTCTTTTTGGAATGGGATAACTTTTTCTTTGAAGCTGTAATTAATGTTGTCTCAAATATATGTGTTCTGGGGTCCTGGTCTTGTCCATCAATGAGTCCACAAGTCACTAGCTACATATGTGTTGAGCGCTTAGCTTATAGGCATATTCTAAGTATAGGACTACAGTGGTGAATGACCAAGTAGTCTTGTAAGCAAATGATAAATTAGATAATTTTTAGGTACCAATATGCTAGGGAAAGTTAAAATGGAACCAGGTGGGAAAGAGAAATTGAGGGAAGGGGCCTGCTCTCCTCTAAGGTTAGGCAAGGCTTCCTTGAGGAGGTGACATTTGAGTTGAAACTGTATGGCAATAGTCAGCCATTTCAGATTCCATGAGATATGCATTCCAAGCAGAGGGAACAGCAAGTGCCCAAATCCTAATAAGGCCAAAGCAAGCCTATTCTCAACGGATGGTAAATGGCTAGTATGCTGCATTGAGTGAGACGGGGCTGAAAATATGAGGAGGATTTTGAACATAAACTGTGCTTTCTTCAAAAGTCAATGCACTTTTTATAAATCTGCCCAAATGTTCAACAGCATCCTCATCAGCTCTACCAAACCTTACAGAGTGACAGTTCTATCTCAGGCGCTAAAGTAAAGCATGTTACAACATTAATTCCTTTCCTTTGTTAAAGTTCCCTGGGATTGTCCCATTTTCCCAGCATACATGAGGAAATCCAGGTACAGAAAACCTAAGCCACTGACCTTAACAAAGCTGATGTTGGTCATCAGTGATTTTCCTATACTCCCTAGATTCTCTGTTATGGCAACTAAAGGAGCTGAATGTCATTCAGCCTTTTGACTTTGTAAACACCAAAGCTGAGTTTTCTACAGTCTTCTTTTTCCCCAGAGTTCATCCATATAGACCCAGCAAGAGAGGGATGGGGCAACCTAATCTTTCCTCCTGAATTCCCACTCCTCCCGCCCCATTCCTTCCATCTGTTGCTGTTTGCATAGAAAAAGAACAGAACAGAGTACCAACGACCACACACATTCAGAAATCTCATTTTGTATGTGGGAGTCTGGATTCATTAACAAGTTCCTCAAGCTCTCCCTGCATTTACAACGCCAATCTAAACATAACCCAGTGAAGTCATGGGAATAGGCAATGATCGGCTGCATTTTGCTGAGATGTCAATGTTCAAATACATCATCAGCTACGTCCTAGTGAATGGCTTCTGCTTCAGACAGGTTGTATTTTCAACAGCCTCTAAGTAAATAGCACTCATTTTAATACTCTCTAACCTCCACACTGTCCTTCTGCTTCTGACCCCTATTACATCCCACTTCCTGTACAAGGGCTCTCATTCTCTAGGCTGTTCGCTTTCCCATCCACAAACCCATACAGTCACCCATCCATTCAAAAACTATATAGTGGATACTTACTCTGCTTCATTACTTGTACTATGTGCTGGGGGATATAAAATATTTGGGGTAGTATTCCATTCTTCAGAGACTCTGTTCCCTAGTGGGAATCATACTCCCAGAAATCCATATTAATCTATCCCTTCTTTGAGCTCTTACTCCTCTAAATACTGTTAAATTGTTAAATACTGTCTTAAATTGCTCTCTAGTTGTTTCTGAACTTTCTCTCCCCTCCCCCCACCCCTTGTATCTGTTAAGTTGAAATTTCTCAGGAGCAAAACCCAGATCCTATTTCTGGAATAGTGGAGTGACCTGAACATAGAGTTGGGATATCCATGTTTAAATTCTATTTTTGCCATTTACTAACTCTGTGATGGTTTGGGGTACCTTCCTTCTTTATATAGAGAATGGAAGTTGGATGGGAGGCTTTCTAAGATCCCTTCAATTTTGATATTCGTGAAAATGTGAATTCGGAAGTATCCAACAAGGGGGAGAAAGTGAAAGGGACACTCAGTATAAAAGTGCTAAGAGCTTGGGTGGTTTTCTACCTGTAATGTAAATTTGCTACTGGCTTATAGAATGGAACACAGCACAATTTAGGAAATTAGATTGTACCTTTCTTGTGAAACTAGGCATTTGGATAGGGTCTTCAGCTAGGCAGGGATTCTTCCCCAGCCCATACAGCAATACAGACAGGAGATATGACTTCATTATAAACCAACTCTATTTCTGTCTTTATTGAGTTGCTGATTTTACACTAGACATTCAACATTGGCAGTATCAGAATGGTCCTAGAAGAGATTTTCATGTATGCTTGTTTGAGCAATTCATAACAGATGATTAAGGCAGGCTTCAGTCCTGCGCTCTGGGAGCTGCTGTCAAAAGGAGAATCTCATCCTTTATCAAACTATTGCAGATGGTAGCCTGGCCTGGTTGCAGCCCTCTCTACTCAAATGGTCACCTTGAGTTCCTTTGGCCATTCATATGCATAAGTTAACTATGTTCGGATAGTAATAACTATAAGCATTCATTTCAAAAATAAATAGTTCTCTAAAAGGAGTTATTCTTTTTGAATTTATCCATTTGATTTCAATATGTCTATAAATTCAGAATATTGTTTAATGGAAACAACTACCTCCTTTCAATATGATTGCCTAACAAGGTCTGATGGATGCCAATTAGAATTTTTGTTGTACAAAACTAAGTAGTTGTTTGAGAAAATGAAATTGACATGTTGCCTAACTGGCTATATCTCTTCAAACCTAAACAAAGTTTGTTTTATTAGATAATGTGGTAAATAGTACATCTCTCCTATAGTTGTTGTGAACATTGAAAAGGCTTCAGAAGCCTTTCTGAAATCCAAGTGTCCGTATCACTTAGGATATTATTCAACCAGTGTGGAAAGGAAAGTACTGTTTACTTTGATGGTTTTGCTCTTTCAGAATCCCTGAGGGCTGAAAAAGAAAAGCAATACTGTATAACTTTGGTGATGTGGATATTGTATGACTGTATCTGGGTCTCCAGTTCCAGAATTCTTTCTACTCTGAGGCTATTGCCACATAGAACACCATCCCAACTGTCATAAGATTTCTTCCTCTTGTTTCTTTCTTTCTTTTCTTTTCTTTCTTTTTTTTTTTTTTTTTTTTTTTTTT
>NC_081563.1:44682791-44751013 GCF_022355385.1 Mustela nigripes | reverse complement strand
TTTTTTTTTTTTTTTTTTTTTTTTTTGTTGTTGTTGTTGTCATAAGACTTCTTGATTTATAAAGTAAACTAAGTGGCATTTACCACCCACCTAACTGCAGTGGTGTTGGGAGGGTTAAAATGAGACACATTCAGAAGCTCTCCAGAAATGTTTGATATTCTATATGAAGACAGTAAGAACTCATAAACTGGGGCTCTTCTGCAGTAACGCGAGTCTCTTGTTGTAGCCTGCTGGCAGGAAATGAGGCAGGGTTTTCCACCCAAGTATTTCAGGAGCAGATAACAGAGGATTGTATGTCATAAATTAATAATCAGAATGTCAAGGAATAATTTTGCTCTGATTCTGAGATTCTGAATAGTTTTGCTCCGATTCTGAGATACTGCCTTAATCTTGGGAATTATTTTTCATCCATTTAGTAATTTGAAACAACTTAAGGATAAATATGAAGTTAACTATCAAGACCTAGGTTTCTTCATCTATAAAATGGAATCTGTATCTATGAAATGTGCTTGCTTTATAGAACAACTTAAAAAAATAAACACGAGCTGATACATATATAGTAGGTTTTCATGTTGCATTCTACAGCAGTGAGATATTTTCATTGTTGTCAGTTTTGTAGGTCTACTAAAATTGGAGACCTACATTTAGCATTGTCCTTTCCTTTCTCTTTGGCCAAGTAGCTACATTTTCCAGCAAAGTGGGGATTTGTATTCGAAGAAAGCTTTGTTTTCCTAGATGTTTTTTCTTGTTTTTCTTCAGCAGCCCTTGTACCTAACTCTAGGTAGATTGAACAAGGGTTTACCTTTTCTGAATTATGATGCAGGCAGCCGCTGGTTTCTAGAATGGTTTACTAAGGAATAGACGGGATATTTGAAACCACTCCCAGATGATTGCCATGTGGAGATATAGCTCTTATTTTTATTATTTATTATGATTTTATTCTTTATCAAGTATGGTATAAAAAGAGGTGTGAAATTACTTGATGAGACTTAGATTTAATTATTAGTATTAGTCTTAGTTACTAATGCCTTATAACTTTTCTATCATTAATTTTGTGCATTTTATTTTATTATTATTTATTTTTATTTCTTTATTTGACAGACAGAGATCACAAGTAAGCAGAGAAGCTGGCAGAGAGAGAGAAGGGGGAGGAAGCAGGCTCCCTGCCAAGCAGAGAGCCCGATGCGGGGCTCGATCCCAGTACCTTGAGATCATGACCTGAGCCAAAGGCAGAGGCTTAAACCACTGAGCCACCCAGGCACCCCAATTTTGTGCATTTTAAAGTAATTTATAGATTTCATAACATTTTACTCCTAAATATTTAGTGTATAGCTCTAATTTATTGAAGTATAGTTGACATACAATGTTATATTAGTTTCAGGTGAACAACATAGTGATTCACAGTTCTATATAGTATACAGTATTCACTATGATAAGTTATACCATCTGTCACCATGCAGAGTTATTACAATATTATCGACTCTCTTCCCTGTGCTATACTTTGCATCCCCATGATTTATTTATTTTATAACTAAAGTCTGTAATTTTTTTTTTAGAGAGATTTTATTTATTCGATAGAGATCACAAGTAGACAGAGAGGAAGGCAGAGAGAAAGGGGAAAACAGGCTCCCTGCCAAGCAGAGAGCCCAATGTGGGGCTCGATCCTAGGACCCTGGGATCATCACCTGAGCCAAAGGAAGAGGCTTTAACCCACTGAGCCACTCAGGTGCCCCAAAGTCTGTAATTCTTAATGCCCTTCACCCACTTTGCCTATCTCCCCCAACCCTCCCGTCCTCTGGTAACCACCAGTTTGTGCTTTGTAAAAAAATACTATTTTGTTTACATAACCACAATATCATTATCACACTTTAGCAAATTATTGATAATTCCGTAATATCATCTAGTGCTCAGTTCATATTCAGATGTCTCCCATTATCCCTCGAGTTTCTTTTTTGTTTTCTTTCTCTTTTTTTGAAGTGATGTTTGAATCAGGATCCAAACCGTGTCTCTGCATTAGGGAGGTGATATATTTAAATGGACAATAACTCCCAGAATTCCCCTAGGCAGCCATGGCCACCAGAGTATGCCAGCATCAGCCATCATTCATTCACTTGCTCAATTATTTATTTATGTATTGGACACTGTAGCAGGATAAAGATAAGTGTGACATGTTCATGTATAAAAATGACTAAAAAGAATATAAGGAAAGTCCATAGACCGAGATAACATAGAAAAACTTGATAACCTACCAAGTAAATATTTGCCATGGTTAGAATAAAATAGAAAGGCCTCCTGGAGAAACAAGGAAACTTGCCATTAATTTAGGGAGTTTTGTGGTTTCATATAGGGGTTGGGAAAAGATGGAACGCTATGGAACACATAACCATGATGGTTTTTCAAGCGGGACTGGAGGTGATGAGCTCCTGGACCTGGACTGACTGGTGGGAACAGAAATTCTCCCAGGGGAGTATTCACTAGACAAAGTACAATTGCTGGGGAAAGTGCACATAGAATTCAGGTCAAAGAAGTGTGTTAGAACCACCCAGTGACTTATTTTGTATATGTTATTTCTTTATTGAATGGCATATTTTAAAAATAATTTGTGACATATAATGAATTCAGAAAATGTATGCAACTACAACCAAGAATAATTGTGGAACATATCTTTTTTAAAGCATATAAGAGTGGGCTTTTAAAATACGTCTTTTCTAATATATAAGAAGGCTATATATTTTTAATTATATTAATCGTGGCATGGTTTAGTTTTTGTGAATGTGTTTTTACACACAGGTCCTAATGGATAATAAAATGCTAACTCACCAGTGGTGGGAAATATTAATGTAAGTTTAGTGTTTACTGTGACTGTATTTAATCAACATTTATTTTCTGCTAACTTGTTTTTCAAGACTGTCTCTGGCATGGTATGTAATCTATACTCTAGGAAAAAGCCTTTCTGAAGGTGCTCTTTCTTTTCTTTTCTTTTTTAAAAGGTGTAGTAAGCTTCAGAGAACAGTGGATATTCCTCTTGCTCAGGAAGCAACAAACAGAACCATCGTGGTTTTATATGTATATATATATATATATATATATTTTTTTTTTTTTTAAGACAATACTGGAGACATTCTGGGTATGTGCAGAATCTGACAGAACCACTTCGTCAGAACACTTAACTCATTTATTTATTTATTTTTTCTTTCTAGAGACTGAATTAATTACCATCTGATAAGCGTCCTTAATTCTCTTCCTTCTACCACCAGGCGCTTTTTTTTTTTTTTTTTTTTTTTTTTTTTTATTTACTAAATTAATTCCCTTTTTTTAATTTTCTTTTTTTTTTTTCCTTTTCCCCCCGGCCTTTTTTTTTTTTTTTTTTTTTTTTTTAGTTTGAGCTACTAAATGAAACCCAGTATACTCAGTATAGGTCATTGTCAGTAAAATGTCCAGTGACTAAAACTAAGCAATGCAGTGGCTTCCCTAAGCCCCTCATTTCACGCTGTGTAAAAACAGACCCATGAATGGGTACGTGTGTGTTCTGAAACTGGAGAGAGATTGTGCCTTCTGCAGCTCACAGTGCACGTAGCCACTTCCCTGAAAGCCACTGAACCTATTTACCATTGTCATAGTAACACACAATTTGGGCCCACGGAGACTTAATCCCAAGAGGCAACTGTTCCCTTGCCTGGGCGGCTGCGCTCCCGGCAGGGCTGGCTGCCGCCCCCAGGCTCCCGCAGCTCGGGTGGCCCCACGCGCCCGCTTGGCCCAGGCGCACACGCGCTTCCCCCGGCAGAGCCCCGCGCTGCGCGTGTTGCCATGGCGATCGGAAACGCGTGTCAGGCTAGAAGGGTGCCAGCGCCGCCTTGTCGGTTTTCCGAAACCGAGTCACTTTTGCTAGTTCCTCAGCATGTGGGAGAGATTCTCTTACCACTCGGTGCCAGTCGGGGGCCAAACTCCAAAACCAGGCTGGGCCGCCTCTCAATCCGAGAGAGCGCGGGCGAGCCAAGTCTATTTCCCTGCCGCGCGCGGGAGCCGCAGACAAAGGAGAGCGCTGCCTTCCAACGTAGTTCCCTGCAGTCTGCCACCTGCCATTCCTGACGCCGCTGAAAGGCATGTAGTTTGGGAACGGGCAAAACTGCGGACGGCTTCTAACAAGAGAGCTCTCGTTCTTGAAGATGAGCCATCTTCTCGAAGAGAAATAGGTGCTCTGGGCGGGGCACCACAGCTGCCACCTCCGGGCTCCACGCGGGCATCAGCCCCGTTACTGCCCACTAGTCGCATCTTCCCTTTCTTCTCCTTTGCATGTGGCTCACGGGTTCGCATATCTGACTGCACAGCAACATCATCTGGAGAAAGCTTTTGGTTTTGACTTTTGTTAGAGTCCTAGGCTACAACCCACCCCCACCCCCACCCCCTTTTGATTTAACAGGGCTGGGAACAGACCTGGGAATCTGCATTAGGCAGATTATCCTGGGTGATCCTGATATGCATCCATATTTGAAAATCATCTCCTTTCCTTCTTCCTCTTCATTTTCAGCTTTTCCTCGTATCTCTCATTCCTTCTTGCTTGCATGCTGTCTCTCAAAGTCAACTCCTCTTTTCTCTCCTCACTTTTCCCCCTCTCTCCCTGCCTCCTCCTCTCCCCTTCCCTCCGCCCTCCTGCCCCTCACCAACTCCTGCCTGTCTGTCTAAAGGCTATCTCATATGGTGTCTGTTGTGTTCCAGGCACGGTCCTAATGCTTGGGAGGTTTTGATCTCTGCCTCCGTATTGGCATTGGTGGTCTCTCAACATTGACCATCATCTTTCTTTAGTTTCTCCATACCTTGCTGGCTCTTCTTCTCTTTCTCTCTATGCCCCCATCCTGTTTGTCCCCCTGGATCTTTCTCTCTTTCTCTTCTCCTTCTTTTCTTCCTCTCTCCCTCCTTTCTTTCCTTCCTTTTTGCTATTATAAATCCATGTGTGTCACTGAGCACCCCAATATCATGTAAGATTAAAAAGGTGCTGGCGTCTACCTGGGTTTCCAAGACACAGGCTCCTCCCTTCAGAGCTTAGGGTACCTCAGACTATAAGGAGTGGGGCAAAAAAAAAAAAAAATGATACACACACATTCAATTTTTTGCTAATTACATGAAATTTGTCTTTTCTGGAACTGGGTGAAAAATAAGTCAGGTTACTCTCAGCGAACACTGGAAACATTATAGTGTTCAAAATGTTTAACAACTTCTTCATTATACTTGCTTCTCTTACAGCTGCAATTAAAAATCACTCTCTAGTCCAAAGAAAAGCATGTAAGAATGGAACTCCCACTAAGGGAGAAAATACAGAATAACCTCTCTGAATTAATTCTGGCTGTTCTTCAGGCAATTTTATGTAAAGATACTCTTTTGAGTGGTAATGCCATGCATTGTTACAGATTCACCTGTTCCAAAGTTTCAGTTATACCTGTGTGACACCTGGGTAGAAAGACCATGAGAACCTTTCTCCAAAGTTAGGAGATTCTCTTTGCTTCTTTGTTCCTTAAGGCTTATTCCTAGGCCTGAGGCGTTGTCCCCCATCTGGGCTGTGATGTCAAAGGCAGAGTGTAAGGGCATGCAGCCTCCATGATTCCCTCGGTCTTCATATGGATTTTAGGTTGAGCGCTGCAAGTCGTCAGGACCTCTGACTGCCCTGGAATAAAGCCCCTCTTTAAAATGTTAACTCACTTAAAGATGTCAGGCACTCCTCAATCAGTCATCAAATCAACAGCTATTTATTAAAAAGTCTTCTATGTGCAAAAATTTGGGCAGTGTAGGAGTTGAGAGAAATTTAAGAAGAAAAAAAGTACAATGTTAACCTTTAGAGATCTGGAAGACTGATATCTGTGAAAAGAGAACTAAATTCTTTCCTGAATTTCTCAGAAGGCTTGGAAGGGAAGCACATTTCTCAGCGTGACCATGAGGCTCCACACCATTCTGCCTGCCTCCCTCACCTCATCTTTCATCGCTGTCCCTCTTGATGATTTTTTTCCAGCCTCACTTCTACTTTGATGTGTGCTCCCCCACCCCCATTTGCCAATCTGTTCCATTTTAGGAATAGCCATCATCTTGCCATCCTGATTTAATGTTCTGCCATGGCACATGCTACTCTTGGCCATTTTCCAGTTTATGTTCTTCTTCTCCCATTAAAATATAACCTACATGAGAACAAGGGTCCTGACTCTTTGGTTCCACCTAAAAGAATACAAGAAATCAAAACTGTGTTTATGAAATATTGGTGGAGTGAATAAATGAGTGAAAGGCTGTCTGTTGATTGCAAAGTGAGGGTTCAGATACTAAACATTAGTGTTTCCAGAGGGGGAAGGAATCACTCTGAGCTAGACAAAAACTGATTAGAGAAGAAGGGACCCCTGACTTGGATGCTGTAGATATGCAGGGTTTAGAGCTACAGAAAGAAAAGGTAGGCTTGTTTCAGGTAAGGGAGGCATTTGCCAATTAAATCATCTAGTCTGTTTTGGCCCCAAACTGGTTATTTGAGTGTGGATGAGTGCCTTAACCTCAGTTTCCACTTCTGATCTTCAAGGTTGCTTGCTCTTCTAATTCTGTGATTCTTAAAGCTGTCTTCCCTTGCCCCCCCTCATCAGGGAACTTTGGTATGGCTGTTGCTGCTATAGGAACAGCATCGGAGAAATCAAGTTTAAATAACTGGCTCTTTCTCTACAATATGAGAAGGGGGAAAACATGTTTTCCCTTCATTGGCAAAGAAGATGGTTATGGCTGATTAATCAAGCCATTAGATACTGTTTTGCTGCATTCAGTAGAAGCCAATGATGAGAATTTAGCTTGAATATTCATGTTATAAGTGCTCCATGAGTTTGGAATGCTTATAGATTCACAGAATTGGAGAGCGAAAAAAGACCTTTGAGATCGCTTAAACTCTGCAGCCCCTCCTCTATATCATGTATAATTTTACAGCTTAAAATACAGAGGCCCAAAGTAACAAAGCTATTGGCTTATGGTTACAGTAGGAGCTGGTGAGCAGACCGAGATTGCTCACCTGGCTTTCCGGACCCCCATCCAGTGCTCTCTATATCAAACCTCAGTGAGCTTCATATACTTGGCTATGTTACATAAGCCAAAAGAAGATCTGTGAGCAGTGACTAGGCATACTTATAGAAGAAACCCCATCATCAATTTCAGCTTCAAAGTCGCAGTGGTGAAAGTGAGAAATACATGTTGAGGGAACATGCTAGCATTTGAAAGGGTATAAAGCAGTATTCATCATCTCTTTGAAGAGTAAGCAGGGTGCAAGTTAGGGAAAGAGGATGCCATTGTTTTACTTCCCCCATATATTTTCTACATTACCAAAAAAGCTGCATGCTTAAAGAGTAACACCCCTTCCCAATGTTTTCTCCTTTACCTGGCAGTACACAGTACACAGAGATGCATTATTTTGACTAATGAGTTTAGCTTTGCTCTTGCAAATAGTGAGTGTCAAATGTCATTCTTTCCATCCTCCAGCAGATGGCAACTCTAGTCTTCTTGTCATTGTATCTATTTCTACGCTCAGATTTTGTCCTCCACCCCCGCCCCCCCACTCAGTGCCTCTCTTTCAGAAGTGCGTCTTTCTGCCCTACCAAGGGTTATGTTCACATATGACTCCATGCCTTTGTCTTTGGAATCACCACCTTTAGCATCTGACATGAATGGCCCGTCTAAATGTGCCCAGAAATAACAAAATCACAAATAAGCCTCCAACTCTAATTTTTAAAAAATAGGAAGAAGGGAAGGTAAAGTTAGAGATTCTAAAATAAGATGTACCACAGGGAACTTTCCATTTAAGGCAACAAAGTAGTTTCTTAAAAAGAAATAAAAAGTCAGTTTCTTCAGGTCTAGCTTTTAAAGGAGAATAGGTTTGATTAGATGCTCCTTAGCTATTGGTTAAAATGTCATAAATATCTCCAAAATAATATCCGGGAGTAAATCATGTCAAATTTGTCATAACTACATTTTTTGGTCTCCTGTAGTCTCCTCTCTTCCATTCTCCCCTTCTGGTTACACACACTCTTGCTCTCAGTGATTAAAAACTGAATCTTGCATCCTTCTTCTTCTTCTTCTTCTTTTTTTTTTTTTTTTAGAAACCCCAGTTCCCCCATTTCTCTCTCCAAGTTTATTCATAAGCCATTGCTGATAAAGACCTTCATTTATCTCCTTCCAGTGTTTTCCCCCAAGTTCTGCCCCTGTCACCTAGACCCTGAACACTCCTGAACACGCAGGCTGCCGTCGGTCTGAGCGCAGCCTTAAGAAATCACCAGATCATTCCCGGGTTTTGGCACCAAGAAGAAAGAAATCACCAGAAAAAATAGCAGCCACTTTTTTTTTTTTTTTTTTTTGTAAGATAGAAATTAATGATCACAGGCATGAGCAAGTCGATCTTGTCTTCAACTTCTCATTGAAAAGCTGTCTACAGATTCCCAAACTAGGTGTCCTAGATGTGCTTGCTTGCATTAGGAATGCCTGAGAGAGGGCAGAGATGGGATACAGGAGTGGAGTCATTTGTAAACTGGAATCAGTGGTCTATAAGTGCTTCATGGAGGGAGCTTCTGCTAACTCATCCTCTTCCAAAGAACCTAATCACTTTTTCCCCTTCAACGTTGAAGGAAAACTGCTACCTTAACATACTAACTACCAGGGAGTGCCTGGGTGGCACAGTAGGTTAAAGCCTCTACCTTCGGCTCAGGTCATGATCCCAGGGTCCTGGGATAGAGCCCCACATCGGGCTCTCTGCTCAGGGGGAGCCTGCTTCTCCCTCTTCTTGCTCTGCCTGTCTCTCTGTCTACTTGTGATCTCTGTCTGTCAAATAAATACATAAAATCTTAAAAAAAAAAATACTAACTACCAGACAGAAACTAAAGTCTATTAGGTATAGTAACATAATTCCTGTTGGGGGGCAGGAACCATGAATCGTTTTTAGCTCCATTGATTCTGGGTTCTTTGGTTATTACTGTCCTCGTGTGAAAATATGAACTGATGCTACAAATGCAGTCCTTGCAAACAACGGATACTTGTGGGACTCCAAGTACAGTACGTTATCATTCACTGACAGCGACTAATGAAGACAGGGGAGCTTACTTCAAACCGACAAATAATTAGCACTCACAATAGAAGTATAAACAGAGCCTTAATTAATTAATCCCCTAATTGTCTGTCCTGCTATATCATCCGCACCCCTGCTTCGACTTTAGCTATAACATATGCCCAAGACTTGCTTCTTTCAAGTTTGTGATAATCACTTATCCATGTGCTCAGTGTGGGCAACCATCTGCGCTGGAAGTTTCTCTCCCTCTCCTGTGTATACATGGTTTCATTCTTTTGTTACTTTGTCTGTTTTCTGGCCATTCGAATGCCTGGAAATGTGTACTTATTGGTATGGATAGCTTATCTGGTGTCCACTGTTGGATGTATTTCACAGTTACTATGGAATAGGGAGTGATCGATTGGTAATTCTGCAGTTATGAGTAGAACTCCCTGAACTCTCCATTTTGCTCTTTGTGACAGCAAACTCTCAGCTGTCCCTGTGCCCTGGCTCACCCACATTACGTCCCAGCAGTCCGAAAGCAGAGATTGCTTTCATTCTCCCTTTTCAGGGAAGGATGATCAGTTCTTTATTAAAGCACCAATAATGATTCTGGTTTTTTTTTTTCTTTCTTTCTTTTGAAAGAGGAAGCCACATTGGAAACTATAATGTGGTCACTTCAAGTTGTGTGAGGTTTAAAGGGAGATGCAGGGTTTTGTATTGCGAGGATGTGCCTATTGATTGGAGCTGGCTGAGCTGAGAGGCCAAACTGAAAGACCCACTGAGCAGGAGGGGCAGGGGTGAAGGGAATGGGTTGGAGCAATCAACTGGAGAAGTGCGTAGCCCAGAGAATTAGCCTTAGTGACCGCAGTGGGTAAGCCAAAGTCCTAGTGCTGAGCTCTAGGCTCTTTCCCGTGCTTTGCTCGTGTGGGCAGCCCTGGCTTTTAAGAGTTGATTGTAGCTGGAATTTGAACCAGAGTCTACTTAGGAATCCTCTATCTGAGAATGGCTAAGTGGAAATAACCCCTCATAATGTAGTGTGTGTGTGTGTGCACATGTGTGTGTATTTAATGTTATTTGCTGACCTGTATGTTTGTACAATGTTGTTGATATTTCTTCAGATTACCTTGCATATCATAAGTTACTATAAATGTTTGCGGAAAGTTACTGAGGATTGCGAAGGGCCATTTGCTCCTGCCTATACCACTGATTTCCTGTCACCCTTTATTTGATAGGTGTTCATTGGGGCATACGGGTGAGTAACCAGCCCATGGAAGGTATGTACCAAGAAGTCCCTACTTTAGAGAACTGATGTTTTGTTTGAGGAAGCGAGATACATACATTAAAGCAGTAAGAGAAAAGTGCTCACATCATGGAAACAAATGAAAGCTGTAGTAAGGACTAAGAGGCGATGCAGAATAGTCCCATTGTGCTAGAATGGGCTCATCTCCCGTTTCTCTTTCTCCCACCCCATCATAATGGTGGGACAGTGTCATGGATTCTTTCTATAGAAATTTGCTTGGCAGAGATAAGCTTGCAGAGCAGGCCCAAGGGAATGAGGAAGTCATGATGGTCACAAGAAAACATTGGGGACAGATTGGCCAGACCAAAATGGGTACATGTATTAGGATGTGGCTGGGACTGAAGGACAGAGAAGTTAGGACAGGTTACCTCTCCAGGCACTGTGTGCTTCTCTCCTAATAGCTGATTATGTGGATTCTCTAAACACCTGCTTTCATTTTCTATTTGACTTTACCTGCCTAGACATAGACATACTCTGGCAACCCAGAGAAACCTTCCATTCTGCGTGTTAAAGCTGAGGATTGATTAGCAGGCTTGACTTCTTAACTGTCCTTACTGGCTCTGTCCCTTTTAAAATATCCCCTTGCAATTTGCAAGGTGTCCTGCCTCCCGCTTTTTCTCCCATGGTCTACAACGTTACCCTGCAACGTTGGCCCTTTCCTGCCAGTGCCACAGCCACAGCAGCTGAAAGACCTCTTCAGTTTGGTTGGGTTTCTCATTAGAAAGAAGCTCTTCTTGCCTGGGCACCTGGGCAGCTGGGTGGGTTAAGCCTCTGGTGGGTCATGATCTCAGGGTCCTGGGATGGAGCCCTGCATCGGGCTCTCTGCTCAGCAGGGAGCCTGTCTCCCACCCCTCACCCTGCCTGCCTGTCTGCTTACTTGTGATCTCTGTCAAATAAGTAAAATCTTAAAAAAGAAAAAAAGAAGAAGAAGAAGAAGCAGCTTTCCTTGTGGTTTTCCACCAGTGGCCTCACAGCAGCGGTGAACTTGTTCTGAATTTGTTGTGGAACCACCTTGTGCCAAGCCAGGTACCAAAGGGGATAGAAATCTGAGCTCTCTTAATTTTTATATAATAATCATCGAAATCAAGTGGAATCATTTAACGTACGTTTATTGTGCATGTTGTGTGACAAGGCCTGCAGGCACGTACCAGCAAACGGTAAGTGAAGACATGGACTCTGCCCACGGATGACTTATGTTTAGCCAAACACATACTTCTAGTGGCAGAGATTGAGTCCAGAGGAGGGAATAAAATTTGTCCTGGATTTAAAATGTGAATCTAGGTCTTTCTGTCCCCAAAGTTATTATTATTATTTTTTTTAAATTCCCTGACTGCATCTGCCCTGTTCTTTTTTTATATTTCAAATCAAAATTAATTTGAAATCAGTTATTCTCAGCAATGTTTCCTTTGAAGGCAAGCAGACAATCAGACCCTGTAAGCCAGAGTGAGTCTTATATGACAAATTATCACCTAAAGCAGGGACGTCTTTTTTAGATGTCGTGTTCTGCTCTGGGTGGAGTTTTTAGCCTCCAGAAGCTGCCTTCTGGGGTCTCTCCAGGTCCAGGGGTCCATTGCCACAAAGTGCCTTGTTGCTCATTATTGCATTTAGTACTATAGCAACGACGCTACCAGTGTCTTTATTAAAACTTGCTCCAGGCTAGCATTTTCCCTTGGGTCAGTAATGAGTTTAGAGGAATGGATGTGGAAATGAAATTTGTTCTCACCAGTGGAGTGAATTATGTCTTGTTGGGGGCCCCGGGCTAATATTTCAAATTTGCCACAAGGTACTTCATCAAAAATTCTATTTTGGTTTCAAAAGGACCAGGCATGCCTATTAGCAAATTCAGAGCGTGCCTTTAAACTGTGTTTTTTTTTTTTTTTCTTCCCCTGACTCCGTCCACTGAAGGCTTTTGGAATTAGCAGTTTGTGAAAATGGTCCATTTTCACAGGCCAGTGAGGGGCGCCTCAAAGAAGTGTGGCCCTTTAATCTGACAAGGCTGAGCTTGAGACAGCTGAGGTGGACCAAATGCAGAGCAGCCCGGAACCCATCACCCATGAGGCGTACGCCCCAGCCCCGGGACCAGTATCGCTCCAGTATCGCTCCAGTCTTGCCTGTGGCAAGACTTGGGCTGGCTATCTTCTCAATCTTCTTGCTCTGTCTGTTGCCAGGGCTCATTTTAATACCATTGAGACTTGTGGATTTAAATACTCTCCAGCTGGGCCTGCAGCATTTCTAAGAAGCCAAGCGCAGAGATGGGGCTGTGAGGAGACAGGGCTGCACATCAAAGCCCTAGTTGTCTAATTGTGGAGACCCCCGGAAGTTCTAGGTTGTTGGATAGTACCTCAGCTGCTGGTCGTCCTCACAGGGGTCCCCTGTGGTGGGAAAGGCAGGGGGAAGGCATCCTGGGTGATGATCCCTATGCTGCCTGCCGTAACCTCTTAACCACCCCACCCCCCGCCACTGCTTCTGCTGCTGCCTCCCAGACAGAAGACTGTATTGCAGAACAATGCTGACCATGTTTTTGACATGAATGACTGAAAGGGCAGGGACATCCCCGCCCTGTGACAGGCTGCATTTGAACGGACTTGACAATACCGTGAATGTCCCTACTTTGCCTTCCTACACCATGTTACATTCATAGCATCAAGATTTCCCTTGCTTGCAAAACCCTGGCCAAGTTCTCCTAAGTTACACCTAGTCTAGCTCTGGAGGAAAAAATAAATAAATAAATAAAAAGATTCCATTGATACGATTCCAATTCCTCTGCTTGCTGAGTCAAATTTTCCTTTCTTTGGTAAGCTGTGCACTTGGGCAGATGTTGGCCTTGATTTGCGGTGTCATTCCTTACAGAGATATACTAGACAGGAGTAAGGGTGCTGCTGGACACAAGCCTGTTCTGCACAAACACATTTTTGGTGAGGTGGATTTTATTTAGAGAGGACTGCCAGCCAGGGTCTAACTGCTCTATAATGAAACAAAGAGGAATGACAGTCACTTGCCTTCTCACAGATGTGTCTTAGTCGAGTGTTAGAAATTATCGTGCATATAGCACAGTATTTCTCTTTAAACAAACTGTATTTATGACTAGTGCAGAGTTTCAGATGCCATTGGACAGGCACTGATAGATTAAAATCCTGTGCTTTGGATGCGCTGGTAGGCAGGGGTGGGCCCTGCCCAGCTGATTGCGGGGCATAACTTTGTACAGTGACAGATGGTAATTAAACTTAACAGTGGTGACCATTCGTAATGTATATAAGTACTGAATCACGATGTCGTACACCTGAAACTAATACAATAGTGTATGTTCATTGTTCTTCAATAATAATTTTTTAAATGCTGTACGTATCATTAACAGTGTGATTTGGCCCCTACCTCCCATGAAGCTGGCAGCCTCTGGATCTCGGGTGGTCTATGTGCCCTGGCTGTTAATTGTTAATACATTGCCAGGTGTAGGTCATGCTGTGTAGGCATCAGTCCTTCATTTAGGAAGGTCTGGGGCTGTCCATGAATATGAAAAGGCAAGTGATAAACAAAAACTGGAGAAATCTCAGCATCCTCACTAAAAATGTCAAACCCAGTAACGCTTCTGGTAGTAAAAGCAAAATTTATTAGTTAGAAGATAAACTTGTACAATAAAAAGGAGCCTTAAGTGGGAAAAGCAGAGAGAGAAGGAAGGCCCCCCGAAAAATATCGAGGAAAGAGGAAACATTTAAAAAAAAAATCAAAGTCTTTTTAAAAAGATGAATCAGAGATCAGGCATGATGGGACTATAAACGTCTTCCTTGTTCTAGAGACAAGGAGAAAGGGACAGCCTTTGGGGTGAGCTTTTTCATAACTCTGCTTGAGAATATGTATGTTAAGAAGCTATGCTATAGTCCATGTTAGGGAAATGGAGATACTGGTCCAGGTTTTGGTCAACCATAATCCAAAGCCAAATTCAGGTACTGCCTGTTTTTATAGGGCCTGCAAGTTAAGAATGATTTTGTGTTTTGTTCTGTTTTTTTAAAGATTTTATTTATTTATTTGGCAAAGAGAGACATAGTGAGAGAGGGAACACGAGAAGGGGCAGAGGGAGAGGGAGAAGCAGGCTCCCCACCTAGCAGAGGCTACGGCTAGATCCCAGGACTCTGGAATCATGACCTGAGCGAAAGGCAGACACTTAACGACTGAGCCACCCAAGCACCCCTGATTTTGTGTTTTAAAAGGGTGGGGGGAAAAATCAAAAGAAAAATATTTTGTGACATGTGAAAATTACATGAAGTTCAAATTTCAGTGTCCATGAATAAAGTTTCCTTGGAACTCAGCCATACCCTTATGTTTACGCATTGTCTGTGGTTGCTTATTCCTAAAATGAGGGAGAAGACAAGTTGCTACAGATACTGTATGGCCTATAAAGCCTCATCTTTACTATCAGCCCTTTATAGAAACAGCTTGCAGACCTTTTGTGCTGGTGTATTCATTCAGACCAGCTGGGAATTCATCTGTATGGTCTTGAAACCCTTCTGCCTCTTCCGTGTCTAGTGCTCTCTTTGCAGAAGCTAATCCGCTTACCTGCTTCCCACCTGTCCACCCCACGTGGCCTATCAAAGCAGCCCTCTTTCCCACTGAAGGAGGGATACCTTACAGCTCTCAGGCGGAGTTTTGTCAATGATTCCTTCTAAATGTCTTTTTGAGTTATCGATTTGCTCCCTTTTTGGTGCTTCCACTCTAATCTAGGCCGCTGTCATCCCTGGCCTGGATCACACCAGACACTCTGCTAAATGGATTTCACATCCACTCTTGTATTTACTGTTTAAAACTCACGTTCACATGTGATCTGCTACTTCTCTGTATACAACTCTTCACACTGTGCTCATATATCTCATGGTCATGTTGCCAACCTTTCAGGTCTCCCCCAAGCCCCTGAACAATTGGTTTCCTCTCACCCCAACAGCCTCCTTTGCTCACCTCAATCCCTTTGTTCTGGTCATGTGGACATCTTGCAATTTCTCTGGGGTGAAACTATGGTTATTTTCCAAACTAAGACACTTGGGAACATGAACAAAGAGGGGCACTGTTTAGAATCAGGTGAGGACAACAGGCTATAACTGGGGTAGGCCTGGGCAAAGCAAAGTCACCCTAATGTTTCTTTTTTTTTTTTTTTTTTTTTAAGATTTTATTTATTTGACAGAGAGAGATCACAAGTGGGCAGAAAGGCAGAGAGAGAAAGAGAGAGAGAGAGAGAGAGAGAGAGAGAGAGAGGAGGAAGCAGGCTCACTGCAGAGCAGAGAACCTGATGTGGGACTCGATCCCAGGACCCTGAGATCATGACCTGAGCTGAAGGCAGAGGCTTAACCCACTGAGCCACCCAGGAGCCCCCACCCTAATGTTTCTTAAACACACCACACACCTTTCTGACCTCACAGCCTCTGAGTGTGACTTTTCTTTACCTGGAATTCTCCCACAGTCTCATTCTTTAAATCTTAGCTCACATGCCCACAACCTCAGAGGAGCTTTCTAAGACCTTTCTAAGACAGGTTAAGGGATACACACTCAGAGCACCTTTGCAACCCTCAAACCATTTTTTTTTTTTAGATTTTTAAAATTTATTTATTTGACAGACAGGAGATCACAAGTAGACAGAGGCAGGCAGAGAGAGAGGAAGGGAAGCAGGCTTCCTGCTGAGCAGAGAGCACCATGCGGGAATCGATCCCAGGACCCTGAGATCATGACCTGATCTGAAGGCTGAGGCTTTAACCCACTGAGCCACTCAGGCGCCCCACCCTCAAACAATTATAATTGCATTGTAACTCTTAGTATAGTTTATACAGAAGACTAGGGTGATCATCTGTCTTGATCTGCCCAGGACTAGAGGGTTCCCAGGACATGAGACTGTCAGTGCTAAAACCAGGGAAGTTCCAGATCACCGTGTGAGAATGACACTTCCTCAATGGCAAGGGCCATATTTGGCTTGTTCCCCACTGTATCCTCTGAAGCTAGCATAATTCCTTATAAGTTAGAGATGCTTAATAACCTTCAGGTGGTTGAATGAATTAAGGAAGGAGAGAATAAAATAAAAGATAAGTTAAATGGCTTCCAGGTGGGCCTATGAAGGATGATTTGTAATTGGTTCCGTTTCAGGCTACAAGGCAAGTTCTGGCTGTGGTATGAGGTTATAAGAGTAATGCAGGAGGTGGGACGCCTGGGTGGCTCAGGTGGTTGGGCAGCTGCCTTCGGCTCGGGTCATGATCCCAGTGTCCTGGGATCGAGTCCCACATCGGGCTCCTTGCTTGGCGGGGAGCCTGCTTCTCCCTCTGCCTCTGCCTGCCCTGCCATTCTGTCTGCCTGTGCTCGCTCTCTCTCCCTCTCTCTCCCTGACAAATAAATAAAAAAAAATCTTAAAAAAAAATAAAAAGAGTAATGCAGGAGGTGTGGAAACTCTCATAATAGCACTTGTTCTCTTTCTAATATTAATATCTGAAAAGGATTTGAAGGTTATTGCTATGAATGAATGTCTATATAGCCTCAAAATTCATACGTTAAATCCTAATATCCAACGTGATGGTAATAGGTGGTAGGGTCTTTGGGAGGAGACTAGGTCATGAGGGTGGGGCCCTCAGGAGTGAGGTTAGTGCCCTTCTAAAAGAGAACCCAGAGAGAACTCCCTTATGTCTTCCATAATGTGAGTAAACAGGGAAAAGATGACCCTCTATGAAGCGGGAAGCAGATCTCACCAGACACTGAATCCCCCAGTGCCTTGATCTTGGACTTCCCAGATTTCAGAATTGTGAGCAGTAAATTTCTGTTGTTTATAGGCCACTCAGTCTGTGTTATTCTGCTATAACAACCCAGATGGGCTAAGTTAGGCATTAATAATCTGGTATAAATTGCTGCTGCTGTTGAATGTGTTCCCGCTCTAGGACAAATTGTATTTTTAATAAGAAACCCAGCCTTCAGTCACATTATGAACTCATAATGACAGCTATTTTTACCTGGGATACGGAATGAGGTTTGGGGGTTACAAGGGGAGTTTGGAGAAAGACCCACCCTCAGATAGCCCCCAAATACCTACCCTCTAGGTGGCTGCCTGCTCTGCCTGGATGTTGGACTCCAGGGCTGTGGGCTCTGAAAGGGCAATGAGGTACGATCACATCAAAATAGTTTAGGTAACGCACCATGGGCCAGCAGTCTAATTGTTTTCTCTCAAATTATCCAGACCAATCTTTACTAGCCCCAGTTTTGGAGAGGTTATTCCCACCCACCGTGTTTCTGGCATCTGCACTTGGCACCAGATGAGAAGTTTGCACTGGGAGAGATGAGATGATCAGAAAGGCACATTAGAGCTTTCCAATCGGTAAAATGTTGATAATAGGATTTTCAGTGTTTCTTTTGGACTACATAAATTCAATAAATGATAGCCCAAGATTCCTATGAATTGAAGTCTTCTGACCATTCAATCCATGCTTGTTTCATAAAATAATAGGTTACTGGACATGAAAAAACCACACATCTGAGATTCTCATTTTGTAGATGGGGAAACCAAGGTTCATCGAAGTTAAGGTCTTGACCACATTTTATAGTGGATTCATACCACCCTGGGAGTTGGATTCAGATCTTCTACTTCTAAGTGCTGTGCCACTCTAATGCCACACTTGCATTTTATTTTGAAAACTCTTTGACATGCAGAAAAGTTGAAGAAATTGTACAATATACCCATATACCCACCACCTTAATTTTACAGGGAGCTATTTTATTATATTTGCTGTATCACATATCTATCCGTCCTATATTTGAAATATTTCAAAGTAAGTTGCAGACATTAATACACCTCAACCCTGACTACTTCAGCATGCAGATCTTTGCTTAGAGTTTGATATTTGTTTATTATTATTTTTTAATGTACTATTTATACCCAGTGAAACAAACACGAGTTTTATAAATACATATACCTGTGTATCTTAAACCCCTATAGTTCTTTGCTTTTTCCGTTTCAGCAGTTGCAAAACATGTCACATTTTTCTTAAATAATCATTTTTTAATCACTTGTGCCAGAAGGTGTACTTGCTTATTTAGAAACATTTTTTACAGGAAGTAGATTTGTGTAACATCAAGTCATTGTTTTCAAAGTAGGTTTTATAAGGTGCTATGTTCAAGTGGTTGCTAAGAGGATATTCTGTGCACATTCTTTAATATCACGCGAGATACAAGTCTTGAAGTCAAGGCAATGCATCGAAGTGGGAGATGATTAGAGATACTCAACTGGAATACACAAAGGTCACAGAGTCTTGTAGCAATTTTAGCATCCTTCCCAACTCAGTATATACTCATGCACAGCACCCACCTTCCTCTCTTCATCCCCACTCTGCATCTCAAAAAGGCAAATTACCTGGAAATTTCAAACAGAGCGGGGAGTGACATAAGATAAAGGACAAAAAAAAAATCATGAGTTCCTCACTTCTGCTATAGGAACATTCTATCTGACTACAGTCTCCCCCCATCCTTTTTGCTTCTATGGAAAGAAACAAAAAACCAACCAAACAAACAAACAAACAAAAAACAACAACAACAAAAAAAACTAGAGCAGTTTTGAGAGACAGATGCTGAAGAATGATATTCCACACTCTCTTCCCCAGCTTCCTTCCCACATCCTGCAGAATATATGAGGAGCTCCTACTCCCACACACGCAAGTACATACACACACACACACTTGCACGTGTGGGTGCACACACAGACACACACAAAGGCATCTGATTGTACCAAGGAGACAAAGATGATTAGGAAATTTTGGCTGAAGCTGTGGGTAGCTAGTAGTTCATTACTGTCCAGGCATGATGCAGAACTCTGTACCAATAGCAATGAGAACCTTGAAGCATTTTAACTGCCAATCCCTCATGCCGGAAGGTAAAGATAAATCATAGGAGCACTTAGTGAAGTCCCTTCTAGGAACCAGATTCACCCCCCCCCCCCACCATGAGAGGTCTGTTGGTCAGAGCAAGGGGTAGTAGCAGCCCCGAGGCAGCCAAAGGCCCACACCTCAGCTGGCTTCCTAGAGCAGAATTTAAGGGCAGCAATAAAACTGGAATGGTATGATAGCTTGTTTTTAATGCAGAGAAGGGGGAGGGAGAAAGAATGGAAAGGGAATATTCTGGAAGTCTTTCTGTGGGTGATCCAGAAAACCATTTTAGAGAAAACAGAACATTTCAAACAGCTGGGACTTCAGCCAAGACAGATGGTCCAAAATGAGGAATGGGAGAGCAGTGCAAATAAAACCAAGTTGCTGGCTATGACAGCGCCACATGAATGTGTCATGGTTGTGTTGGGTGCAAGTCCATCGGTGCTGACCCTCGTTTAAAAAGCACACATTTCGGCCTTCTCTCTTGGCATCTAAGCCTGGCCAACTCCGGAGACCTGCATGTACCACTGGCTGATGTAGAACTTGCTCTTTTTTGCCAAAAAGGTACAAATGCCCTAATGAAAACTCTAAATGATCAACCTATAGAAGAACGTGAGTGGTGCCAACTTACTGCAGCCTTGGTGGTTTGCCTAATGATCTGATAAGCTTGTGGTTAGAATTCAAATCACCAGGCAGGTTAGGGAACTCGACGGTTTTGGGAGAGAACAGGGTCCAAAGACGTAAGAAAAACTGAAGGAAAAATTTCAGAGCGAAACTGAACATTAATATGAACAGTCTATCCCTGATTACAATCAGAGCTGGCTATTTTTAGTGTATTTCTGATGAGTCTACTTCACTGTACTTCATACCAGAATGGCACAGTGAATGGTGTTTTTTCTCTGTTGGCCGGTAGCTGAGGAGATAACATTTCCATGGAAGTGTGTATCCAGGGAGTGCTGAGGCTGACCTGTGGTGGATTTTTCCACATTTACAAAAAACAAACACTTTCACTAATAATATGTGTGAGTGTGTGTGTGTGTGTGTGTGTGTGTGTGTGTGTGCATGGTTGTGTGTGCTAATCAACTCTTTTTTCCAAATGCAAGGAATAGAACATTTTATGGGTAGATATTCATCCCGGAATCATGATTTAGAAACTGAGGTGCAGCTGGATGGATGGGTTATGACACTGAGTTAGCTTGTGGTTTTTTTTTTTTTTTTTTTTTTAAGATTTTATTTATTTATTTGAGAGAGAGAGAGAGAATGAGAGGGGAGAAGGTCAGAGGGAGAAGCAGACTCCCTGTGGAGCTGGGAGCCCAATGTGGGACTTGATCCTGGGACTCCAGGATCATGACCTGAGCTGAAGGCAGTCGCTTAACCAGCTGAGCCACCCAGGCACCCCTGAGTTAGCTTGTATATTAATGAATCGGGCCCATGTCACAGGTTTCAACAGACAGAATATTTGATTTTTATTGGAATGGATTAGCATGGGGGAGAGGGTATCTTTACAGACTCAACCATGTAAGAAAAAACTAAATACCATCACCCAGCTCTGCAGATGTATTCTACATCAAGTGACATGGGTACTTTGGTAAGTTTTATCCCCACCCTGTAGCAAGAACTAGAATTTCCCCTTCCAATATGTACTTAGAAGTGGTGATTTCCTCCAAAAATAAGTTGTGCATTCTCCTTTATAACCTGATGGGCTGGATAATGAGCTACATTTGTACCTGCTACGTCAGCTAGTTGGGTCCTGCTGACCAAATGCCTACCATGGGCTGGGTGCTACTGGAGATGCAAAAGCAGAATAAAGCTAGAGTCTGTCTTCAAGGGGGTGACAATCTTAATAAGGGCAGAAGAAAGTATAAGAAACAGACCATTCAGAAAGAATCAAGAATGAGACGAGGTATGAATTTGACCCCAGAGATTTGGGTTAGAACAGTTCTTAAATGTTTGAGCTTGATGTTTTCCATCACCATGATCTTTCTTGACTCTTGTATCCTTGGTTGATTTCCAAGACATTATTAACTACAGATGATATCTTTACATTGGGGTACCACCACGTTATTAATATAGCTTCTTATCAATGTCAGCTGTTGTGCTTACAAAGTATATGATGTTTTTTCATCAAACACACAGATAATTAAAGGGAAAGTGAGTAAGTTTTGTTGTTGTTTGTTTGTTTGTTTTGGTCTTTTTCTTCTTTTGACTGACAAAGTTCATCTGTTTCATGCAATCTTTATTATTTAAAGCCAGGCAACACCTGTCAGTATTTTGCTCTTCTTTTTGGACGTGAATAATAACTGCCATTCACAGAGCAGTCCTGTTGTTAGGTCAGTACAACCTATGATTCCCAAGCCTGGCTCTTCATCAGCATCTCCTAGGGAAGGAGCTTCTCAAACCTCCTTGTCGGTATAGGCCATGTAGAGAAGGATCCATGAAGGAATAATTTTCAGTGAGGCCTCCTGTGTGTGGCCTTCCACTGCCTACAGCATTATGGTTTTGAGAGAGAGGCCTTTGGCAAAATTCTGATTGTTGTGAATACCCTCTTAAGATAGTCTACTTTTCAAAGGGCTTTCCTATTCATAATTTTCTTTGATCTTCCTTTTTCTCCACTGGAAGGGGAATGGAGAACTGGATATTTTCCCATTTTATGTCTCAAAAAAGAGAACCAACAAGAAAAGTTGAATGTATCAACATGATATATAGATCTTTAGCCATGCAATGGTGATCACTCAGTTTCCTGACTTCAAGCTTAGATTCTCATTCTATCTCTGGTTGTAAGACATAAAACTGGCTTATGTGATTCCTCTTGCTGACAACTGCATATAGGATTTGGGGGCCAAGTTACACGTATTTGACTTTCTGGTTAGCAGTGATTTAGAAGCTAAATGGAATATTTTAAAAATGATCAATAGATCTTTACCTTACATTATATGAAAAATTAAATCAAAATGAATCATGGGCTTCAAAGTAGGAGTTAAACTGGTGAGTTTATTAATTATTAATGCAAGTAAACTTGCATTAAGAAATGGTTTCTTAGATACACCAAAAGCCTATGTGACAAAAGAAAAAAACACATAAATTGGACTTCATCAAAATTAAGAACTTTTAAGCTTCGAATGATGCCATCAAGACAGTGAAGACAGCCCATCCAATGCGAGAAAACATTGCATATCATGTCATATATCTGATAATACACTTGCATCTAGAATATATAAAGAACTGCTAAAACTTAACCATGACAAGATAAATAACACAGTTATAAATAGGCAAAGACTTTGTGGGGTCCTTTCCAACACCAACAACCAATTCTCCACTCTCTGACACCAACTGGGTGTCCACAAATTTAATTCAATGTTGACACTATCTGCCTGGGGATAACATCAGAACCTACAAGTTAAAGGACTCAGTCCAACAAGACTGCCTCCAGTTCAGACACAGGTTGTCAGTCTCAAATCACCCATGTTTCTGACCAGTCAGGTATCAACTGGGGGTTCCCCCAACCCTCTCCTCTGATCTGATAATTTGCTAGAATGGCTCTTAGAACTCAAGAAGGCACTTTACCTACATTTACTGGTTTATTATAAAGGACACAAGTTAACAGCCAGATGAAGAGGTTCACAGGAAAAGATCCCAAAGGGTTCTGAAAATAGCAACATCTATCCTTTTGTGGAATTGGGCTACACCATCCTCCTGGCACAAGGCTATGTTCACCAACTCAGGAGCTCTCTGACCTCCACCGTTTAGGGCTTTTTATGTAGGTTATGTAACATAGACATGTTTAAGTAAATCTTTGTAGTTCAACCTCCAGCCCCTCTACCCTCCCGCGAGGTCAGGGATGTGGCTGAAAATTCCAACCTTCTAATCCTGCCTTCATCTTTCTTGGGATCTGTTCTGATCCTCAGGCTATGTAGAGACCTCCCAGCCACCAGTCTTCTCATTAGCATATAAAAGATACTTATCACTGTGGCATTTCCAAAGATTTCAGGCAAAGACTTTTTATTCTTTAATACTGCAAATTTAAATAGACAGAAGACTTGCAAATGACAAATAGGTACTCGAAAGATGCTCAACATCCCTAGCCTTTAGGAAATTGTAAATATAAACCAGAATGAGATACTACTTCATACCAATAGAATGGCTGTAATAAAATGATAGACAATAATCAATGCTGGAAAGGATGTGAAGAAATTGGGACCTTCATTCATTGCTGATGGGAAGGTAAAATGGAGCAGTTACTTTGGAAAACAGTTTGGTAGTTCCTCAAATTGCTAAATATAGTTTGCTAAATATAGTTTCCATATGACCCGGTAATTTCTTTCCTAGGTATAATCCAAGAGAAATAAAAACACACGTCCACACAAAAGACTTTGACACAGATGTGCAAAGTGGCATTACCAACAATAACCAAATTATGAAAAGAACACAGATGTCTATAAACTGATAATGGGCAAATAAAGGTTGTATATTCATGCAATAGATTATTATTTGGCAATAAAACAGAATGAACTACTGATGCATGCTACAACATAGACAAACCTTAAAAATATTATGGTAGATGAAATAAGCTGATCAGAAAAGACCACATGTTTGTATGACTCCACTTAAATGAAATATCCGGAAGAGTAACATCTATAAACAGAAAATAGATGAGCAGTGGTCTGCTGCTGGGGCAAGGGGAGGAGAAATGGGAAGTGACTGCTTTTGGGTAAGGGGTTTCCTCCTGGGATGATAAAATATTCTAAATTGAAGATTTTAAGGGTGGTCCACAACTCTGTGAATATACTAAAAACCACTGAATTATACACTTTGGGTGCATTTCATGATATATGAATTACCTCTCTATAAAAGTATTTTTTAAATTTTTTAATTTTTTAAGATTTTATTTATTTATTTGACATAGGGAGAGAGAGATCACATGTAGGCAGAGAGGCAGGCAGAGAGAGGGGGGAAGCAGGCTCCCTGCTGAGCAGAGCGCCCAATGTGGGGCTCCATCCCAGGACCCTGAGATCATGACCTGAGCCAAAGGCAGAGGCTTAACACACTGAGCCACCCAGGCACCCCTAAAAGTACTTTTTTTTTTTTAAATCAACAAGTGGTACCTACCAGAGTTGGGCTATCACAACAAAGGTTAGGGATATAAAATTAAGTCTCCAAGCACTGTAATTCCTTCTGATGAATTTGGTCAACTCGAACTTGAAGTCAGCTCTGTTTATAAATAAACAAAACTGCTGCTCTAAGAGCTAATTGGCAATATTACAAATATTGGTTTTGCCAGGAAGCAAGAAGTCATGGTGATTTGGAAATTAACAGCCAGAATATACTGATAAATTGTATTTGAGAGGGTTTTTTTCTTCCCCTTCTCTGCTTATATACGTAGCTTATTTTTAATCAAATAAAATGCTTAATACACCTGGAAAAAGCAAGTGTAATTTTTGCCTTTTGTACAAAATCTCAAATTAAGAAAAAATATGAAAAAAAAGTGCAGATCATCATGATTTTATTTGTAGGTTTTGTTTACCTGTTTAATATTTAAGAAACACAATAAATCCTGTTTACTAATATGTTAGTTTTCTAAGGCTGCCGTAACAAAGCACCACAGACTGAAGGGTCTGAATAACAAAACTTTATTGTCTCACTGTTGTAAAGACTAGATATCTAAGATCAAGCTTTTGGCACTGCCCTGAGCAGGGCTGGCTTTTTCTGAGGGCATAAGGGAGAATGCATTCTATTTTTCTCTTATAGCGTCTTGCAGCCTCAGTGTTCCTTAGCACATAGATGGCCTTCTCTCTGTCTCCACAGTGTCTTCCATCTACGCATGCCTGCACCTGGGTCCAATTTCACCCTTCTAATAAGGGCACAATCATATTGAATTAGGTGCCATTCTCATGACCTTAAATTGGTCATCTGCAAAGACTCAATTTCCAGATAAAGTCCCATTCACAAGTACTGAGGGTTAGGACTTCATCATCTTTTGTAGGAACACAATTCAACCCATAACACTAAATCACATCCTAGGATTTGTATTTTTTAAATATTCCTTTGGCCTACCTGCTATAATTTTCATTAATGGTATGCATTGGAACGGGGCAAGAAGATGGTCTCTTAAGATCATTCGTGTATTAAGTGAACTTTGTGTGTACCCTTTGATTGACATGGTCGCTTTACATCTGGTGACTTTCAATAAAACCACATGAAAAATATTCAATGTTCTACATCTGCAGAGAAAAATAATGGAAATGATTATATAATTAGGAAGTTTGATCATCCTCAGTTTTGTGTCACTTATCTCCATAATGCCGCCAAGAAATGTGTGTGTGTGTGTGTGTGTGTGTGTGTGTGTTACTCTTTCTTATCTATTCAGCCTGTAGATAGAGGATAAAGAATACAAGGATAAAGCAAATTTACCACATTCACACACTTATTTAAAAGAAAAAGAGAACTTGAAGTCACTTCTGATCACAAGTGTTTTGAACCAGTAAAATGAATTACTGCAAGTGTAGGCAGTGCTGTTTTCTTTAGCAGTTGGTACTTTGGCTAAAAATAAATCAGTCAAAAACCAAAAAGAGAAGAAGGTAAGTAAGGTCTGTGAAGAAACCTAAACGACATTCTTTCTGGGAATGGACCATTCCCATGAGTGTGTTAACTTGTTCTCTGTTCTCTCTCACATAAACATACAAACATATATGATACATTCATATAACTCAGTTTTCCTCTAGCTCTTCTCCCATTTCTTTGTCCCTTTGCTAGTAACATTCCTTAAAGGAGAAATTGTTTCCAGTTTTGTTTTTTGTTTGTTTGTTTCTCCCTCCCTCATTCTCTCTTGAAGTATCTCCAGTCAGGCTTCTACCTCCACCCACTTTTGTGAAGGTCAGCAACAACTACCACAGTCCCAAATCCAACGGGCACCTGTTGTTAGTTCAGCACTTACTCATCAGAACTTGAGCACATGTGATCACTTGCCCTCCTCGAAACCCTTTCTTTGCTTGGCTTCCAGAATTCCACTAGTTCCTGGTTTTTTTCCTTCTTCACTGATCACTCCTTCCTGTGTCTGTGGGATCCTCTTCATCTCCCTGATCTCTCAACTCTGAAGTGCTCCAGGCCTCTGTCTTTGAATTTGACTTGTGTCTACACCCACTCCCAGAGGGATCTTATCCAGGGTCAGGCCTAAAATATTACCTGTGTGCCATCAACTCCCAAATTTATATCCTCAGCCCAGACCTTCCTCTTGAACTCCATACACCTATGTCCGACTACCTGATGTTTTATTGGCATCTGAAACTTAACATAGCCAAGACCGAAATCTCAGTCAGCTCTTCCTTCCTCATGTGTCCACATCCATCACAGACAACTCCATCCCCCTTTGGTGCTTTATTTCAAAAATCTTGGGGCATCTGGATGGCTCAGTTGTTAAGCGTCCATCTTTGGCTCAGGTCATGATCCCAGGGTCCTGGGATGGAGCCCCACATCGGGCTCTCTGCTCCACAGGAGGCATGCTTCTCCTTCTACCCGTCCCTCTGCTTGTGCTCCCTCTCTCACTGCGTCTCTCTCTGTCAAATAAATAAATAAAATCTTAAAAAAAAATTCTTGGGGTGTCTGGGTGGCCCAGTTGGTTGAGCGACTGCCTTCAGCTCAGGTCATGATCCTGGAGTTCCAGAATGGAGACTCGTATCCAGCTCCCTGGTCAGTGGGGGGGGGGGGGGGGGGGGGGCTATTTTTCCCTCTTCCCTTCCCCCCCTCCTGTTCTCTCTCATGAATTTTTTTTTTTTTTTTAAATCTTGGAGTTTTTGCCCCTGTCACATTCCATATGTGATTCATTAGCAAATCCTGTTGGCTCCCCACTGAAAATATATGTCTCCCCTCACCATTGTTTCCATCATTTTTCATCTAACCTCTAAATGGCTCTTCCTGCTTCTGCTTTTGCTCTCCTTTCTCCAGAACTCGTCTCAACACAGTAGCCACAGGGATCCTTCAAAAGGATAAGTCAGAGTAAACCACTCCTTCTCAAAACCCTCTGATGATTTTCTGTCTTATCTGCAGTAAAAGCCAACGTCATTACAATGGCCTATAGCTGCTACATCTGTGGCCCTTCCCCTCATTTCCCTGATACTCTTCCCTGCTGTCTCCCTCCCTCAGCTCCAAGCACACTGACCTCCTTGCTACTTAGAACTGGTCAGATATGCTCCTGTCTCAGGGCCTTTAATACCAGCAGTCTGGAGAGCTCTTGCCCCATATATGTTCATGACTTATTAACCCCTTGGTTCTTTGCTCGAATGGCACCTACTCCATAATCCCACCCTGCTCATATGATTTTAAGTCACCACTCCCAAACACTGGCTTCTGCTGTTCCTCCTCTCTGCTTTATTCTTCTCTGTAGCACTCGTTGCCATCATATACACTGTCTCTCTTACTTATTTTATTAATTGTTCCTATACTCCCAGAACAATGTAAGCTTCTAGGAGATAGAGATACTTGTTTTGTTCACTGTTGTATTCTCAGTGCCGGAAACAGTGAGTGACATAGAGTAGGGAGTAAGTAAAAACTTTCTGAATGAATGAATGAGTGAATAGTTCTTAACTTTTTCTGGTTCATAGATCTGTGAAGTATTTTAAGATTTGATGAAACCTATGGAAATTTTCCCAGGAAAAATAAATGCTATATGTACATGCTTTGGTACCTAAAGTCTGAGGTCAGTATATACCCCAAAATGCATCCAGGGACCCTCTGTCTAAGAACTCCTGGGTAATCATCTCTGGCCCAGAAAAAGGGGTAAAATGCAAAACCAACTCTACTGTTGTCTGTTTGATGACTGCTATTCCTACTATACAAGTTTTCTTTGTTCATTTTGCTACTGGGCCCTTAATATTGAATTTTAGAAAGGTGAAAGTCGTTTTTTTTTAAAGAAACCTATGTAACTTTCTCCCTGGACCCCAGAACTCCCCCCCACCCTAAGTGCTCATTTTCCTTTGTCTCATCTCTTCTTTTTTTTTTTTTTTTAAAGATTTTATTTATTTATTTGACAGAGATAGATCACAAGTAGATGGAGAGGCAGGCAGAGAGAGAGAGAGAGAGAGAGAGAAGCAGGCTCCCTGCTGAGCAGAGAGCCCGATGTGGGACTCGATCCCAGGACCCTGAGACCATGATCTGAGCCGAAGGCAGCGGCTTTAACCCACTGAGACACCCAGGCACCCTCTCTCATCTCTTCTGAAGGCATTTCTCTCACTTGCCTGCAAGGTCATTAACTAGAGGAGGCTTAAGTAAATGGACCAGCAGTGAAACAATTTTAATTCCTGCCTTTCCTATTCCAAGCTCCGCATTCCTCAAGTAGGTGCCGTCATGGATTAAACAGCAAATGGTGCCTTTGTGGCCCGAGAAGTTCTGTGAGAGCAGAATCTTGCCCTCAGCACTTCCCAAGGAAAATGGCCACTATGAATTAAGGATTTATAGATGCCCATGTTTCCACTAGAAAGATTTGAAGATCTGGACTTACATGCTGGAATCCCAGCTTGATTAAAGGCTGCGGAGAAGCTGATACAGTAAATAGTCTGCTATCGGTGGACTCATATTTCCTGCTAGAGATAAACCAAGGCTTGTGCTATAAAGCAATCAGTGAGCATTGCAGTGGCTGATTCAGCACTCTGCCCTCTACTGTGCTGGTACCTTCTATTGGAAATGGCCTCAAAATTACAAATGTTGTTCACTTTAAAGATGCAGGACATGGGAGAAGTTGAATCTAAGTCAGATTCATTCCTTCATGTAAGCACCTGCTCACTTTTCCCACGTTGGAGTATAAAACAATCTTGGATGGTTTTATTTCTGTGAGCCCTCATCAATGCTGTGTATCTGGAAATCCAGTTCAAGCCCTGGGAGAAGTGTGCAGATTTCTAAGCAAACTTGCTTGGCAAACACTTTGCCCTGGCAAAGAGAGTGCTTAAGTTCCATGTATGTACCTGCAAGCGCCAGACTGTGGGAGAGGGGCAGTCACAGGAATAATCCAACCTAATTCGCTTATATTTGACTTTGAAATTCATCATATGCCCCAGATTCTTGCTAATTTTTTATGGTAAAATTTTGGGGGGAATGTGTGAAGACTAATTATAAGAGAGATATTTCTTTGGGCTCACATTGCATAATGGATATAAATCAGCTGTGTTGGACAATCCATGTGGATACTGAACAGTAACCATTGTTTCAATTTAGAGCTCGTTACTCACTGTGGAGTCCTAGAGTAGTAGTATCAGCATTCCCTAAGAGCTTTTTGGGGAGGGCAACTGTAGAACCCTGCCCCACACCTAAGGAATTGTGATCTATATTTTAACAAGATCGTCAGGTGATTCATTTTCATTTTGACTTTTTGGAAAAGGCTCGGTTAAAGCTCTGGTTTCCAAACATGGCTGTACTTTGGAATAGTTTACTGGGTGCTACAGTCAGAGAGCCTGATTCTATTGATACAGCGTTCAGTTTGGTATGATAGGGTGATTCCGAGCTCTCCAGGTGACTGTAATGCATAGCAGTTTGAGAGCCTCTGTTTAGAACAGAAGCAGAACGCATCTCAGCGTTGGTGAGATTTTCAATAGACTTTCAGTCGCTTACCTGGCATTCTATCAGACACAGTTTCCCTTTGAGTTTTATCTATTTATATGGTATTGGTGGACTTCTGACTCATGAAAGAGAAGTTATGATCACTTCAGTTGCCACTTTATCCATCTTATCCCCTATTCAAAAATGGGCAGATTACTTTTACTTCATATGGGTATTCTAGAATAGTCCAAAGATTTAATTTGAATCTCATTTCCTAATATGCTTTTAAAGAGAAAGGTATAGTCGAAAAGATTGCCATCAGAGCTCCCACCAGTGCTGTGCAGTACTTATTCCTACCTCTCTTAAAGCAGCAAAAACTAGGATTCCAAAAAGGTAAATAACAACCCAAGTTGCACAGCTGGCCACCGGAAAAGCCAGTGTTTGGATCTGGCACTTGAATAGGCTTTCTCTGATTCTTAAAGCTCACACTTTCCCACTCCCCCACGTTGTTTCCCAAAAAACTTAGCTGTGTGTGATTAATAGCAACTTTTTAAAAAAAATTATGATTTACTTTGTTATTGTGTACTCATTTTTATATGTAATTTTTCAGAAAATTTCATGTAAGCCATTCCACTAGCCGTCCCCGAGTAGAGATAGCATATGTCCTATGGCGCTGATTTAAAATAGTAATAAGCAAACCAACAAGTTAGGGGAAGTAAGGATGGAAGTAAGGAAGTAAGGAGCACAGGGTTTTGAGATACTTGCTAAGTAGAGTAGCTTGGGAGGATTTCCAAGAGGCAGAGGCTTCACCAAAAGCTGTTGTTCTGGTCAGACGGAGGGAAGGGACAGAGGAAAGATGGGCCCTAAGAAAAGAAAGGGAAAAGGGGCCACTAAAGAAAACATTAAAATTCTTTCAGATTACACAGAGCAGCAGATGGCACAATGTAAAGGACAAACGGATTAACTTGCTGCGGTGTTTGGTGTCCACTTCATAGCCAACCGTAAAAGGCGCTTGGATCAATTGGGAAAGCATAGACTTTGTTAAATGATAGCTTCCAGAACATGCCATCTGTGGTCTCTGCCTGTTCTTATTGCCTGATGAAGACTGGAATTGCTCTGCCTGAAAAAGAAAATTCTTTCATCTGGTTGTTTTTCTTATTCTTTTGAATTATTTTCAGAGATGGAATTTGTGTATATCTGAGAAGGACCTTGGCTTCAAAACATTTCTGCTCTCAATGGTTTCATGTGTCTCCACAGCATCATACCGAGAGATTGTTAGCAAAGAGGCAGCTTTGTGGATTTGTTGATTCATTCCTTTATATAGAAGGGGTATCTTCTGGCATCCTATAGGATTCTAAACATTGTACAGAAATCCTGAAAAAGAAAAAAAAGAAAAAAAAATAAGAGAGAGCTCCTGGTAGGTGAGTTCTTGTCCCCTCCCTGTTCTAATCACCATTTCTCCTCCCAATCACTATGATTACCTAAAATCTACAGAAGCAGCAATCTCCCTGTCTCCCCTCTTCCTCCCCACTTCTCATGTCTCCCCTCAATATTCCTTTATCTCCCTAATGTTTGTTGCCTTCTACTTTATCTTCATTGTTTATCCTTTTTTTTTTTTTAAGATTTTATTTATTTATTTAACACAGAGAGAGAGATCACAAGTAGGCAGAGAGGCAGGCAGAGAGTGAGAGGGAAACAGTCTCCCCCACTGAGCAGAGAGCCCTATGCGGGGCTTGATCCCAGGATCCCGAGACCATGACCTGAGCCAAAGGCAAAGGCCCCAGGTGCCCCTTTGTAGTTTATCTTAATTAGATCCTGAAATTCTATACTTTCTCTTGTTTGTTTTTTCTTCTCCCATTTTTTCCTCCCTGTGAATTGCCCCTCTTCCCCATTATCTTTTTTGATTAAGAAATTTCCTTTCAGGGGTGCCTGGGTGACTCAGGAGGTTGTGTACAACTCTTGATTTTGGTTCAGGTCATGATCTCAGGGTCATGGGATCAAATCCCACATTGGGGCCTGCTTGGGATTCTCTCTTTTTCCTTCCTGCCTCTTCCCTGCCTGGACCCCCGACTTATGTTCTCTCAAAAAAAAAAAGAGTTTTCTTTCAACTTTATATACTTAAAACTGTGAGGACTAGGCCAGGGGTTAAATAGAAGTTTATTTTCATGCAGTCTATATTTATAAGAGATCTGCTAAGATACTTAATTAACAACAGTAAATTCCAGGAGGATATTTAAAGTGTCATAGACGGGATCTTCAGTTCCACAGAAACATCATTTATATAATTGCAGAGTAAGAGGAGGGTACTCCTTGAACTAACAGTGCTCTGGGAGTGGGAATGCACTTTTGGCAATTTAAGTGGGTAAATTTTCAGTATGAGGGACTGCTGAGACTTTGGGGGAAGTTTGGAATCTTTGGCCCTACGCACTAAATGCCAGTGGTGCCAACTGAGTCATTTGGCAACCAAAGACATTCACACAGCTTTCCAAGTGAAATGGAAAGGCTTATTATATTGTAGCATTTGTATTCATTAAGTTCTTTAAAACTGTACCGGTATTTAGATAGCTATCCTGTATAATTCATTCATATTTCTTACAGTTACCGTAAAATAATTACATATACATACATATATTTGAGCGTGTCGGTGTTGAAAATCAAGTAATAGGCTGTTGCTTCAAGAAATGGTGTATAAAACATTCTACTTAAAAGCAAAAGAAGTTGTCTTGATTACTTAGATGTTAGCCTCCCATTCTCCCGTCCAATCCTCTAAGCAAGCCCAATAGTTCTTACCCTGTAGTCATTTATAATATGAAGAATATTTTTCTACCTTCTACCTTTTTTTTTTTTGACAGACAGAGATCACAAGTAGGCAGAGAGGCAGGCAGAGAGAGAGAGGAAGGGAAGCAGGCTCCCTGGTGAGCAGAGAGCCCTACGTGGGACTTGATCCCAGGACCCCGGGATCATGACCCGAGCCGAAGGCAGAGGCTTTAACCCACTGAGCCACCCAGGTGCCCTACCTTCTAGTTTTAATGATGATTAAGTACATGAATGTGTTAAAGGACTTGGAAACAATCTGAACACGAGTGTTGTCTCAGTGATATGGAAGAGAACTGCCTACTCCATCCCCAGCGTAGAAGCAACCACATCTCAATGACTACGTTCATGCCTGTAGGAATGTGGGACTCTCTGAACATCAGTGTCAGCCTCAAGCATGACACAGTTCTTGTAGATGTTGGATTGTAACACTTTGCATTTCAAAACAGGGACTTAAATTCAGTCAGAACTCACGTGTGGCAGTGCTTCTGGAAACATCTCCAAATAAGGCATAATGCAGGATTTAAGCTCATATTTCAGATGGCCTGAAGCCTAACCTGAAGAAACACATGAGTTTGATCATTAGCCTTTCTTGTGATGAACTCCAACAATTATATGCATTTTGTTAGAACTTCTGCCACCATTGCGAAGAGAATAAAAGAATAAAAGGAAACCGATTCTTATTATAGCAAGTAAGATTCAGATTAAATACGAAACACACACACAGAATCCGGCTGTAAATGTGGTTAAATATGATGAAAATGGAGACCAAATTGCTTTCTTTCTCTATGTAGATGAGATTGGCTCTGAACTAGGAAGCATTTTGTTGTCAGGTGAATAGAGCCTAAATGTTATGCTTGCCTCTAGCCAGGGGAAGGCATCCATGCCCTCACCAGGTCAACTTTTGATTCCCTGCTGTGTCTGGGTTGCAAGTGGGTATAAACCCCCTCCCTTTCATGAGATGAGTTAACCTACAGTTCACAGTGGCCACATTCCTGGGAAAACAAGTTGTCAAGAGAAATTATTAAAGAGAGCCATATTTGACTTGCTGCTGCCCAATTGGTGAATTATATTTTTAGAGCAATCAGCTTAAATCCTAGAGAATGAAATTGTGCTGCTTACTGACTGTCTGGGTGATTTGGCATGAAATTTAATTTGCTTTAACATGCATGGGGTAAGCAGAGGGGCATTAATTTCACATTTGAGAGTTGCTGTATTACTTTGGAAATAACTCAGGTCTTCGTGTAAGAGTTTGCTTTCATTTCCCTTCTTCAAAACAAGTATGATGCTCTAGCCAAATTCCATTCTCCAGTCTACTTGTCTGGGCAAATTTTTTTTTTCTCTATGATTCCCATTTTTTTTTTCTCCCCTTGATGTTAATATTAATTGAGTACTTACCACATGTTAGGCATTTATTTAACTGATCATCTAATTAACACTCAACACATTTAGCATCTTAGTTATATATTTGTGGAAGTTGGTATCTCCTGGTCCTTCCCCCCATATCTTTCTTATACTTGGAGGGTTAAGGGGGGATACCTCCTCTGTCAAGGTTTTTCATCTTTTTCTCTCCTGCTTTCCTTCCATATTATCCATGATTCAAACCCTGATGCATGTTGAATGAGCCTAGTTGCAAGGGAGAACTTTAGGGGTCAAGGGCTGTTTTTTAAAAAATTTTGCTATGTAGGGATCCAGCTTTCAAGATACTAAGTTCGTCCTCAGAGTCTGAGCTGAGCTGAAAATGTGTAGGCTGATAACAACAACCACAGCAATGAAACGTTGCCAGTTTATCAATGTCTTGAACCTATATAGAGAGCTGAATGAATAAGCCATTTTATATGCTTGAGACTAGTGAAATGTAATGAATATTGAAGATGTCTAAGCTAGAGGTCTTCCCTGCTCACTAATCTGTAAGTGCCCACATAATTTCCACTGGTCAGGGTTTACATTCTCATTATAAACTCAACTTCACTTGGTCATTGGAATGCTGACCAGTAGCACTTGATTTATACTGGATGTGATGTTGGTAATTCCAAGGCTTTGAAAGCTTGAATTAAATGCTAATTGTGCTTGCAGTAAATGTTTTAATAGGCCTCTCCTTCAGTGGTAAATATTCCTTCACTGGGATCTTTCGGTAGATACTTTTCTTATAACAGTTGTAAAGGGATGCTTGCTTGGCCTCCCAAAGATCCTCTTAGTTTATCACTTTGCATGTTTAGTGGATATTTAGTGGATGCTGGCATGATTTATTATTTAATGGGTTATGGAAATATGCCATTTCTTGAAATGATAGTAAGTACTGTAAAGAATCTCAGGAGAGCTGTGTGCTTCATCTAATTAAGCTGTTTTGAGTTGATTATGAGACAAAGGTATCTTTAGTTGATCTTATTGCATAGAATAACAGGCAACAGGGATATTGTGAGCTTCTTCCTTACCATATATGTCACCCCACTGTAATTCACCACAAATGATACCGGATCTAGAGCTGATTTTTTTTTTTTTTTTAAGATTTCAACAAATGTGTTCTTTTTGGAAAGTTAAGTTCATTACTTCTATTAGGACAGTACGGGTATCAGAGCTTCAAAAGGCAATCTCTACTAAGTGAGTGTTCAAGACGTTTAAATGTGATGATGTCTTTCAAAGGAATCTAGTTAATTGTCCCACTAAAATGATGAGGTCCTAAAGAATCTTTATCATAGCCAGAATTATCTTCCTTATTGTTCAGTAGCATTTCCCTCACTCTCCATTGAGATTCTCAAGCCTCTGGTAAATAGCAAAATAAGCAGCTGGGGGAGGTGGTTTTATTTTTATGCAGTAAAGGACAAAATTTAGTCATGACAGCATAAGACTAAACAGAACACCCCAAGAACTATTACTGTTTTCTATCTTAATGGAATCATGGGGTAATTTGCCATAGGTGTGATGAAAAGTACAACGGTCTTCCTTTTTCAAAAATTTGACATACCACCCTGGTCAGAATCTTATTAACTCTTCCTTCTTATATAGCCTAGCCATGTACTGGGCTTCAGTATGCTCCGTTACACTGAATAGATTTAAATTAAAATAACTACAATGCAATCAAAGACCACAAGTCGCCTAATTCAAGCTCTTTATTCCTTCATGTCAGTGTGGGGGAAATTCTGAATAAGTAAGTAAGTCAGGGAAGAGATTTTCCAGGACTACCTCTGCCTAACATATTTACCAGGTGACCTCAGAAGAGGGGCATCTATATCATTACAAAACAATGATTATGCACAGTTCTACCTAGTGCACTGAGCTGTTGCCAAGATCGAATGAGATAACCTCGATGAAAGTGCTTTATAAACTCTAATGGCATTACGCTTTGAAAATGTGACGTTATTTAGTGTCCTGGAGCAGCAAGGTACTAAATAATATCTCAGTGGCTTGAATTAATACAGTTTCCAAAAGAGCCTAATTTAGGAAATTGCCTAAACGTGAAAGAATTTCATTCCACACAGGGTTCATCGACTGACACAGCCTTTCCGTGCTCCAGGAGATACATGCATAGCAAGAAAGGAGGAAGCTGTTTGGTGGGGTAAATGGAGGCTAATGAGAGAAACGGTTTCTGTTGCAAAGAGCAGCTCCTGAGAGTTTGGTTAGAGCAGTTCACCTTACACCTGGGCCACCATTTGGAGCTTCCATTTCTTAACCTTGGACGAATGAGTCTTTTGTATCTCTTCAGTTGTGGCCACCCAGCTTCAGAAGTGTTTATACCCGAACACTTCCTTGAAAGAAAGGGAAATGAAAGTGCTGTGACTGGAGGATAAAGGGGGTAGAATTATATAAGGGAGGAGGAATGAGGGAGGGATAAGTGAGGATAAGGTACATTACAGAGGAGAGGAGAGGAGAAGATATAATTCTGGTGCTTGATTTGAAAAGTCTTTTTGGTCATTGTTACCATGATCAAAGCACTCATCTAGGAGTGCAGAACTAGAAAAAGCAGTGAGTCACATGCCTCCCTTGTCCACTGTGGTAAACAGATGCATCTGCAGTGTGTGCAGATTTCTGGGGACAGACTTCTGAGAGGGCAAAGGTATAACGAAGCACAAACAGGGGCGCCTGGGTGGCTCAGCTGTTAAGTATCTGCCTTAGGCTCAGGTCATGATCCTGGGGTCCTGGGATTGAGCCCCGCATAGGGCTCCCTCCTCAAGGGGAAGGCTGCTTCTCCCTCTCCCACTTCCCACTGACTGTGTTCCCCCTCTCACCGTTGTCTCTCTCTGTCAAATAAATAATTAAATAAAATCTTTTAAATAAAACAACAACAAAAACAAAGCGCAGATAGGATCATCAATGTTGTGAGGGTTGTGAACGTAAATGGAAAAGTATCTGAAGGAAATTTGAGAAGAGAAGTCTTAGGGAAGATAGAATTTTCCATAGTTCAAATATTTGAACTCATGCCTTGGGCATGGGTAGAAGTATGGGGAAATATGTTGCCAAGGCAGCATGTGGATGATCTTTTCTAATGAACAGAACTATTTTCTGGAAGTGATAAAGTGTAGATCAGTGTTTCTCAAAGTCAGGAGCTGAGGCTGCTGGTTTGATGATGGCCATGAGGGTCTGGATGTTCTTATTACTCACAGAGAGGATCTGGTTGCATGCATGAGGCTAAGCTGCCAAGGATAGGAGTCAGGGATTTCTGCACTGGATAACAAGGTACAGGAAAGTCTCAGATATCTCTTTCAACATGAAACCTCTCTAACTCTATTAACTTGAAGCTTTCTGTATATTGGTTCATTGACTACTCACAATATTACCTAAGTCCTCAGCAAGTCTTTCCTGTTGAAGGTGGTCCTAATTTTCCTTAGTACACAAGGAATACATTTAGTGGGGAGGTTGGTGTCATTTGTCATTTATTTGTCTATATCCAAGTGTCCAGGGCACAGATATGGATACGGTAAGGGCTCATTTACATGCTATTTGGTTTAGGACATTCTGGTTTCTGCATTTCGCTATGACCCTTCTTAATTGTAGCAGACACTCCTATATGCCTACTGCTAGCTCATTCTTGTTTTTGTCCTTTCTGGTAACACTATATGGGTTGTCAGTGTATTTGGGTCAAAAAGTTGACTTTCTAGATTTCCTTGCTTCTAGGAATGGCCCCATGATCATGTTCTGGTCAATGAAATGAAAGCAGAAGTCTTCTGAGATAGATACTGTTTTTCTCATTAAAAAGCCAGCATGTTCTTCTTGCTCTTTTCTTGTCCCTTTTATGCCTGGAATATGGACACAGTGTCTGCAAGTTCAGCAGCTCCCTCATGATGATGAGGACTGGAGCTACTTTTGGAGAATTTTGGAAACTCTGACTTCTGTGAGCTTCTGTGCTAACCCTCAACAGTCTTCCTAAACAACTTCTTGCTATGTAAGAAGAATAAATGTCATACTGTTTAAGCCACTCTTTGCTGCTACATGTTGCCATATATCGTCTTGTTGGATATCCTCACAATTGCCATGCTCCAGGCAGGAAACTTACTGTTATTTGAGTTTGAACAACTCAACATTCCAAGTTATCAGCAGAAATACTTGGTTGCATGTGATGATAGACTTCTTTTTAATGTTTTTCACATTGGATTTACTTTTCTTTCTTCTTTGAACTCTTCTATGATTCTTTAAAAATTCTTATTTTCAATGAACATTAAACTGACATTTCTAATTAGGCAGAACAATTGGTACTGTCCTGAGGTTAAAAAAAATGACATCCACGGAAAGTGAATATTTGCCTTCCATGGTCTATAATACTGGGTAAATAGTACAGTCACATTGTTCCCCTTTTTTCTCCAAAAAGTATTTCATTTCTTCATCCATCCATTTCACTCTTCAAAATAATCACTTGTCCTCCACTGAAGCCCTCTTTATCCTTAGTAACTCTCTTATGTCAATTATGTAATAGTTTGGCCCTTTTTGGCTTTTGTTTCTCTTTGCTTCTTTTCTCTCTGCAAAGCAGCCTGCAGAGCAATAAGATAGGGAACATGCCTGCTGGGCCTGATTTTCTTCTTTAAAATAGCTTTGGCCACTGGGTAGTGATAAAAGGAGTCGGCTCATTGCAGAAGCTAAAAGCCAGGTAAGTGAATTTAGCCCCACATTGGTGCAAAGGTGACTTTTGCACAGAAAGCCAAATCTGAATTTGGTTTGAACATAAACAGGGGAGCAGCAGGACTGGGTGAAGACATCACCATACCCAGATTCAGATGACCAGGAACTCCAGCCTGCTGACTCCCCATGTTAATGCTATAAGTGATGCGGTCCTGGGCCAATTTCTTAGTCTCTGTGGGCCTCATTCATAAAAGGAATGGTCTCTAAGATTTCTTCTAGCTCAGACATCCTGTGCTATTCTCATTCCATAAGTAGTTTTTGTACCCCCATGATGATGGGTCAGGGATTATCCTAATGATAGAGGTGAAACTACCTAATGGTAGTCTACAGAAAGAAGAAGGCACCAAAGTTTAAGAGTCCAGAGAATAGGAGGGAACAGAAAGCAGACTGTCTTGGGGGTAAAGGAGGAGAACAGAAGGGAAAATAGAAACATTATTAAAATGTGTCTCGCTTCCACATCTTCAACGAAGACTTCTTGGACCACCGCGCTCTTCATTGATCTTACCTTCCAGGGAATCCCAAAGCACTTCTGTCGGCATCATTTTTTAGCACTTACCAGTCACATGTATTAGGAAATCTCTTTCTGAGCATTTTCTTGTCTTCTCAACTAGGTTGAGAACACTTACAGGTCACATACTTCTGTAAAGCTGCATCAAAGTACTTCTGTGAATGAAGTATTAAATAAATCAGGCAAGTGCTTTGGATCTCTTCACAAAGCTAGAGGCATAGGAAGAAGTCACAAAAGGTGTTTAACATTTATGGAATGAGTGGAGATCACAGGAAGGTGGGGATGATAAAAGTTAGCTGGGAGTGTTAACTTCAGACAGGCTGGCCACCCATAAGCAAGCACGAACCAGAAGTTATGTGAAGCCGTTGGGGAGGCCAAATTGTGACAAAGTGAAAGGTCCGTTAAGGGCTATCTGGTTTTCATTTATTTAATCTATGCTATGCATTTATCTCCACAGATCACAAAAGATTCATCTTAAAGTTGCTTTATAGGAGGGACATTTGGAGTAGCTGAGATTTGATAAGGAAGGAAGGAAAAAAGTAGGGAAGGGAAGGAATGAAAGAAGAAAGCATGATATTCTGTACATAGGTTTTGACAATATAGCAGTCTTCTGTAATTGATATTTATGTTCATATTGACCCCTCTTTGTGAGTCCTCAAAGGGCAGGAATTCTTACTTCTATCTTTACCTCTCATAGCATCTATCAGAGAGCTGGGCACAAACAGAACTGTTTTGGCATGTCATGTCGTAGAGGCATGAATAGGGCTGAATTGACAGATGAATGGAACCAATGCCTCTTCCTGCCTCCCAGACTCCAAGTGGAACGAGAAGATGAGGTGGCAGAGTATAGGGAAAAAGGAGGATCTCAAGGTCTTACTTCCTGATGCTTACATACTGAAGACAGAAGAACCAGTATGATTCTTCTAGTCAAATCTACCCATTTTGCCCTCAAGCAATGAGAACAAAAGGCAGGTTTCAGCAAACCCTGGCTCCAAACCTTGAACCAGTTCTTAATTTATGAGATTCATATGGTTATCCATATCCCATTAAACACCTTCACAGATTTTCGACAGCTACTGCCTGATCTAGTACTCTGCTAAGAGATACCATCACTAAGGTTGATTTTCTTATTGACACTTGGTAATACAGGGTACTTTTAGGACATGAGAGGCCAAAAGTGAAACTTTTCTTTGCACAAGACACCCATGATAAAGATAAAGATAGAGATAGAGATAAAGATAGAGATAGATAGATAGATAGAGATAGAGATAAAGATAGATAAAGATAAAGATAGGGCTGCCTAATCTCAGTTCTTCATGGATTTGGGCTCTGTGAGGACAGAAACTGTGTTATTCTTATTCATCCCTTAGCTACGTGAATTGATGCAACATCCTTAAGCTTTTCCATATCTAACTTTTATCATCCATGAAATGTGGATGCCATCAGCACCTATTTCATATAAGGGAAAGGATAAGGAAATCAGTTAATGCTTACAAAATGTGTCATACAGTGCCTGACACATAGTAAGTATTCAATGAACATTAACTATTGCTTGCTGTTATTAGTAACTGTTATTTTAACCTTATACTGTGTCTGGCACATATTAGATATGCAAAAATATTTTTGTTTAGTTTGTGATGCCTTAAAGCATTTTTGGAAAAGCACGTGTTTCCTTATACATCTTTAAGTAGATATCTAAATTGTCTTCATCCTAAGTCTAATCAGCTGCAAATGATGCAACTTCTAGTATTTTATACATGTTGGCATTTTAAGATGAAACTCTTACATCATTTTTTAAATTATCTACTGGAGCAGAAATAATACTATCATCTGTTAAAAATATGAATAGGTTATTTTATTACATTTTCACATGTTGGATCATTTCTTTTCCTCTTTGGATTGGGATTCCTATTCTCTCCTAGCATAGAAATTCATACAAAAAGAATTTATGTTTAGGCATGACAATTTTTCATGGATTTTTTTAAACCCTCAGTTACTCTAGCACCATTTATTGAAAAGACCTTTTTTTTTTTTTTCTGTGTAAAATTGTTGAAAAGACCTTTTTTTTTTTTCTGTGTAAAATTGCTTTGAAATCAATACTAAAAATAAAGTGACCATATACATGTAGGTTGATTTCTATACTCTACTTGGTTTTATGACCTTTTTGTCTATATTTATGCCAATATCACACTATCTTAATTAGTATAGCTTTACAGTAAGTTTTAAATCTGATAGAATACACTCTATTCTTTAAGATGATTTTTCCATTTCTTTGTATTGACATATAAGTTTAGAATCAGATGATCAATTTCTACAAAAAAAAAACCACAAGCTGCTGTGATTTGATTGGGATCACATGTCATCGGTAGATAAATTTCAGGAGAACTGACATCTTCTCTATGAAGTCATTTTTCTCTACAGGTTTTGTAGTATTAATATAGTAGTCTTAAATATCTTTCATTAAATGTGTTCCTAGGTATTTGATTTTTTTTTTTAAGATTTTATTTATTTGTCAGAGAGAGACAGCAAGAGAGGGAATGCAAAGCAGGAGAAGTGGGAGAGGGAGAACAGGCTTCCTGCTGAGCAGAGAGCCCTGTGCAGGGCTCCATTCCAGGACCCAGGGATCCTGACCTGAGCTAAAGGCAGACGCTTAACGACTGAGCCACCCAGGTACCCCGGTATTTGATGTTTCTAAAGCTATTGCAAAAGATAGTAGAATAGCTTTGCGCAGTGGCAGTATCGTAGCCAATGAGGTTTATCCGAGGCGCGATTATTGCTAATCGAAAACAAAACATAGTAGAATAAAATATTTAAACTGGTACTTATTTTTTCTAAAGTACTTCTCCCAGATAAGCTATTATTATGACATTTATAAACATAATTTATCAAAACAACAAATGGCATAACTTTAAAAAATTTTTTATTTAAATTCCAGTTAGTTAGCATACAATGTAATATTAGTTTTAGGAGTACAATATAGTGAGTCAGCAATTCCATACATCACCCAGTGCTCATCACAGCAAGTGCCCTCCTTAATCCCCCTCTCATATTTCACCTATACTCCACCCCCATTCTCTCTGGTAACCATCAATTTGTTCTCTATAGCTACGAATTTCTTTCTTGGCTTGCCTCTCTCTTACTCTTTTTTTTTTTTCCTTAACCTTTGCTTGTTTGTTTCTTAAATTCCACATATGATTGAAATCATATAGTATTTGTTTTTCTCTACTTATTTTGCTTAGCATAATACTGTCTACCTCCATCCACGTCATGGCAAATGGCAAGATTTCATTCTTTTAATGGCAGAGTAATAGTACACACACACACACACACACACACACACACACACACACACCACATCTTATCCATTCCTCAGTCAATGGACATGGGCTAGTTCCATAATTTGGCTATTGTAGATAACGCTGCTATAAACACAAGGGTATTTGTATCCCTTTGAATTAGTACTTATATATTCTCTGGGTAAATACTTAAACTGCAATTGCTGGATTGTAGAGTAGTCTATTTAACTTTTTGAAGAACTTCCATATATTTTCTACAGTGACTATACATGTTTGCATTCCCACCAACAGTGCATGAGGGTTCCCCTTTCTCCACTTCCTCACCAATACCTCTTGTTTTTTGTATTGTTGATTTGAGCCATTCTGACAGGTGTAAGGTGATATCTTATTGTACTTGTGATTTGTATTTCCCTGATGATCAGTGATGCTGAGCATCTTTTCATGTGCCTGTTGGCCATCTGTATACCTTCTTGGGAAAAATATTTGTATCTTCTGCCCAGTTTTTAATTGGATTATTTGGTTTTGGGGTATTGAATTTTATAAGCTCTTTATATATTTTGGATACCTCTTATCAGATATGTCATTTGCAAATATAGTCTCCCATTCCATAGGTTGCCGTTTAGTTTTGTTGATTGTTTACTTCACTGTGCAGAGACTTTTTATTCTGATGAAGTTCCAATAGTTTATTTTTGCTTTAGTTTCCCTTGCCGTAGGAGACATATCTAGCTAGAAGTTGTGAGGGCTGATGTCAAAGAGGTTACTGCCTGTGTTCTCCTCTAGGATTTTTTTGGTTTCCTGTCTCATATTTAGGTTTTTCAACTATTTTGAATTTATTTTTGTGTAGAGTGTAAGACAGTTTCATTATTTTGCCTGTGGCTGTCCAGTTTTCCCAACATCATTTGTTGAAGAGATTTTTTGTGTATATTCTTTCCTGCTTTGCCAAAGATTCATTGACCATATAGTTGTGGGTTCATTTCTGGGTTTTCTATTCTGTTCTATTGATCTGTGTATCTATTTTTATACCAGTACCATACTGTTTTGATCACTACAGCTTTGTAATATAACTTGAAGTCCAGAATTGTGATGCCTCTAGCTTTTCTTTTCTTTTCCAAGATAGCTTTGGCTATTTGGGGTCTTCTGTGATTCCATACATATTTTAGGATTGTTTGTTCTAGTTCTTTGAAAAATGCTGTTGGTATTTTGGTAGGGATTGCATTAAATGTGTAGATTGCTTCAGGTAGTGTAGATATTTTAACAGTATTTGTTCTTCCAGTAGATGAACATGGGATGTCTTTCCATTTCTTTAAGACATCTCCAATTTCTTTCATAAGTGTTTTGTAATTTTCAGAGTATAAGTCTTTGATTAGGTTTATTCCTAGGTATCATTGTGAATGATTCCTTAATTCCTCTTTCTGCTGCTTCATCATTGGTGTATAGAAATGCAACAGATTTCTGTATGTTGATATTTTATCCTGTGACTTTACTGAATTTGTTTATCAGTTCAAGCAAATTTTTTTTTTTTTTTTTTTTTGGTAGAGTGTTTTGGGTTTTCCATAGAGTGTCATGTCATCTGCAAATAGTAAAAATTTTACTTCTCCCTTGCTAATTCAGATGCCTTTTATTTCTTTTTGTTGTCTGGTTGCTGTGGATAAGACTTCCTATGTTAAATAACAGTGGTGTGAAAGGACATCCCTGTCTTAATCCTGACCATGGGGGGAAAACTCGCAGTTGTTCCCCTTTGAGGATAATGCTAGCTGTGGGTTTTTCATAGATGACCTTTATTATGTTGAGGTGCATTCCCTCTAAACCTACTTTGTTGAGGGTTTTTATCATGAATGGATATTTTACTTTGTGAAACGCTTTTTCTGCATCTATTGAAATGATCAAACACATTGTTTTCAAGTATTCCTGGGACATTCTCTAGAACAGATCACATATTAGGTCACAAGTCAATCTTCAACAAATACAAAATGACTAAAATCATACCTTGAACCTTTCCTAACCACAATGCTATAAAATTAGAAGTCAACCACAAGAAAAAACTTGGAAAGACCACAAATATATGGAGGTTAATCAACATGCTACTGAGCAATGAATGGGTCAACCAGGAAATCTAAGAAGAAATTTTAAAAAATACATGAAAGTGAAAACACAATGGTCCAAAACCTTTGAGATGCAGCAAAAGCAGTCCTAGGAGAAGAGCAATACAGACCTACCTTAAGAAGCAAGAAAAATCTCAAATAAACAGCCCAACCTTACACCTAAAGGGTTAGGAAAAGAACAACAAAGGAAGCCTAAAGCCCACAGAAGGAAGGAAATAATAAAGATTAGAGCAGAAATAAATGATACAGAAATTAAAACAAAAAACAATAGAACAGGTCAAGGAAACCAGGAGCTAATTCTTTGAAAAAATTATTAAGATTGATAAAACCCTAGACAGACTTATCCAAAAGAAAAGAGAAAGGACCAATAAATGAAATAAAAAACGAAAAAGGAGAAATAACAACCAACACCTCAGAAAGAGAAACAATTATAAGAGAATATTATGCAAAAGTATATGGACAAATTGGACAACCTAGAACAAATGTATAAATTTTTAGAAACTTAAACTACCAAAACTGAAACAGGAAGAAATAGAAAACTTGAACAGACTGATAACCAGCAAACAGAATTCACAAAAACTCCCAACAAACAGAATTCTAGAGCCACATGGCTTCACAGGTGAATTCTACCAAACACTTAAACACTTAAAGAAGAGTTAATACCTATTGTTCTCAGACTATTTTTAAAAAAATAGTAAAGGAAGGATAACTTTCAGTTCATTCTTTGAGACCAGCATTTCCTGATACCAAAACCAGATAAACGCTCCACTGAAAAAGAGAATATAGGCCAGTATCCCTGATGAATAGGAATGCAAAAATTCTTAATAAAATACTAGCAAACTGAATCTAATAACACATTAAGAAATCATTTACCATGATCATGTGGGATTTATTCTGGGTTACCAGGGTAGTTCAAATATTTGCAAATCAATCAATCTGATACACCCCATTAATAAAAGAAAGGATAAGACAAGCATAACTTTCATTGAATAATAATGAAACAAAATATATTTCTTGAAAATATGTATAATAGAGAGATGGAAGTGGTAATTATGGCAGTTTGTTTAAAATAATTATCCCTAGGGCACCTGGGTGGCTCAGTGGTTTAAAGCCTCTGCCTTTAGCTCAGGTCATGATCCCAGGGTCCTGGGATGGAGTCCAGCTTCCTGCCTTCTCTCTGCCTACTTGCGATCTCTGTCAAATAAATAAATAAAATCTTTAAATTAATAATAATAAAAAAATAATTATCCCTTTCTATAACACACCAGAAGTTTTTACACCGCAGAACAATGTACTTTACTGGATGTAGAATGGGTGAGAATCATGCCTTTATTTTGTAAAATGGGGAAATGGTTTAAGCGTAAAAGTGAAGGAGAAAGAAGAGAATTTAAACCATGGGAATGTCTCTAACATACTAAGTTTAAGTAAGAATATATATATGAAGGATAAGGTATCTGGAAGCTGTTCCTTTAAAATTGTCCTGTTTGGGGGCGCTTAGGTGGCTCAGTGGGTTAAGCCTCTGCCTTCAGCTCAGGTCATGATCCCAGGGTACTGGGATTGAGTCCAGCATTGGGCTCTCTGCTCAGCTTTCCCCTCTCTCCCTTCCTGCCTCTCTGCCTACTTTTAAAATATAAAAAAAAAAAAAAAAAAAAAAAAAAAAAGATTTCATTTAAAATTGTCCTGTTTGAATACATTATATGTTAAACAAACAAACAAAAACATGGGAGTTGAAAAGAAAAAAATAAAATAAAATTGTCCTGTTTGAATACTCCTTGATCAACTGTGTATGTTAGGGACCCACATTTTTGTCCCTGCTTGAAAAATCTCTCCTCTGGGACAGAAGTGCAAGTGAATTAAAGTGCCAATGTTTGCGAATGCTTTGCTTTATTTTTTTTTTTTTTAATTTTTTAAAAGATTTTATTTACTTATTCGACAGAGAGAGACACAGTGAGAGAAGGAATACAAGCAGGGGGGGGTGGGAGAGGGAGAAGCAGGCTTTCCACGGAGTGGAGAGCCTAATGCGGGGCTCCGTCTAACCCAGGACCCTGGGAACATGACCTGAGCTGAAGGCAGATGCTTAATGACTGAGCCACCCAGGCACCCCAGAAATGCTTTGCTTAAAAAAATGAAGTTTCTCTATAATAGTGGCATTCTGATGTGATTATTTTTGTCATGGGGATCTATGCATAACTTCCAGTCTATCTATCTGGGTCGCTATTTGTAATATCCTACCAGTGCATGTCAATATTCTATTGTTACATTGCTATTAATTGATATTTGTTGTTGGTTATGGATTACTGAACTTCTTGTAGTGATTTTAAGAAACTGTGGCTTGCCAAAACTGGAGCATAGCCTAGGAATGGATGGTGCTTATGGATCTCATGTGAATAAGGTCCTTGCCTTCTGTATCCCAGCTGGCTTACATTGCATCAATGCCCTTTATTTTGTATCCCCATTAAGAACTGTGTGATATCAATTTGTGTGGGCTCCACATTGGTTTTCTAACAGATGGAATATCAACGTGAGGAATTAATGAGTGTTTATTAATCAAAATGGGGCAGATATCTAGGCCTTCCCAGTAACTCGTGAGTATTATCTGAGCTTCTATGAAGAAATAGAAGTAGATTTCTTAATAGTAATAAGTGGCTAAAATATACAGTAGCAAGAATTGTGGTTCTGCTTGCTCCTAATTTGGGCTGTTTCATTATCTTGGAATTTAGCATGGATATACAAGAGACTATGACTCACTTGTTTCTCAATATGTACTTATAAGTGGAGGTAGTTCAGCTTCATAAAGCTGAACTGGTTGGGCACAACCAGAAGGATACCCCAGGATAAGTAGCTGGGACATACAGGGAAATGCAACAGATAAATTCAGGAAGGCTGGCCTGAGTCTCAACTCTGTTTATTATGTGTCTCTTGTTGGGGAAATATAATTAAAAACCAAATCTTCTCCCAACCCAGAAAATCTCTCCAAGTAGGTATAAGAGAAAAAAAAGTTTTATTATTGAATCCACATTAAACATGAATGGGTTGCACATAATAGGCATTCCTCCCAGAGGTTGCTAGAACATGAAGACTTCTCACCCTCTCCTGTATCCAGCCTGGTACTACCCAGTCCATTCATGTTCTCAGGACGAACAAGACTAGTTCTCCAGTAACATGACTGGACAGCCCCATTTGTCATACATCCTCCATTCATCCTGGAGTCACTTGGTAATTGGGATGGCCATCTGTGTTAACACATTGGCTCTATCCAAAGAGAACATAAAGTCATATCTTACTGACATGAGGTAGTTTTGCAATTTGGAGAGAGGAACCAGCTGCAGTTAGGCTCCTAAGTCTCAGAAAAAGGAAGGGAAAGCCTGGATCTTTTCGGATGATTACAATACAAAAAGGTGGTTTCCAGGTCCTTGAGAAGGGCCTCTTAAATTGTAAAGCAGACAAAGAGGCTCTTTTAGCTTTTTAAAAAGATTATATACATTTCAAAGACACAGAGAAAGAAATCTCAATTATGGGTTTTATAAAGTAAATATTCTAATAAAAAAAAGGAAGGTTGGAGCGGAAGGAGTCGCTTCCTTACTTTTCAACAGGGATAATTTATTATTTTTTTCCATTTCAGATTGTGCTTATATTTACACAGTTTAGGATGTAACAGCCTCCCTGAGTCTGGTGCCTCACCTAGAAGAGAGCAGTAATAACTCCTACAATTGGCTTCCATGAAGGAACTGCACAAAATTTCTTTGTAATTTTAAATGCCAAAATTAGTAGAAATTACAGATCTTTACTAGTATTAGATCTGTGTGCAAGCAGTTTATCTAATATTTAAATGGGAGCATGCATTTTTAAAAGATTCTCTCCTTTTGTAACAAAAATATGTCAACTCCACATTTATCCGTTGGCTTTGTCTTTAATCTCTCTTTGTGTCTTACCCATAAAATTGATTTTTATAAATTTTGTCTACCAGTTCCCGTTATCGTGTGTTCAAGTTCCATTTTATTGTTAAAAATAAATGTCACAGTAAATCCAAAGCTGGTTTCATTCACCTCGATTATGTTAGTCACTAAGATAAACTTATATTTCTAAGGAAATAATGTTTAAAAATGTATATCCCAAATAATTATTTTTGCTTTCAAAAAGACTGCAAGATACATTTCAACACAACAGTTAATAAAAGTCGAAGAAAAGCATTAGATATAATGAAGAACAAGCAAAGACTTGTTTTATTTTCTAGTAAGTTCTTTTAAAAAACAAAAAGGAAAAAATAAAACTGATGCCATTACTTGAATCCCGAGTTACTTCAGTTTGACATATTTGACATATCATGGGATAAAATATGAGCAAAGCAAAAGTGCCTAAGAATAGCTCCGCGATCGTGCTAAGTAAAGAATTACGTTGGATCGTGAGTCTCAGGCAGGTTGAGGGCTTTATTGATTCTCTGGCTCTCAGGTGAAGCCAGGCTGGGGAAATACTCTGCGGAAACAGAGCCCTGAGATGGGGCTTTCTTCTTATGACACTGAACTCATCACCTGGTTATTTAATCATTGGCGAGACCAAAATTATATAAAGAAAAACTATGCCAGATCAAAGTTATCTTCTCCCATTGATTTGGGGAGTTCTGTACTGCCACAGTTCTTATGGTGGTCTAGCCCAATGGGTAGGTGTGCACACCAATAAATTAGGTGGCTAGTTTGAGTCTGGCAATTACAATGCAAGTTAGAAATTATTCAGAACGGAATAAAATATTTAAAACCCCTGTTATAAATCTTAGCCAGGAAATAAATTTTCATGAGACCAGTGATTAACCCAATAGCAAAATGGAATTTATATCAACCATTCATTAATCCCATTTCCCTTCTCCCAACACCATTAATTAAGTGTCTGCTCAATTCCCATTCTTGTGCTCTACTTGTGTCGCTTACCCAATTACAGCTAATTTTCTTGCATGCAACGGGAGTGGTAATAGCCTCTAACCGTTGTTGAAATGTGGTTCCTAGAGCTTACGGCAGTGTGTCATCCTTAAATATTCCGTAACATGTTTTCTCGTTCTGTTTCTAAAACTGAGTTGGGTGGCGGGGGGGGGGGGCGGGTTGGTGAGAGGGGAGAGGGGGTGAGTTGAGTTGGATACCATAGTGGCTGATTTCCTTCCTTTCAGGTCCTTTGAGACCTTTATCTGATTTAAGTTCTGCCTCAGGAGAAAGCTGTACCGCTGAGATCGCTAAAAATAACGGTCCTCCCATTTTGCTGTTTTACCTATGACTCTGGGAGAAGCAGCTTTGGAAAACTCAACTTTTTTTTTTTTTTTTAAGATTTTATTTATTTATTTGACAGAGAGATCACAACTAGGCAGAGAGGCAGGCAGAGAGAGAGAGAGGAGGAAGCAGACTTCCCACCGAGCAGAGAGCCCCATGTGGGGCTCCATCCCAGGATCCTGATGACCTGAGCCCAAGGCAGAGGCCCAACCCACTTGAGCCACCCCGGCTCTTCTCATCAACTTCTGATGGCGTGTTTTGTAAGTTGTGATGAGGAAGCAGGAGGCTGGCTGAAGACAGAGCAAGAGCTGGCACCTTGCACCCCCTCTCCACCTGCCCCCCCCCATATGTGTAGCATTCCTCAGGCACCCCTGACCGCCATAAAACGATAAATAGTTAACTTGCGGGATCGCAATCCTGCAGAACAGGAATCTCCCTTGCTCTACAGAGGTCCTAGAGATCTAAACAGGGAGGTTACCTTATCAATAGCATAAATTTCCAGAGGCAAATAACTCTCAGTTCCTGAAGCCCTAATGTCTCCCTCCCCACCATAAACCGGAGGAGGCTGAGGTAGAAGGGAATGTAAATGATCGCAGGATCATAACACCCCACCAAGAATCTCCCAACTATCTTGATGTTAATGCATGACCTAAAGACGACATTGATCAGGCCCCAACCGCAAGGTATATAACATGCCTACCCTCACAACCCGAGGCAGCAGCTCTTCCTGCCCACGGGTCCTGTCCCCGTGCTTTAATAAACCACCATTTTGCACCAAAGATGTCTCAAGAATTCTTTCTTGGTCATCGGCTTTGGACCTCAGCCCACCGACCCTCACCTAGGTTCTAGAACTTCATCAGTTGTACCTACCGGATCACTTGGAGTTCAATAGGGAGATTCAACTTAATTTTTTTTTTTAATGAAACTTCTGTCACATCATGCTCCCCTCTCTTCTTTCTCTCTTTTTCAACAGTTTACGAAAAAGGAGATGGTGAAGCCTCCAAAGATTAAACGTAAACGTTGCCTCCTTTCAAGTGTAACCTGAAGATACAGGTGTAAATTCAGCATTTGTATCTGAACATTTAGCTACCCTTGGACTTCTATCTTACTCAGATGAAAAAAGAAAGACCAGTCTTTTTTTTTTTTTTCTTTTTTGATTGATTCTATCGTGTGTCAGTAGCTTCTAATAATTCACTTGATTAAGAATCCTCTCCCTGGGTGCCTGGGTGGCTCAGTGGGTTGAGCCTCTGCCTTCGGCTCAGGTCATGATCTCAGGGTCCTGGGATTGAGTCCCGCATCGGGGCTCTCTGCTCAGCAGCGAGCCTGCTTCCTCCTCTCTCTCTGCCTGCCTCTCTGTCTACTTGTGATCTCTCTCTGTCAAATAAATAAATAAAATCTTTAAAAGAAAAAAAAAAAAAAAGAATCCTCTCCCTGACATTTCCCACCCATCCTACCCTCCCCCATCTTGACATAATTGATGATCTATAAATAAACACTTAAAGTTGTTAGCAGGAGCTCACTATTTAAAATAAGCCCTTAGAGAACCCTTTTGTGAAGCAAATAATCCTTTTATAATCACCCCTGCTTCGTTTGCTCAGATTTCCGTCTGTCAGCCTTTTCTTAAAGCTGCAAGTGTTTTATCTTTGGAAGCAAGTGAGATACTCTGCTGATGTCATAAAGAGGGGCTCCGGAAGGGACAGTAGGGAAGTTCTCAGGTTTATGATGATGGGATTAAGTGCAGTCAGGAGGGTTTGATTTCAAGGGGTTGTTTTGAGCATGCGGTAACCTAGTGATCCCACATTATGGTGGGTTTTAGCCTCCTTATGGCATCCCCTCCTCCCTTTCATCTGCCTACTTAGCCTTTTGTCTCTTCCCATTACCCTACAGTTGGAAATGACATCCACTTGGGGTTGTTATCTTTACCATTTGTTTTCAAGAGCTAATACTCTGTTTTGTCTACATACAGAAAGCAGTTTGAGGAAAACCCATGAAGTTTCAACCCACTCAACGATCCCATTGTTTCTGATGTTAAAAAAACAAAACTCCACCAAGTGAATTTGAAGATCTAATTGGCTTTAGGAGAAGACCCAAAAATCCAGCAATATCCTCTCTAACAAGTAGAGAGATGTTTGGAGGAATTGTACAAAATGGGAGCTTTCTTATAGGAAGGAGGGTGGGGCAAGACGTGATTAGCAAAAGAAAATAAACGATTGGGTCTAGTTGGGTCACTTTCCCTCAGGGGACCAAGCTGGAGGTCTTATCTGCTGTATTACCTCACCGAGCTTTTGGGGATGAAGAGGACCCAGGTGACAGAAAACTTTATTCATACTATTCACACTGATCAGGACAGTCCGGACTGCGGGGTTAAGATTCCCTATCCGTGGGAGTTTGGGACTAAATGAGGTGTTAAGCCGCACTTTGTGACTTGGCCTAAGTGATTCCATTTTGGGCCTGTGGTTTTCCTTTTAACATTTAACATAGGAAACTACATCAACATGTAGGTAGTAAGCACCCACTGTTCCCTGTGCCGCCAAGGTGTCTGTGAATGAAGCAGGGCCCCTCACTGTTTTATAGCTTATATTTCAGTAGTCACAAAATAATCTTATTTTTGTCAAATTTGGCAGTAGTGATTTTTCTTTTCAAGAGGTTTTTTTTTTATTTTTTTTTTTTTTTAACATGAGTTTTAAAAAATTTGCTCCATCAAAATGACTGAGCTGGTATACATAAGCTTGCTTTTCACATGTTGGCAAAAAACATTTCATTGAATCATTTGGCTGCGTCACAATAGAATGTTTTTAAAGAAATCTCTGTTATCTTCTTCATAGCATTTCTAATTTCTAAGAACCTTTTTGGCCTGCGATACTTTTTTTAAAAAGATGCTTCCTAAATATAGGGAACATAAGATTGGGGAACTGTTTTCCTAAGTGAAAAACTTACATTTACTGTTATAATCTGGGAGGAAATAATGGTTTAATTAGTTTTTAGATGAAAAGATTTCTGCAATCAGACTGTGTTTGTAATGGCATTTATAAAACAATTTCCCCCCTACAGTAGCATTGTAATTAAGATTTTCAATGAAATTGTCAAAGGAAAGGAGTGTTCTGTTCCCTGTGGTGGGCTGTGATGGCCTGCCCACCTGCCCCTAGGGTCTTCTGCTGCTCTGCAACAGCCTTGCCCTAAAGCCTATAATGGTGTTTCACTTCCTCCAATTAAGCCTACAGGGAAGTGGAATAGCTGTCACTTACCTCATTGATCTGAAAGGTGACAGGATCAGACGGTAGCATTTTGTGCACAGAGTACTTAACATCCCAAATGACCCATCCCCTAGAAGACCCTGAGCCCTGCAGGAAAGGCCCCAGGACCTCCCTGTCTCTGGCTCTGTCTCTTGGGCAATGGAATGCCTGAGTTAGAAAGGTCACAGAAAATATCCTGTTCATGGATGGGTTCCAACGTGCTCCCCTTAACTGCTGGTTCTCAAAATTTTAATGAATGTGCTGGGGGAAAAAATGTTTTTATGACTCACTTGGAAAAGCAGGGTTAAATCAAGTTAAACAGATTTCTTTTCTCTGTCAGTGACCTCATACTTGCACTGTAAACTTCAAAAAAAAACCCCAAAAAGACACGGTGTGGTATATGTATATATGTATGGGGGAGCAGATAGTGTGAAGTAGTTCATGAACATATTAGAAAAATTTTCTGGAGGCGAATACAAGGGTTAGTATTCTGCAGATGACTTTTGGAGACTTAAGGATGTAGCTGGTGAGGACCATCATATGGTTATTTGGTGAAGGGGCTGTCAATCCTGGTGGTGGTGGTGGTGAATCCACATAAGGTTGGATCACCCTTTCTAAAAACACTTCCTCAAGTTTCCTTCATTGGTCCCTCTTTCTTTCTCCACTATTGCTGATGGAGTGTGTATGTCCCTCAGGGATGTTACATGGAGAAACAAAAAGGCAGAGAATCATTTCATCGTTACATTGTTCTTCCTTTCTGTTCCCTGCATTGCTGTACTAGAGAATGCCACTGTATTGAATGAGAGAGTGCCTAAGTTCACCTGGGTTTAGAACCTTCATCTGACGAGTGTTATGAATGTTGACAAACTTGCTAAGGCTTCGGAACCTCCATTTGAGCATCAATGAAAGGAGCTGAAAGTTTCTATGGAGCTGGTGGATAACACACATGTCACCTGGACTGTAGCAGACACATTTAATAGCAGTAGGTATTATCATCTTAAGACTTTTAAAACTTCATTTAGATTTTTTTGCCAGCTACTCCACTGTGACCAATATCTAGATTCAAATTGAAAAAGTTGGTTGAGCATTCAGCTGTTTGCAAATAGCTTTATGCTTGGTAAGAACCAGCATTATGACATTATGAGTACCTTTTTTTTTCCCCACTGTCATATCCCACTTGGCATAGTGTGAAAAAGGTTTCAGTATCTTGGAGTGATATAGTTTTTAAAAAATAGGTAATTATTCAATGCCGATCAGCTCTTTCAACAAATAGGAATCATGTTCTCTTCTTTGTGGTTTTATTCATCATTCAACTGAGGAGGATATCAGAAATTACAGTGTCTGTTCTATTGAGCCTCTTAACAATTTGTTAATTTCAGAGGGGATTGTCTTTAGGCGTGACTTTTCACCATTGAGATCCAAGGTATTTATCAATTTGCACAGACTCTCATCATCATAACTTGGAAATCCATGTTCCCAGATATATGCCTGCAGATATGGCTTCTAAAGACTTGACACATTCATGGAAAGCCATATTCCCGTGGGCAGATATCCCATAATATCAGTATAGAGTTTGATTCGATCCTGGAAACCATGTCAATGTCATGGGCTGTTTTGGCATATATTTGCATTTCAGACTTGCAAGTCCCCCATCATCCTGTCTACGTACTCTTTACCCTTTTGGACCTTTAGCATCTGCAAACAGAGATTATAAATAGTACCAAAGTTAAAGTTTGTTCTGAGGATTAAAATAAAGCATATACAAGTACTTCATAAACGGAAATGCTGTGTCCGGCTAGTATGAGTTTAAGTTAGTAATTAGGTACATTTAGAGGTCAGGAGGTTCATGCTGTAAGGCTAATGCAGAGCATATAATCTTTCTCCAAAATTTCAGATGAACGTTAAAATTGAAGAATGAACACTATACATAGATTATACATCTTCAACCATTTTGTTTCCATTTAGAAAGTAGGCTAATTGGGGTACAAAAAGTAAACTTAAAAAGGCTTTTGACAGTATCCGGTTAGCCTGATGGTCTATTTCAGGCATAGATTTATTCTTAAGGCACTTACATGATACAGATGGTTTGGGAGATGTCAGATTCTCCTTTTGTGACACCTAACTCCAAATTTAGGGGCCTATTCCAAATATCATGAACTTTACTTAGCCTATTTTGAATTTGTGACTGGCTGATAGGTTTGCCAGATTTAGGGGATGGAATATATATATATATACATATATATATATGTATATATATATATATTCATATTCAGTGACTTGCCTAGTCTTGCAGAAAGATGAAGAAGCAAAACGGGAAATAAGATGCAGAGATTCTGGCTTTTCACTACACCTCATAGCCCCTTACTTATTTGTGTTACAAAGCAAACACCACATGTGGTAGGCACTCAGTAAATTCCTAATTATTGTCCTAATTATTGTCCAAAATGTGGCCATTTCTGATTTTATTTATTTATTTATTTATTTATGTATTTGGTTGGTTAGAGAGAGAGAGCAAGTGCTGAGGGAGGGGTAGAGGGAAGGGAAGACCATCTCAAGCAGACTCCATGCTGAGCATGGAGCCTGATGCAGGGCTCGAGCTCAGGACCCTAAGATCATGACCTGAGCCAAAACCAGAAGTTGTATACTTAAATGACTGGGCCACCAGGCACCCCTGGTTCTGATCTTAACAGCCACTGTGGCAATCATTTTTAGCAAATATGTATCAGATATCAACTAAGTGCCTGGTAGTGCAAGGCATTAATGATACAAAGATAATGGTGACATTCTAGTTATCAATGACTAGACGACATTGCATTCTAGTAATGTGAATAGCATGGACACATGAACCTGCAATTAGAGCATGAGAAGAGCCATAGTAGAAGGACAAGTCGAAGTGCAGTGCACACACACACAGAAAGGAGCAACTGATACCTGAGGAAATCAGGGACTCTTAACAGAGATGACATTTGAATGAGATCTTCAATAGGCAGGTGAGGAGTGAAGGGGAGGACACTGCAGGGTCTACCACAGTGGTCAATATTATTGAACAACATGTAGAGGGAATACAGCCATTGGGAATCTGTCTGGAAGAGCCTAGAGGCATGAAAAGCATCTGTTCAAGAAATAGTAACTAATAAATACATGGGGTTGGAGTAGGGGTGGGAGGTAAGATTAGAGAACCAAACTGAAGTCAAGTTGGCCAGGATCTTCTTGTAGGTGTTAGGTTGACATTAGAGGATTTTAGGCAGGTGAGTGACTTCATAGATCCGTATGTAGTAAAGATGTCAATCAAATAATGGACTGGATTATCAAACAGTGAATCTGACGAAATAAAAACTGATCTAGTAATTTTTTAGCTTAAGACTTAATTAGACAAATAATAATGTAATCATAAAACTTGTCATCCAAACTGGGACACTTTTGAGATTGAAGGGAGGCATTTTTACTTATTATTTTGGAACAATGGAAGCAAATTAGAAGGTATCGCCCTACGTGTGATAGGAGATGATTGAGTCTATGAATGGTTATTAGTTGACAGGTGGGTGTTTGGGGACTCCTGGAGACTAAGGCCAATCCATGGATTCATGGACATGGGATGGGTTATATGGAACCCATATAAGCATCTCCAGTGGAACCTCTACTCATTGCAATTTGGGGCACCTGGGTAGCTCACTTGGTTGAATTGGACTCTTGGTTTCGGCTCAGATCATGATCTCAGGGTTGTGAGATGGAGCTCTGCATCAGACTCTGCACTGGGTGTGGAGCCTGCATAAGAGTCTCTCCACCCTCAACCTCTGCTCCTGTGTGCAGGTATATGTGCTCTCTCTCTTTCTCTCTAAAATAAAGTAAATAAACCAATTTCCAACTTAAATTCTTTCCATGGTACGTTTACATAGTGTCTCAAACTTCCATGCAGACCCTGTATTTGGAGATTTTTCTTTTTTTTTTTTAAATCTGTGAGCAACTTTAATTCTCTTGTAGCAGAAGTTTGTCTTTCTTAAAATTTCTCTATACCAAAAAAATTAGCCAAATTTGAGTTTAGAACCCAGCTTAGATCCTGGGTCCATCACTCACTGTTTGAATGTTGAACAAGCTTATTTCTGTCTTTATGCACACCTGTAAAGTAGTTAGCATATGGGCATTTTGTAAAGATTAAATAAGCAATCAAAGTCTGCTGTTTAGCACACAGTAAATGCGCAGTAAGTAGCTATTGTGTGTCTTTGTTTTATATCTCTTCATTGGGAAGCAGTTTTTGTTTTTTTTTTTTAAACCACCCACCACACCCCTCGGTTTATTTAAGTTCCCCTTTTGTATCTGTACCATGGTACTTATCTTACTGCATTGTAATTGCTGTTTAAATTATCTTTCTCATTCATTAGACTAGTGGTTCTCAAGTGGGTGTAATTTTGTCCCTTCCTTAGGGTATGTCTAGAAATACTTTTGGTTGTCATAACTTAGGGAAAGAGTGCTACTGGCATCTGGTTGGTAGAGGCCAAGGATGCTGCTAAATACCCTACAATGCATAGGGCAGCCCCCACAACAAATAGTTATCTGGCCCACAATGTCAATAGTGTCAAGGGTAGCAAACCATGCTTTAGACTGACTCTGTGCTGGTAGAAGTTGTGGCTGTCTTGCTATGTCCCTCCCACCTAGCACTGTGATAAGTCTCATTAGGTAGAATGAATGAATGGGACCAAAAATTTAGACATAATCCAGCTTCCCAAGGATTTCATCACTCCTTTGAGTCAGCGCTTGGTTGCTGTGGTGTCTCAAGTATGCTGTAAGCAGCTGTAAGCTTGAAGGACCAGGTATGTTAAACTGAAAGTATGAAAGGGAGAGCAGAATAGAAAGTCACCAATAAGGAAATAGGCATCATATTGCTACTTCATACCACATTCGGGTTTCCTTTTTTTTTTTTTTTTAAAGATTTTATTTATTTATTTTGAGAGAGAGAGATGAAGAGAGTGTAAGCAAACTGGGGGAGGGGTGGAAGGCAAGAGAGAATCTCCCGCAGACTCCAGGCTGAGTGCAATGGCTGATGTGGGGCTCGATCTCACAATCATGAGATCATGACTTGAGAGGAAATCAAAGACTTGGAGGCTTTATTGATGGAGTTATCCAGGTGCCCTTCCCGCCCCCCCCCGCTTCAGGTTTCTTAATCAAAAGTGCTTGCAAACTTTCACACAGGGAACAGAAGTCACATTTTTATTTCATTTCAATTGTGAGGATACATGAGATCAAATTGTTTTTGGCTGTTCTGTGAGATGAGAAATATCTGAGGGTCTTTTAGGAAGATTACTTTAAATGGCTCTATCTATCATCTATCATCTATTTATCTATCTTGTATCTGATAGCTACCAGTTTTCAATAAGAGCAGCAGGACTCTTTGAGATGCTTGAGAAAGATTGAGGAAGCCTTTTGGCATTTGGAGCAAGAAATGTGTTCTGGGACTTGAGAAACCCATTTTCCAATTGTTGGATGAGATGGGGCTCCTTCCTTAATTGAGCAAATTGATTGATATAAGCCTCATGCTGTGAAAAACTGAAGAGCTTTCTGAGAAATCAATTATGATTGCTGGAGACAGTCACATCTTCCCTCCCTGACCCCACCTCAGCCCTCTCAGACTTCTTACTAGCCTGAATTGGTAATGTATTTTAATAGGAAGTAAAACCTCAACAAATCATTACTCTAGTGTTTTCTGTCACACACTGCATTAGTTTGCTATGGTTACCTTAATAAAATACCACAGACTGGGATTTTTAACAATGGAAATTTATTTTTTCACAGTTCTGGAAATTAGAAGTCTGAGATCAAGGTTTCTGTAGGATAGGTTTGTTCTGAGGCCTCTCTTCTTGGCTTGTAGCTGACCATCTTCTACATCATGGTCTTTTCCTGTTTTTCTTTTCTGTGCCTAATCTCCACTTTAAAGACACAAATTGTATTATATTAGGGGCCACCCTAATGATCTCATGTAATCTTAATTATCTCTTTAATGACCTATCTCCAGATACAGTCACCTTCTGAGGTAAGGGTGTGGAGAGGAGGGGATGGGGTAGAACTTCAACTCATAAATTCTGCCGAGACACAACTCAGCCCATATCACACTTCTACAGGGCTCAATATCAAGTAAATGCTCAATAAATACTTATTCTTTGCCAGAGTAATATTTTACTTAAAGTAGAATGTGGTAGCTGAGCACGTAGAACACATAGGGCACAGGAAGACAGAGGTTAACCTAACTGGTGTGATTTACACCATACAAATTCTATACTGGCCCAGACCACTGAAGATGGAAGCCTGCTCCAGGGCTTCATGGCCCTATCCTTGGAGTCACTGAGTTTGGAACCCAGAGTTGGGATGCTGAGACTATATTCAATGTGGATTGGTTTGGGAATTCTTCTGTTTGTATGTTTTCCACTTAGCAAGATTAATTAAAAGGGAAAGAAGGCAATGACAGGGGTGGGATAGTCCTAGAGAAGGGGCTCAGGTGGGAGGGCTCTTCCAGGAGCTGAGGCTTTCTGTGGAGTTCTCTGGATAGGGAAGAAGGGAGGGGGCCGGAAGGTGCATAGCTGGGTGGTAGGAAGCCTGGCCTTGTGCTTGTTCTTATGAAGGTTGGGTAGAGAGGGTTGATTGCCCAGGCATTTTGGGCTTGGACCAGTCTGGCTTCTGCACAGGGAATGAAAGAACTTATACCCTGTCCATGGTGATTCCTCCTCAAGTCAGACTTAAGCTATTTTCACTCCAGACTTGAGCATCCCTTCCAGTTCCTGATTTCTGACTTCTCTTTTGACTACCTTTTAGTGCTTTCTGTCTCAGTAACTGGATTCCTGGCTGTGGTCCTGGTAGTTTCTCTCTCTCTCTCTCTCTTTTTTATTTTTAATACTGCTTACTTTGGATTTCCCACCGGGGTCCCCAATCTCCATAAATATCTTATTTTCTTCTTCTTTTTCTTCTCCACAGCCTCTTGTTCCTCCTTCTTATTTTGTCTTCCTCATATCCCTACAGTTATTTGATTTCTTTTTTTCCATTAGTGTTTTGTGGTTGTTTTTGGTTAGCGTGTGGATGTGTCTAATCTTTAAAGCCTAAATGCCTTACCAGCAGCTTTCCTAGGGAACCAGAATTTATGTTCAACTCTAGGCTTCCCTCATCCAACCACCACACAAAAGTTTTTTGCCTCCTACTCTTCTATTCTCTTTGGAGACCAAATTTCTATTTTCCAAAATGACAACTATTTTATGTCACTGATTCAATGAGAACCCTTGTGCCAGGGGCTGGACTTAGTGAAAGACACAGACATATACAGGACAACTAGACAAATGAAGTTGTTAATCCCATGAAGTTTACAGTCTCACAGGAGAAACAGATGACAAACCAGTAAGCAAATTACCTCCTTAAGTGAATGCTTTCTCAATTTTATTAGTATTTTAGCAGGGAACTCCAAGAGTCCTTATAAACCAATTAAAATCATTCTGTAATGATTGCTCTCTAGACTTCACATCATAGTGAAAGCCATACTTGGAAAAAAGGAGTGTTCTTGTGGCTGAGACCCATCTCTGGCAGCTTCCACTTACTGAGGTAATCTTTTTTTTTTTTTTTTTAAACATTTTATTTATTTGACAGACAGAAATCACAAGTAGGCAGAAAGGCAGGCAGAGACAGAGGGGGAAGCAGGCTCCTGCTGAGCAAAGAGCTTGATGCAGAGCTCGATCCCAGGACTCTGAGATCATGACCTGAGCCAAAGGCAGAGGCCCAACCCACTGAGCCACCCAGGCGTCCCTTTACTGAAGTATTCTTAAGGAGTTAGCGGCTCTTCTCACTGACTCCGCATCAACACGGAGCAGGCATGGCAGGCCTGTTGCATCATTTCAGCAAGGCCATCCCTTCCTTGGTGTGCCAAAGAGGGTGACTGAATTAGAATCCATTCATGCTGCTCAGGGAATCTCCCTTTTGCTGGCTGTTAGGTATAGGGGCTCAGTGCGATTAAAATCATCAGCGAAGTGTGTTCACTGCTGATTTCTTACCCATGCGTAGGTCTGAAAAGGAGGAATCAGTCCCCAACATTTGGTCCTGCCCCTCACTAGCATAAGAAACAAGAGCTATCAAATTATATATTCTTCACTATGTTTTTTGCAAAATTTCAGGGTCTGTGTCTGGTTCTCCTTTTTCATTTGCCTTAGACTTGATTTGTGTCCTATGGACTTTAAAATGGTGAAAATTTCATGAATGTTAAATACCACTCAGATGTTAAAGATTTTCAAATGGCAAGTTGTGGTAGACCCAGATCCAGCCTATGAATCAATATATTCTCCCTAGACATTCAATTCATCCGTCTTGCATCTTTTCATGGTTCGGATGCTGAGCACTGTGTTTTCCCTAAGTTTGCAATCAAGAGAGAGAAAAAAAAATCAGGTTTTTTTTTTGTTTTTGTTTTTTGAATTTGTTTTTTTAACCATTTCCATTACCAGAAATACCATTTCCATTACCAGAAATACCATTTCCGTGCTAAACTCAGGGACTGATATTTTACATGCATTATCTCATTGTAATTTTGGGTTAAGCATCATTTCCACTATTGTACAGGTGAAGACTGAGACTTAGTGAGTTTAAGTAAGTCACCAAGGGTTATACTTATAGAGTAGGTATCAGAGCCAAGCTATAACTTAATACTATTTCTGTCTACTTCATAAATTCTTTCAAGGAAAGGAAGGCATGAAAGAGGACAGGAAGGAAGGGCAGATGGGGATTGGAACTAGAAATTGCATATGCATTTTAATTTTACATAAGAATGAGATAACACTGATTTCTTTATCAAAGGATCCATTCCCCTTTGCCCTAGATGTTAATGTCACAAGCACTGCGGGAGACTAAGATGACCCTTGGAGCTGGCATGTGTATTTACATGCTGTGCATGTCTAAATAGATAGTCATGGATGCAAATGAACAGGTTGGTTTTAGATTCTGGAAAGACTAAGATTTGTGACTTTTCTTCCTCAGTGGTATATGGTTCACTCACCCAGGAAAGCTTGGTAATAAAATTCTTTGATTCTCTCTACACTGTAGGAATGAGTTATCCTGTCACTAACGACAGTCAACCTTTGAACAATATAGTTTGAACTATATGGGTCCACTTATATGTGGATATTTTTTGATAAATACAGTATAGTACTGTAAATATGTTTTATCTTTCTTGTGATTTTTTCCTAATAACATTTTCTTTTGTCTAGCTTACTTTAAGAATAGAGAATTTTTATATATAATATACAAGTATGTGTTGATTGGCTGCTTATGTTATCAGTGAGGCTTCTGTCAGCAGTTGGCTATAAGTAGTTAAGTTTTTAAGGAATCTGAAGTTGTATGTCGATTTTCAGCTATGCAGGGGATTAGAGCCTGTAACCCCCACATTGTTCAGGGGTCGACTGTACAAGGTCTTTATTGTGTACAGAAGAAACTTCTTTTGTGTACCTGGTCTAGGGAAATGTGATCTTTCTCTCACAGAACTTACACTTTGCTAGTGGAGAGGGTACCCATACAGTTAAATGATAGTGGCTGATGAACTTGTAACACACACCCACACACACATGTTCTTATAGACATACATTGAGATGCAAAATATTACAACATTTTTATTTTACTCTACTACATTATAAATCCAATTAATAATTGTATCATAAAATAATTTGGGGGTTATTACCAACGTGTTCTAATAATTTATTTTCTTACAATCAGTGTTAAGAATCCAGTTTTTCATGGGATAGATGACTTAATTGGAAGCACAGTAGTTCATTCAGTTCAACTTACCTAGAATGAACGGAGAAAATTCAAGCAACCACCTTCAGCCTGAACCCTGCCTTTTTCATGAGAGCTTGGAAGTTAGGAGGCAGCTATAGACAGAGATGTCTGACTCTGAGGGATGTGGGATGAGATGACTCAGTGCCAGGTTGTCCAGAGAATGCTATGCAGGGATTCATCTGAGGGGATGCTGTGGCTGAACATCAGAAAAGGACTGTGCTAATTTCTATTGTGGTTGAGAGAAAGGAGACTTGTATATGGGCTGTGCAGTCAGGGAGAGGCAGGGCCTGATCTGGCCTATAGATGTTGCTTCAGGATGGAAGAAAGAAGGTTAAGGTGGCAGGTAGAAGGTTATTATGGGATGCTCAAAGATACTCTTCTCTGAGGATTGGGATATACTTAGAGCGGTTAGAGAGATTGTGACCATGGAAAGAGGAGATTGGGTATACATTTTCAGACAGTGTTGGGAGATTAGCAGAGTGTAGATTTGGGTTTAATAGTAGAAGCTCTGAAATCAGGATCAGCTTGGATCAGGATCCTGTTTTATAGTTTGTGTGTGATGTTGCAAAATTTTCTTAAACTCTATGTTTTGGTGAGATCAGCATCTTTCTTTATTTCCATGTTCATTGCATCTAGCTAATCTTATTCTGATGTCTACATGTAGATGTAATAATAAAAGGCAAGAAATTTGGGGAAGCTGATTTAACTTTTTCTTTATGCAGGGGCTTTTTTATAAAATGACATGGCAGGCTGTGTCTACTCTGTATTGTTTTGGCTTCCCAGACAGTATAGTTTTGTTTTGTTTTGTTTTCTAATTAGTATGGTTCAGAAAATTATGTTTTTGAGACAGAGTAACTAATTCATCAAGAAATAAGCAGAATTGCCTTAATCATAAACCTTGGTCCTATTTTAGGCTTACCACCAGTAAATTGTCGCAAACCTCTTGTTTCCCCAAATTGGCTGATCAGTAGAACTTCATGGAAATCTGAAAATGCAGATTCCTGGGCCACTATAGGAAAATTTTTAACTGATCAAATGATTAGTCAGGTTGGTACCCACTGAACTATCCCTGTGTTTCCAGAGCTTGTACATAACTCTTAAAACATTCATTAAAAAATGAAGATTTCCAGCCCACTCCAGAGCTACTGAATGGAGAGGCCTAGGAACCTGCATCTGCAACAACTTTGTCACGTTGACAGTTTCTAGCTGATAGATTATTAAGCCCCAAGCTATCCTACTTACTTTCTCTTTTCCAGCTACCATTTATCACCCTTTAACCAGCACCTCCTTTGGGGACTTAATTTACCTAAAATGTGCATTAGCAGCCTGTTACCATAGCCCTGTGCTGTCAGAGATGTGTGTTCGGGAATAAAGATGTTCCTCTTCTGGCTTTGTGAGAAGACAGGGATAAGTAATTGAGAAATACTCTCATTTACCACCTGAGGGCTCGGAGGAGACCCTGGAGGTCAGGAGCCAGCAGCGGAGAATTAAGTCTCACCCAAGAAGTTCTCTCAATTTTGGCTCTTCACCCTCTTTACTTTATAGCTAAGGACTTCGTATTGTCCTGAGCAGGCAGTGAAGTGGGAGATGTGCACACAACTTGAAAATGCATAAGATGCTGGAATTATAATCTAGGGCAAAGGCTTTGTTGTATATATTTTCTTTTCTTTCCTTTTTTTTTTTTTTTTTTTTCCCTACAGCTGCTTGGGGAGAATATGATACACTTCTTAAAATTCCATGCAGACCTAGCAAACTTTCAGCAAGATCCCAGCCTAGAAGGAAAAAGATCTCAGTGTCTGGCTAGATGTGATACGCATTCTCAATGCCCTCCCCCCCTTAATAGACACAGTGTACGCTACAGAGAGCAAAGTGTAATTTTAAGAACCTTGTAATTCTTTACAAATTAACACAGCAGATGGTGTTTATGGGAGCCACATAGTGAGGAATATTTGGGACGATGTGAGACATGTGTTCCAGGGTTTCGGCCTGCTTTCTACTTAGTTTAGTTTTTAACTATCATGCGGCAAAAATGCTTTTTGCCTCATAAAGTTTTCATCAGTTCCACGTGTGAGCAAATGCCCCAAGAGATGATTCTATTATGGGGCAGATTCCAAGCATTCTCAGGAAGAAGGGCATCAGAGAAGCCTCAGGAAATGCCTCTGCTTGCCCCTTGGTCATGTGCCAGTGGCCTCCTTGGTGTTGGTGCTGTGAATGGGGATCAGCCTTCTTCCATTCTGGCTTGGGAGTGCTTTTGGGAAGTAGAGAGAGAACCCAAGGCTTCATAAGCTCTGCTCCTAGAAAATAAAAGACAACACCAAAAAATTAACAATGAACTTAATAGTTCTAGACTGGGGCTTGCTAGTGGATAAATAAAATAATTCTTTTTCAGACAATGCTGGACTCTTCGAGAGAGCATGAGAGGAAGGCTTATACCAAGATGGGTTGGTGGTGATGCTGGAAAGGACTGAAGGAGCAGTCTTCATAGGCTTTGGCAAAGACCAAAAGAAGTCAGATTTGATTGGTGGGGTGGGGTGGGGTGGGGTGGAGGTGATGCCTGGTTCTAAAGTGTGCAGGAAATCTCTTTGAGGGTCCCCTGGCTTGCAGAAAGCGCTCAGTACTCTTAAACCTTGCATTTCCACTTCCCAATGTTTCCCGAGAAACTTCTTACTTTCATTTGCTGTAGGGTTGGCCAAGAGAAGGATCCCAGATGTTCTCTAGTATGGCCTACCTCTTTGCCCCAGTCAGAGTTTTGCTCCTCTCTTAGAAGCACTATTTCACCAAACCCATTCTCTTTTGGTATTTAGTGTCCTCAAGCTTATCTACCCTCATCTCCCACTATTTGGAGAGAAGGATTTGATTAAAAGGCATTTACTGATTGTATGTTTTTTGTCCAGGTGCATGTATCTTAATTCTGTGCATGTGATTATAGGCTTTGATTCCCATCTTCTTCTTGCTTAGGTGAGATTTTGAACAGAGAAGAAGAATGAGTGTGGAAAGAGAGTTGGCAGCAATATTATTCTACCATTGATGAAGCTACCAATACAGCGTCCCTTTCACTCTACTTCTGCACAAAAGTAGCCTTAATACCAAAGATCCATATCATGAAGTTGTTTCAAGCAGCCAGAATACTAATCACTTCATTTATATTGAATACATATTGATATATACGTATCTATACATATTTCTAATTTGTTTAGCACCTATTCTGCTTAAGTCACTATGTAAGAAGTTTCAGGGTTTCAAGGACATATAATTGGCTGACAACTTCCTGTCTGCTATGGACTATTATGTCTTTCCAAAATTCATATGTTGATGAATACCCCAGTGTGATGATATTTGGAACTAGGGCTTTTGGGAAGTAATTAGATTTAAATGAGGTGTTAGAGTAGGGTCTTCATGAGAAGATTAGTACCCTTATAAAAAGAGACACAGAGAGCTTGCTTGTTCTCTTTCTACCATGTGAGGACATAGTGAAAAGGTAGGGAGAGCCCTCAGAAGAAACCAAACCTATTGAACATTGGTCTTGGAGTCTCCAGCTTCCAGAACTGTAAAATTTTGTCCCTTAAACCACCCAGTCTATGGTATCTTGTTATGGCAGCCTAAGCTGACTAATACATTGCCCTTAAGCTCCTATGCCTCCAACTGGAAAGAAGGAACAGATACATGATTATATCATGACAAGTTTCTGAATAAGACAGTATCAAAATGATGCATCTGTGTATTTGTATTTTATCTTTAGAGTGTGATATCTGAAATTCAATTAATGATGTAAGAGATTTGCTTTAGATATCTGAAATTTAATTAACGATGCAAGAGACTTGCACAGTATATGAGTGTTTCCAGAGTGGAAATTGTTCATAAAGCACCAAATAAATAGCTATTTTGATGATAAAGATAATGATATAGATGGCTGCAGGCACTCAGAGGAGGGAGGATGGGCTCCTGTGAACTGAGAGGTCAGGAATGTGGGATGAAGGAATTGCAACATGAACTGGCCCCTGATAGATTGTTAGATGAGGTACAGGGAAGCTAAGGCAAGGGGGCTCTACACAGACAGACTTTCCATGAACTATGGCAACCCTCTTCCCGAGTGTTTTCTGATTTCTGTGAACTCTCAACAACATGGATGCAGTTATTGACCTCTTTTTGGGAAGTTAGAAAATGTCAGACTCTAGGGATCCTTTAGGTGTTGATAGCTTTAGCTGTAACTGAGTGGTTGGGGCATATGCACTTAAAGGGGAAGTTCAAATGCCACTGAAATTTAAATGATTTATTTAGCGTGGGTATATATGTGTTTTTGTGTGTGTATAAAATCAATGGAAATTTACACTTCGCCTTTGCTACTTTCATCTTAACTGTAAAAATAAAATGGCATTTTTAAGCAGTTTTCCCAGTTCATAGTCTCTTACAGGTTTTGAAGGAATGTGTGGTTAATTAACTCAAGGTTGGGAGCAGGAGGGGTGCAGAACGTGGGGCTTTGATGAAAAATGTCTTCTGTGGAGGGTTGGCTGGCAGGTAATCATTGAGGGCTACACCTGTGTTGATACAGTAAGTGAAGGAGAAAGAATTATAACATTACACAGGTGTCAGCCACTTCCTAGGTTTTGAGCAGAAAATTGTGAAATAGGTGAAATTTATTTTTAGGACCCTGATATTTTCCAAATCGTATATCCCTTGCATACCTTCTTCCTGTCCATAGGTGCCTACTGGGAGCACCCATTTTTTTTAATACATGAACAGGTAGTTCTTAGAAGTTTCATACTAAGTTTTCTGGGAGAAAACTCAGACATTCACCACCCACCAAAAGCTCGGATTATAATCTTCAACCACATGAAAACCTAATAAAAATGCAGGATGGTAAATTGTTAATGTCTGCATCCTTTGGCATAGTATCTGGTTGAAGGATATGGTCAAAAGAGGGGAAGATCTTCAAGATCTTAGTTTAAGATTAGTTTAAAAATACTTTCAAGAGGAGGGAGATTTTGAACTGGTTTTGGAAGAATGGGCAAAATTTAATTAGACAAATGGTTGAAGAGAGAGTGGACCCTTTCTTCCAGGCACTAATATGAGACCAAAAGTTTGTGAATCATTGAAAAAAGAACAAATTAATTAGAGAGATGGGCTATTACAAGAAGGAAATCCGACTATGAAAATTTAAAATACAGGTCCAAGGGTTTTGTAGAAAGTAAGGATCCAGTAAGAATTAAATAGGAACTGAGGGATTGATCCTCGGAAGTAAAAGCTTGGTTTTGATAGGACATACTGAGGATTATGAGGGAGGGAAATCAACAACGGTGTTAGTGTGGTGTTAGAGACCTCTGCTGGGATGGGTGGTGTTCGTGTGGTGTTAGAGACCTCTGCTGGGATGGGTGGTGTT
>NC_081563.1:44657944-44682691 GCF_022355385.1 Mustela nigripes | reverse complement strand
TGCTGGGATGGGTGGGTTCCAAGGACAGAAGGATTTGAGAGAAGCAAAGGGCTGAGGTCAGAGGTCTCAGGGAGTGCTCTAGGCTGTGTCCACAGTGGACCTTGCCAGGGTCTTCCCCTTCTACCATCCTGCCTTCAAATTATTTTGGTCTGGTATTTTAAGGTTTCTGATTTAATCAGGACTTTTTGGTTGTGGCTGAGAGAAACCCAGCATAAAGAAACATGAGGGGAATTGGTGGTCACTCATCTCAGCAGGAAATCCATTGATAGATACTTTGGCTTTAGGTGCAGCTGGATTCAGAAGCCCATGTGTTTTATTCATTGATTTAATATAATTTATTAAATGCCTATTATGTGCCAGGCACAGGTGCCAAGGATATAATGATAAGCAAAATAAAGATTATCTTCATGAAGTGTTACTTTACAAGTTAGTATATAGGGGAAAGTATAAATGTATGTAATGGAAAATATGTTCAATGTGTGTGCTAATAATGCTGGGCCAATAAACAGGGTCTGGGAATCTTACCTATAATGCCTTCTTGATATTTTTATCTTATATATTGATGATTCTTTCCTTGAGCACTGACAAGATCTCAGAGAAGTGTCAGATACATATTTTGCCCTGACATGTGGTGATTAGTTCTTTCCCTTTCTACCTTTATCTACCCCTCCACCCAACCCCATTCATCCCAGGTTCCAGGAAAGCTGCATTGTGATTTGGTCAAAATATTCTGATCATGGATTTGATTTGTGGCCACTGCTAAACTTTTATCCATTCTAGAGAGATATCACTCATTTCTCTTCCAAGAGAATGTCTGTAGCTAGTGAAAGGGAAATGTTTAGAAAGATCTGCATTCTCATACTGTGATTTGCACATAATATAAAGGTATTATGAAATGTTCAAGGTTCTATAAATAATGGTACTATTTGCAATAAGAATATGGTTCCTATATTCAGGGTTTGAGGGTAGATGGGCAACCCTCCAAATACAGTGGGATGACTGGTGGATCAATAGATCATTTTTTCTCCTCCCTCTTGTTGTCTAAATTATAGGTTTAAATGACAGGAAAATGTTTTGGAGGTAAAGTGCATGGCACATTATTGCTTTCTGCCATTCTGATGATTTTGACTGCCACTTCTTTCAAATAACAACAGTTTGAAGACTGGGTGTTTGATTAGCTCTCTACACATTCAATATATTAGAATCACAGCTATATGATATTTTGAAGATTTCTCATACATTCAATCAAGTTGACAGATACCTTTAGAAAAAGGAAAAGAGTGATCAATATCTACCTTCTCATAGCCATTTCCCACATTAATAGCCTGTCCCAAAACTCACATAAAACCATGGATCTGGGGGAAGCACTGAGATGGTAGTTTATATTCTTAGGGCTTCTGTGAGAAACCACTTTTACTGAATTATGTGTTTAGGGTGGGGTGAGGAATGGCCTTTAAGTAAATTCTTAATTTCAGCAATTTAGAAATGAATATTTCTTTTTTTGTTGTTTTATAAATTAGGAAGTTGGTATGAGTTGTATGGTATTCAGCATATAATATAAATATATTGCACACCTCTTCAGTATTTCAGAAGTGGTGATGGATATTAGTATGGTAAAAAAGAGAAAGAAAGAAAAAGAAGATCCTTATCGATAAAAGAGAATATTTTATTTCCCAAAAGGGCAAATATAAACAAGTTACTGAACTAAAATATTGACTTGTTCTTGAAGACTAATTGCAAAAAATCAAAAATTTCTATTAATGGCGCCAATACTGTTCTGTAGAATTGAATGGAAATATGAATGTCTCCTTGACAGCATCTGATACTTTGGCAAACTGGACTTGAGTTCAGAGCCAGAGAGTGGGAGAATAAAGGGTCCCCTATAAAAATCCAAATCAGGAAATTCATTCTCTTTTCCTTCCATTAGTTCAAACCATGGATCTACTCCAAATGTGTTTTGTAAAATAGAGCCCAAATTCTAAAACAAATAAAGTTTAATTATCATGCACCTTCCTAGCACAACAGATGGCAACTAGGAAAGTCGCCTGTAGCAATGTGAAAGAAGACTCCCGCCTGTCTTCTTCTTTTTTTAATAACAGTATTTATTAAATGGCTATCTCTACTGCAGACTCACTTTCTGCAGGTGAAGATAAAGAAGGCAAGTGAGGAGATGTCTGAGAAAGGCACACAAGATCTGTAGACAAAACGTGACAAAGGAAATATAACTCAAACTGAGATTTTTCTATTTTTAATTTTTTTGTAACCTTTGAACAGAAATACGTGAAACTATAAAATCACAGAATCCTAGAATTTTAGAGATGGAAGATGGTTTAGACATGCAATGGAAAATCCCTGGACTGGGAGGATTGAGGTCCTGGTCCTACACTAAGTAGTGACATGATCAGAATCAGTCCATCTCTCTGGACCTTGTCTTCAGCTTTAGGAGAACCCATGAGATGGAGAAAGAGAGGAAACTAACATTGATTGAGTTACCTCTGCTGGGTTAGGGACTGTGCTAACTCTTACAAATTCTTGTTCTCTTAATGTTCATGGCAATCCCATAGAAAAAAAGCATTATCTACATTTTAGAGTTGAGAAAGCCCAACTGACTGTTACACTCCTCCCCAACCCCAGCCCTCTCTGCAGTGCTATGAGAGCGTCTCAGTAATGAGGGGTATATTTTTTGGCTTTCTCGTTTCCTGGTTCTATAACTTGTCTTTGGCCCCTCCTTTGGACAGATGATAAGTGGAGGGTTTAGGGAAGTTGCCAGATCACTTAGATAGCTTTTGGCAGAGAGTGGTTACAAATGGCCTTTGTTTTCTTCTCTTTAGCAAAGGCAGGGAATAAGTGAATGACTGACTTAAGACAACACATTTTTGTTTTAATATTAAGCAATGATATCAAACTGAACACTTAGGTCTCCTTTCTCTTCAGTTTGTTAAAGTATTTTTAGTTTATAGAGCTTGGAGAGTGAGGGAAGTAGAGCTGGGTGAGGTGCCTAGTTGATTCCCTGTGAACTAGAATTTGCTACATATGATCAAATCCTTAGTTATTTAACAAATATATTCAAGAACCTATTATGGAAAAGACATTTTTCTGGAGTTTCAGCCTCTTATTTCACCTCCTAGAAATATCTCAGATTGTTGTCTGTTTATAATGAATAATCCCAAGTATTCTTAAAGAGAACTTTTCCTTTAGGAATTCTCATTTTGGCGAAATTTTCATTCATATATTATTTGCATGAGTAAAGAAAGCAGAAGTCCATGTAACCCAAAAATAGCTTCTACATAGTTTCCAAATCAATTCTCTCATTTTTTTTCCCCCACAGCAAAAATACTTTCCTAATTACTCTGAGTACTGTTAATGCCTTTTATTTTTTCCAGCACATTGACATCGTGATTGATTGCCCTGCTAACCTTGTGAAAAGAGGGTATATATTATGCTATCCATTGCGTTCATGAGAAAACTCAGACATAAAAAATATGGGCAAATTGTTAGTCCAAGATCATAGAACCTACTAATGGATGAGTGCCACTAGGAGACAATATATATATTTTTTTCTCTCTCAGTGATTGGCTTCCTGTCCAATTTAAGCTGGTAATTTAAAAGTATTTCCACATGCCAACCTAATAGAACCCAGAAAAGCAAGAAGTAATGATTTGCTAGTCCCCATTTGCTGAGTTAATCTGAGCATTAAGGATTTACTACCATTATTCTTCCACACATACCTTATTTAAAGAAATTAGAGCCGACAAAGGGCCAATACATTAAAAACTTCAGCCAGTGACCAGTGTTTCCAAAGTTCTAGTCCTTGGTTTACCATTATCTAGCCTTTGTAAATAGTGAGAACAATATGGCACCCGAGTCATCTGCATTTTTTTTTTTTAAAGATTTTATTTATTTATTTGACAGAGAGAGATCACAAGTAGGCAGAGAGGCAGGCAGAGAGAGAGAGGAGGAGGCAGGCTCCCTGCTGAGCAGAAAGCCCGATGCAGGACTCGATCCCAGGACCCTGAGATCATGACTCGAGCCGAAGGCAGCGGCTTAACCCACTGAGCCACCCAGGAGCCCAATCTGCATTTTTTTAATTGTCTTTAGCCAAAGACTTGGAAGCTGAAGAAACCCAGGATTGTAAATATTACACAGCAGGATCCTGACAACACAGTGACATGGAATGCTTTTGTCACCAGAGATTCTCTGAGTTTGCAGATCCAAATATAATTGGCAATAATGACACTATAAAGAAGCTCTTATAAAAGTAGCTTATCTCTCCAGTTCATCAAACCTGTCCCTTCACATCATAGAGAAGAGCCTGCACCATTCCCACTGTCCTTCTTAGAATCTGCCTTGCTGTTTCTTGACTGGATGACTTTATTTTTGCCACGCTGTCCTCCCTTCAAGTACCTCCCTCTTTCCTATTCAGATCTTACCCAGGACTTAATGTGCAGCTGAATTCCCCCATTCCTCTGTGAGATTACTTGACTTCCCAAATGCAACATCTCCCTCTGTTGAGCAACTAATTCAACCTGTTAGAGCATTAGTCTCTTTGTAGTTGTTAATATTCTTAATTTCATATTCTGGTTTACTCTCCCAAATTAGGAGCTCCATGGGGGTAAGGATTATAGATCTCGCTTTTTGTGAGTTTCTCACAGCGACCAAAATGATGTTTCACATCTAAGGAACTATGCTTTTCAGTTATAGAATATTGATCCCAAATAGGATGCAGAATCCCATGTTGCCCTTCTTTTCACAGAACGAGGCAATGGAGACTTCCCACATGTGTCTGTAATAACCCCAATTACAATCTTGAGCTTAACTATTACCTCTTCGGGAAAGGTTGCCTGATATAGCACATAATAATACAGGACACTCAGTTAAATTTGAATTTTAGGTAAACAGTGATTTATTCTCTTTTTAGTATACATGCATTCCTCAATTCTTTTTCTTTTTTTAGTTTTTATTTAAATACCGGCTAGTGAACACACATTGTGATACTAGTTTTGGGTGTACAGTATAGTAGTGATTTAACACTTCTGTACATCACCCAGTGCTCATCACGACAAGTGCATTCCTTCATCCCAATTCCCAATTTTCTTAAATTTAAAATTAAAAATATCTGACCTACATGACTCTCTTCACTTGCATTTATCCTTATCCTTGCCCTGTGGGGTCCTATTTTTATTTAAAATTTTGGTATTTGTTCAGTGTGAATTTTTGGCATTAATTTGATTTTTGGAAAAATACTGCATTAAATTATATATTACTGAGTTCTTTGGGGCCCCCTTAAATGTCGTCTCTGAGACCAGTGTCTTATTGCCCTCTCCCTAATCCCAGGCCTATTCTGGTTTTATTTTTTCATTTCTCAAATGACAATGATGAATGGCAGTGGCAGGAAGAGATGATTCCAGTGTCTAACACTTAGTATTTTTTTTTTCGTAATCATTTTGTATATTCACACTGTCTTGATTTTTTGCTTTTTACATTGAAAAGTTCAGTGATCCAGTTTTCTTCTCTCATAGCTGCATTTTAAACCAACTCGTAACTGTTAGTTTTTAAAAAAAAGTTTTATTACTCTCATAAATGGAAAGGAAATCTGGTTCTCAGAATGATCATGGGCTAGACCTTCTCATATGTTAATGGTGGACATCCTGGTTGCAAGGAGAAAGCTAAAGAGAAAAGCAGCAGCTTTGGCTGCTACACTTACGATATGCCTGAATATGGAGACAGGGCGCCAAAGTCACACTTGCTGTGTAACTAGCTTCCCTCCCCAAATAATGTAGCACATTGTGCTTCTCCATACACTTGTCTTTTCTTGGAGCTATTTGTACACTGATATCTTAACTTTGTAAAATGTTACCACTTTGTTTTAAGCTCTCTCTACCTATATACTTCAGTGTATACACATGAAAGGGTCAGAATATGAGTTTAGGCAGTAGAAAAGATACGGGGATTTATAAGATTTTAGATGGTTAAAAATATACAGGCATATACTCTAGTTTTGTTTTGTTTTTAATAAAAACTATATAGGGTTATACATTAGACATTTGTTCAGAAACATAGTTAATTAAGCAAGTTATGGAAAAAAAATGACTGCTTTAAATCTAGTTGTAAGTAGACGTGTGGTGTATATATTAGCTTTATGTATCCAGAATCTAGTCATTGGAAGAGAATATTTAGAAATGTCTTGAATGGTAATCTCTATGGATCCTCAAAACACACTATCTTGTTATCATTTCATCATATATACAAATTACTATAGATACCTACATGACTGTGTAGAGACTTGAATATGGAGTAAGAATTGACTCACCAGTGGGACCATAAATAAATAAATCTGTAGGGTGTTTGACTAAAGGAAGGATAATTTAATAGATTTGACAAAGCTTTTGAGAAGAATTTTCTCTTATAAGGAAATAATGCCATCCATAAAGTTATGTAGAGCTTTCCATCCATGGGAATTTTGTTGTTCCTGATGTGGTCTTAAAAGATAATGGAGCTTCTATTTTGTTTGGTTTAATTGTTTTACCATAGCCATAAAAAAAAAAAAAAAAGAAAAGAAAGGAAGGAAGGAAGGGAATGAGGAAGGGAGAAAAAGAAAGACAAAGAAAGAAAGAAAGAGAAGGAAAAGAAAGATGGGAAGAAAGAAAGGAGGAAGGAAGGAGGAAGTGGGGAATGAAGGAAGAGGAGCGGAAGGAAGAGGGAGCAGGGAGGGAGGAAGGAAAGAAGGGAAAAGAGAGGGGGGGGGAAGGAGGGAGGAAGGAAGGGAGGAAGGAACAAGGAAAAGAGAAATAGAAACTATTCAGTGAAACTTCCAAACTCTGAAGAGAATAATTTATTAAAGAAGAGATTTTTGGGGGCGCCTGGGTGGCTCAGTGGGTTGAGCCGCTGCCTTTGGCTCAGGTCATGATCTCAGGGTCCTGGGATCGAGTCCCGCACCGGGCTCTCTGCTCAGCAGGGAGCCTGCTTCCCTTCCTCTCTCTCTCTGCCTGCCTCTCTGCCTACTTGTGATCTCTGTCTGTCAAATAAATAAATAAAATCTTTAAAAAAAAAAAAAGAAGAGATTTTTGGATTTTACATTTGTTTGTTTTGCCTTACCTCTCCGAAGAGGTGTTTTCCTTATGATTTTAAGCTGTGGGTTCCTTAGTGTTTCGCACCCCAGTGCGTGACAGAAAAGAGATCCCAAACAATATATTTTGTAGTAAAGCATCTCTTCCGACTTTGATACAGAAGTTACAATATGGTAGGATGTATTGGTATGAAATTCTGAATTCTGGTGATTTATTTTAAATGTTTTCTAATTTAGTTTTTATCATCTCAATGATTTTCTATTCAGAACTGTGCTAAATAAGAGAGCAGCAAAACCCATTTGTATTTGAAGGCAAAAGCAAACATCCTGCGTTTACTTAATTGATGAATGTCTGGAGCAGGAAGAAAACATACTTGCATGAAGTTGAATATGGACATATGTGTAAACCATCCTGAGAATGTATTGTTTTTCAGCAATTTAAATTTTTATTTCAGAGAAAATTAACTTTAGAGTTTAGAAAACTAACACATAATAGCTGTTTATTGAATTTCCTCTTTCCCGCTCTCTCTCTCTCTCTCTGTGTCTTTCTTTCTTGCTTGGATTCTTCCAGTCAAGTGTGTTTTTGAATTTTTAAAAAAATTTTAATATCTCTAACCTTGAATTTTCTAAACCAGAGATTGTTTCTCTTCTCTTAATAGACTGGAAGAAAAGAAAAAGGAGATCCTCTAAACATTGCCATTGATAAGATGACCAAGAAAACAAGAGACCTAAGGAGACAGGTACTGTTTTTGTTTTTATTTTACGTGCCTGGTACTGAGTGGTGGTTTTCAAGAATGTCCTTTTCCAGGGTGCCTTCTAAGAGCTGACATTCAAGTTGCTATTCTTCATAGCACCTACATGTACACAGAAGCATTTCATCAACAAGGTAGAGTCTGCTGAGCAGACAGATGTGACAGCCTCAAGAGGTATGATGAAAACACCCTCTGAAGAGGAAGCTTGCTCACTGCCCAGAAACAATCTTCCCAGATAGAGACTTGATGAATTCACTACCTTCTCCATCTATTTTTCAGTTTTCCAGATGCAGGTATACAAAGAGCCAGTCTCTGATTTCTGCTAGTTCGTTCTTTCCACAACTCCGAAGGCCTTAAATGAATAAACAAGAATGCTGATAGCTAATGAGAAACACAACTCTTAATCTGATGGGCTAATTAAGGTCTCTAACCCTGTGTATTTCCTTTAGGGATCCATGTCACCAAGGGAATGTTTGCTGATCAGATGGTTGTTTGGGAAACTGAGGACTGAAACAAGGAAAGTTAGTTGATGATTTGAATGGCTAATGGTATCATTACTCTGACAGGTCTATTTTTGGGGATGAAAAAAATCTGGTTGGGGCTCCATTTTATCTTGAAGGTGCTATATCAACACTGGTAACCCTATTGTCTTGTAAGCTTTATTTTATTTGTTTCCATAGTGAGCTCTACTTTCTTTAGTAGTGTTCTTTCTAGAAGAGTTATGCCATCCATTAAGTTGCAATAAAATCCCCTCTTGATTTCTGCCTGAGAGGCATCCTGTCTCCTACTGGTAGCTTTTGCATAGTGTTGATTGTGTTAGTCAGCTAGAACCAGTCACTTCCCTGAGACAACAACAACCTTACTTTGTGCAGCTGGAAAACCTAGACTGACATGACTGCATCTTGCCCTCGCTACTCTTAACATGTCAAGTACAGATAGGATGAGCAAGGTGCCTAGGCAAGAATGACCAAGAAGCAAGTTAGAAGTGGTTTGAATGAGAGGAAGACACCCCTTCTAATAATTACTGCGAAGCTTCTAGACTCCCTTCGGGTTATCACCTATAGGTTGTAGGCATGCTTGAGCTACTGTCCTCCAGAAAAATCATAATTAGTTCTGGAATATGAAGACTCATTTACCCAGCTAACAAGTCCTTGTTGGGGAAACATTAGCTTCTCATTTTATCTTAAAATGAGAGGGAGAATAAAATGATGTCCTATACCAAATGGATATTTGGCCAGATCTATCTCTTTGCCCTCTTAAGCCATCTCTTTAATCAAATCCCCATCTGATATGAAATGATATGAGTGGTAGGAATTGGGACTGAGGTTAATGGGAAACATTGAATCAGGTATCCAGAGACCAGGGTTTTATGTCTAGCTCTACCACTCAACTGGCTCTGTGACCAAGGATCTACCATCTCTTTGTCTTTGTTTCTTATATATGAAAGTAGGGAGCCAAACCAAATCTCTAAGCTCTCTCTAAGCTGTATAAGATTGAATGACCCCCAAAGAAATCTGCACTTATTTCCTATGTCACAGGTCCTATTGCTTGATAATCACAGATTTTGAAGCAGTGGAAGTACATCTTCTTTAGACCCTTTCTTTGGCGAGGTGGTCAAACAGGCAAAATTCATGGTATGAGTCTTCCTACCTCCCAATCTCTTGGTTTTAGAAGAGACCATTCTGTTACATTCAGGAACTGGCAATCTCCTCTCTCTGAGCTTATGGACCTATCATAGTGACTTTTAAAGTCCTATTAGGAAGGAATGGATAAAGTAGTTTTTACTCTGGTTTTAAAATTTCTCAGGAAAGGGTTTATTCTTACTGAGGATAGTGGCAAAATTTGTAGATGGAATTTATGGTAAAAGTTGAAATGTTTTGGTGACAAGTTTTTCCTTGGAGGGCTTCTTTTAGGATGGCAGGGGAAGGAGTATAGCATCCTTTGAAATCATTCCATGCATAAAAGAATTAATTTTCTGCTCACCTTTCCCAAAGATCGAGAAGAAGAAGGACAAAGAGAATTGTTTCATGATATTAAGATCCAAAAGTTATGGCATAATTTCACACCACATCCCCAAATTTGGTTCAAACATCTTTCTCTTTCCCAATTTGCCTTTCTAGAACTAAGATGGTTCCCATCTGTCAGTTCCATCCCTGTCCATATGTTGGGATATTTTTGTCTTTCTTTCCATCTCTTCTGTTTCTCCATGTACACCTGTAGTGGTACAGAAGCTTCTCTGATCTAAACAGAAGCTACCTAGCATTTACCCAAATGGAACTTGCAACAACTCTGATAGCGTGCATTTTCAATTTGGGTAGCTAGTTAATTGGATTATCAAGGTTTGGTCTGAGTATCTGATAGCAGCGAGCTATTGCGGCCCAGTGAATGCTAGTGGTTCAAATCAATGCATTTCTGTGACTGAAACACTTTCTGTTCTTTACTTTATTGACAATCCTTTTTAGAAGACTTTTTAAATGGGAGCCTTCCAGTGTCCGTGTCCACTTCCCTGTACACATGTAATCCTGTATATAATATTTAGAGCAATCAAATCACAATGGGAAAAAAAAAAGCTGAAAGCAAAGAAAAACATTTCTAGCGACTTTCCTCAAGTTTCTACTGTCAGTTTCTTGCTTCTTCCTCATAGCCCTAAGGTTGGGTAGTGTCCTTCAGAAGGGTGACCCTGGAGTCCTGCAAAGTTCTGGTCACCAAATTAAAAAGAAATAAAGTCAATCATGATCATTATCTTGAACTTCCCTAATTGTAAAAAGAGAAAAAGAGAGACTTAAATTCATAGATAATTGAAAAAAATCAAGAATAATTGAATAAAAAGGATTTCTTTTTCAGTAGTATTTTCAAGTAAGTGGGTCTCCTTTCTCTAGACAGTATATCTCAAAGAAATGGGGAGTCATAAATTATGAAAAAGGTTGTGGGAACCCCAGGGTGTTATTTAAAATTGATTGGCTTAGAACTGTCTTGCCAATTAAACCCATGAGAGTGGGCAGTGGTAGAGCAGAATCCTCTTAAGAGTATTTTGTTTGGAATTAAAAATGGATTTAGGGGAATTAGGGGAATATAACTGCCAGCTTTAAGCATTATGTTTTAATTTTAGAGTTGCGGGCACAGTATGCCCATGTCTGAGCTATTGTCACTGCTGTGATTCTGGAATCAGACCATTATAAAAACAAAAGCTTTTGCCTGACTCCCCACCTGAGTACCTAGTAGCCCACATGGTCTACCCATCCCTTAAGAGAGGACCCAGTCTGTGGCTGCCGGCTGCTCTTCAATGTCCTCCTTGTATGTGCCACCTGTGAACTCTTCTAGGCATGGTCTCTTGATTTTCTCTAAGCTTACAGGATGCTGGTCTGTTCTGGTTATTATTTTGGTCCTGTTATTAATTTTTGTTTTTCCAGGTTGATAAGCAAATCAGGACCCAAATATTTCCCTATGAGAAGCTAATAAATAATAATCATAACAGGTTAGGGCATTGCTAAACTTAGCAAGTCTCTCATTCCCCAAACTAATCAAGGGCCTAGTTCTTATCCCTTCACCCTTAATAACCATCCCAATAATTCCAGCAATGAGATTCAGTGTCAACTTGACAAAAGTGTCAGTTGTGCTATTATAATCAAAACACTTTCAAACAAAAATCACATACAGAATGCTTTTACATCGGGATGAACGCTTAAGAAAATAGATTATATAACAAAGGATTTAAAAACAAAGAAGCAAAAAATGTTATTGGATGGTATGTTTAAAGGTGTATTATTCAAGACCCTGCCTCCACTGAGAACTTATGTAAGAAATATGACTAAAGGTGGGCAGTAATCAGCAGTAGCTTCTGAAATCGCTGCCCACGAAATGAAAACTAAACTCTGACAGGTATCGAGTCTGTAAAACATGCCAAGCCCTCTTCTAAGTTCTCTCCATGAATGGATCACATTTAATCCTCATACCAGCTCTATGAGATAGAAGAGATGTCATCATGCCCATTTTACAGATGAGGACATGAAATGAAGTAATGTACCCATGGCCTCATGGAGTATGGATATATAAAGGTTTCAGTCCAGGCGGCTTGGCTGTAGGGTCTTTGCTCATAACCCTTCCCCATTCTGCCTCTCCATCGAACCAGCATATGCAATTGGGTCACCCATATACCAATCTACTCTGGGTGGGATGTAGTTGGGAAAGAAGGAAGGTTCGCATGAATATATAGAGGTGCTTTATGATTTCCAGCAGCACTTTTACTACTTCAAGGTTTGGGGTGGGTGACACGTACATACTATAGACAGAAAAAAAAAATTCTGTGGTGAATATCAAAAAAATGGTTCTTAGTTGTGTTATGATATTGTCTCTCAGGTTTCCAGCTGTTATGCTCCACCGGGTCCTCTTTTTAAAAAGTGCTATTATGTTGAGGTAGCTGGCTTCTCAAAGTGTGAGTTATAGATTTTGCAAAAAAACATTTACAGAAAAAAGGAATTTTAAGGCATTCAATTCTTTTTCTCACATCTGCTCATGATGGGGCCAATTATTTTTAGAGTCATTGTAAGATAACATTTAAAATCATTTATTTCCAGACTTAAATCTGCTTTTCCTCATAAGGACACAAGGCTATCTATATAGCTACAATAAAAATAAAATGAAATGAAATATTGATTTCTTCCAAATGTTAAGGTTTGTGTTCTTCGCACTGAAAACCTATGTCAGAGCTAATAATCCCTAGAGTTTGTTTCCTAGGTCAGATTGTCTTGCTGCTGTAGAAATATGGAGACCAGAGAATGATCATACAGTGATTGGGACTTGAAATACAGAATATAAATAGCTCAGAGACAGACAGAGACAAATTGCATCAGGACCACCAAAGATCAGAATCAAAAAGGCAAGGAGGAGAATGACAGAGGTAGCAGAGGGCCCAAGAGTGCTGTGAAGGGTCATCCTTTAGACATGCCTCTTGAAAATGGGTTATATATTCCAGCCATCTCTACCTTAAAAAAATCCTAATATGACTGCCCTGAATGTCAGAGTACCATATACTTATTTATCTCCTGGTAAATACTCATCAGGACAAGTTCAAAGTACACGATTTCATCCGTTGGAAACTTCTTAAAATGTCACTATGGGTAAACTCTTCCCTTATGTAGACACTGTTCAAAGCATGAAGTGATCTAATTTCTTCCTATGAGCGAGCATATAGTTGATTACTCACATATTAACACCGTCTTGTGTAGGACACCACGCTTGACCTCTCCCTCACTAGTGAGTCTAGATCACAGAACAATTCCAGTAGCTTGATCAACATTGAATAATCAAATAACACACTGTACAAAGCAGAGGGATCTATAGCGTATGTGTGAATAGGAAAATGCTCAACCAGGCAGGTTTGTTCTCTTCTGCTAATTTCCCCAGGCCCTGGATGTTAAGGAAAAGTGGAAAGGGGAAGGGGAAATAGCAATGGCTGAGTCCCCAAATTCGAGTATCTGTCTTTGATCTAATCTCTGACACCTTCTCCTGTTCTAGGCAATTAAGAAATCTTGACCCTCACATTGGACAATCAGCTATAGGATTATTAAAAAAAAATCTACCGTATTGTCTAGGATAAAATTCTTCAGAAGGAAATATCGGAAGATTTTTAACAATGATGATTTAAACAACAAGGATTTTTTCCTTTTTTTTTTTTTTTTTTTTTAAGAATGTTGTTTTAGCTTACCAGAACACTCATCTTGATTAAATGAAGTTGGCCCATATTCATTGTTGCAGGCTATATTTAGACTGGGGTTTCTTATCCAAACCTGTCACTGCAAGGGAGATAATTTTAAAGCATGTTGTACGAGAGTTTGCCACTATGGCCTGAACTGAAGTATTTCTAGAGTTGATGATAGCAGCTAATCACTGTTCTGTCTGAACATACTCCGTGGATCATTGCAGCCAGCTTGTGGTCAAATATATCTGTTCCATTTGACCCCTCCTTGCTGACGTTATCTTGTATTACCTGAAATAGCTGCTGGCATCCGTTTTTCCCAGGGGAAATTTCCATCAGGGCAGCTATTTCTTTATCTCCCCATTTCCCAAGGAGGCTGGATGCATCTGAAATTTAAAAGTGAGTCATCTTCCTACAGGCTCTGCCTTTCCTGCTGTGGCCACCAGCCCTGGTAGCAGTCCGTTTGCCCTAGGATCTCATCAGTGTGCCTTCCTGGCTCCAGTGAATGTCACACTAATGATGGCAGAGGGAATTCAACAGTGCTCTTCGCTTGGGTTGAAAATTGTGAAAAAGAGAATGTTGCCTATAATGTCCATCTCTTTACTCTATATGCCCTTGACCAATCTTTGTCTTTTTTGGCTGAATGAAATTTCAGCCAAATCCTCACTCCACCCCCACCCCACACAATTGTGTACTTCCCACAGTGACTAACTTTCCAAGAGAATTGCAGCCCTGTACAGCCCCTCCCATTATCATTCTTTGAATCCCCATCAGTCGTTCAGTCTGGTGGATTTCAACTCCTACATGCATGTCCAGTCCATTCCTTCCTATCCACTCCCATTGGCACTGCTTAATTGCTTTTCGTAAAAATGATGGTCACAACCTCACAACTACTCCCCTCTACCCCAGCCTTCCTGCCTTCAGCTCACTCTGGCTCCAGCAGTTTTAGGTCAGCACTCACATATCCTCATGCTTTTGCACTTGCTTCTGCCTAGAATGCCCTCTCGCCCTTTTTTCCCCCCACCAAGAAAATTCACAATTTTTCTGAATGCTTTATCTCCCTCTTCCCCGCCCTCCCCCCCAGGAAAATTCACAATTTTTCCTACAAGCCTTAGTTTAAATGTCACCTTATCATCACAACCTTATCCAATTCCTATAAACAGGGTTTATCCAGTAAGCTCTGGAGCATTTTAAAATACCCTTATTATGACACTTTTTTACAGTAGATTTAAGTTATTTATGTGACTTTGCCTATTGCCAAGTGTTGTTATTATTACTATTTTTAAAGGTTTTATCTGACAGAGAGATAGAGAGCACAAGTAGGCAAAGCCACAGGCAGAGTCGGAGAGGGAGAAGCAGGTTCCTGGCTGAGCCCAGGAACCTGGAATCATGACCTGAGCTGAAAGCAGCCGCTCCACCGACAGAGCCACCCAGGTCCCTATTTTTTGTTTCTTCAGGACGTATCATAGTTGCCAAAATAAAGTAACCCTATACCGCACAGGTGTTGAAAGAAGGAAGACCCCTGTACGCAGGCTTGGCACCCAAGAAACGTCACAGTCATCAATTTCCCCTTCATTCTAAACTCTCATGTCTCAGGTTCCATTGATTTAACAACCAATTTGTTTTAAAAAAAAAAAAAAACAGTCCACTTACACTGTGATAAAATATCTATTTGCCTTTTAACAGAGAACTTCAATGCCTTAATCCAGAAGTTCCCTGTTGCTGGGCTGACTTTAGAGAAGTAGCTCAAGAATTGACTAGAAATACAGATAATACAGCTCCATCTTGGGAGACGGATTTCATGTACATATGGTGACACGTTAAACTCTGTATTGTAATAAGCTTTACAGATAATCTGTGATGTTTTAGCAGGTTTGATTTCCTTTGCCTTTGTTTCTGAATATGGGAACTTTAAGACCTCATTGTGGTCTGCTTGGGGATGCATCTGAGGACTGTGAAGCCCTCCAGCTTCTAATCCTCTACCGGAGCCTCTGCTAGACCTCCCCATTTCACAGATACGATACCTGTTCAGATTGAAAGAGATTCCGTGCTTGAGCCCTGTCTCCTCATGGACCAAGATTAGAGATGGATGGTCTGTCTGATTGCTCACTGTGCCATGCACAGAGCCAAGACAAAGGCAGGGAGAGTAGGCACTAGCCTCAGGTACACAGTTTTGGGAACACCGAAAACCTCAGTAATCTAAATAAACAGTATTCTCATCGGATTTAAAAAAGAGAAATGAATGCAAAAAAATCCATTATGAGCAAATGATCAACACTGTAAATAAAGGTAGGATCAGTAACAGGGCAGTCACCAGAAGCTGGAGAAAACCAGGAGTCCAGATCCTATCTTTATTTACAGTGTTGCTATTTTGTTTATGATGGGTGAATCTTTCCTCAGTTTTGGCTCTGCTCCAGAGTTTCTATCTATTAAAATCTTTACTGCACCTGCTGTATGAGAAAGATCCCCCCGAAAGTCTCAGTGTCAGGTGGTTTTCTGTTTTCCCCCCCGACATTAGTGGCAAAAGGGCTGACTTTAAAATTTTATGAGATGACACCTTGGACTCCAAATTTGAAGACCTATTTGAATTGTGGTATCTTTTAGGTTGTCTTGCTCCAAATGCATTTCTTTTTGATATTTATCACAGTGACATGGGCTTTTTATGGCACTCTGAAGTGCTTCAGAGAAAATGGAGAGCATTTTAATACTGCTGATTTACTCTTTCAGGTCTACGGTAATTTCCTTACTACCTAATTATAAGGCTCAGTTTAATTTACTCTACACATAATGTTTACTGATGCACATATGGTGCCACATTTCAGGAAACTGTACCCAGAACAGGTATTTTTGTCAGACTGGAGCATGGAAAATTTCCTTCATATGCAGGGAAAAAAAAATGCTAAGAAATGCAATTGTCTCAACAAAGAATGTCCCCCAAACAGAGGGAGAAAAAAAAAAAATCACATCTATCTTTAACTTCATGAAAAAAGATACAGTCTCTTTAAATGCTTATTTTAAAAGCTGAATAATGATTTTATATTACATATGTACAAAGATTTCCAGTTACCCCCAAAATTGGGAGGTAGGAATTGGGGAAAGGAGAGACAGGAAAGAAAAGCAGTGATATTTCTGAGCTTACTTCTTAACTGTCTCTGAAAAAGGAAACATGATTCAGTAGTTATGGATTCATAGACTCTTAGAGGTAAAAGGTACCTCAAAGTTTTTTTTCCCCCAGGGCAAAAGTTTTTTATTCAGCCTCCTTAAAACCCCTCTATCAGCTTCCAATTTAGAGATTGGAGCTTATCCCTGCACCCAGCAATTTTAGTTGTTAGAGAATGTGTTAAGATCAGTGATTTTGTAATTATCAATCATTGATATTGGGTTTTTCGGCAAAACTGATTTTTTTTTTTTTTTTTTTTACTTTGCCTGTGGTTAAGACCGAGATAAAATTTCAGTAAAGAACTCTATTTAGAGTTCCAAAGACTTACAAAGAGTCAATATTATTGCACATGGATTCACAGCTTCAAAATCAATTGGCTTGCCTTCCCATAGCTTTGAGTGCTAGGAGTAGGTAGGCTTAGGAACTGAGCAGCTGATGCTGTCTTGTCACTGAGATACCTGGGGTAACCATCTCTCATGATCATCTGAGCCATTGCTCTCATTTGTATCTGGTTATGTACAAAGATCAAAAAAGCAAAGCTGCCCACTGAAACTGTTTGATATTTATTTAGTGTCCGTTTTTTCCTTAACACTTTACCTTCTATCTCTACCACAATCCTATGGAGACACAATCCTATGGAGAGGGCATTACTATCAAGAGGCATTTTTTTAGGGTGCCTGGGTGGCTCAGTTGGTTAAAAGACTTTTTTTTTTTTTTTTTCCCAGAGTAGAGTATCGAAGTCCCAGAAATAAAATTAAATTTCTTACTGATACAGAATTCCTAGTTAGAAAATCAAAGTGAGGGGTGCCTGGGTGGCTCAGTCAGTTAAGCTGCTGCCTTCGACTCAGGTCATGATCCCAGGGTCCTGGGATCGAGTCCTGCGTCAGGCTTTTTGCTCGGCAGGGAGCCTGCTTCTCTCTCTGCTTCTGCCTGCCACTCTGCCCGCTTGTGTGTGCTCTCTCTCTGACAAATAAACAAATAAATAAAATTAAGAAAAAAGAAAGAAAGAAAGAAAACCCAAGTGGGCTGACTGAAGCCGGTTCTTTCAATGACTGTAGTTGTTAAAGTTGTTAAAGTTGTAGTTGTTAAAGGGATACACTTTGGTCTTAGTTTATAGCTTTTATTAAAATTTTCTTAATAGGACAAGTGTCAGTTAAATATTAATTAATAATGAGTCTTGGGATTCTCAATAATAATCATAATAGGCTTCCTGTTTAATATAATCACCATTCTATTTCTTCCTTTAGCCATCCACGTTGTCACAAATGGCAAGATTTCATTTCTTTTGATGGCTGCATAGTAACTGCATAGTATTCCATTATGTATATATACCACATCTTCTTGATCCATATCCGTGTCCAGCCCAATGCAAGATATGGAACCATGAATGAGATTTTTAAAATCATTTTTCTAATTAATTATAAGGGTGGGGGGAAGTAAAGGACTTTCTTTTTAGCTGGGGGATATCTGATTAAGTACAGATCAGGAGACCAGCAGACCTGCCTGGTATATTCAGTGGGAAACAATTGAATGGATTATGCTATGGTATTCCAGGTTTAAAGGAGAACCATTTGTCCTGGACACTATGGTGTTTGGAGGTGATTTTCCATCTGACCCAACCACAGGTGCTTGTGAGAAGTTTGAGTGGATAACCACTCTCAGCCCCTCCTTTACCGTTCCACAGTTCCCTGGTTTGTCACTGAGTGTGTCAATCCTCTTCAATGTTAAGGGTGGGACTTCTATATTTTTATGATTCCTTTAATTTTAGCAAGTATTAGGCTGCCTTAAATACCTGTGCTCTAAGTTACAACTGTGTAAAGGAGGTGACTGAAAAGCTGAAAAGCACCTTTGGTCATGGCAAATCGGGAGGTCTGGACCCTTGAGGAGGGTGGGGGGGTGGCACAGAGTTGAAGGGGCCGGAAGAAGTCTGCATTAATAATTAGAAGCATGCCTGACTGAGCAGATTTCCCTCAGCACCCCCTTTGAGATCTGTAGGCTTAGATCAGTGTGGCCCTGAGGCTGTGCCCATAGATGCCATAATAACTAGTTGAAAGTGGATCACTTGTGACTGATCAACTAGTTATTGTGTCTGCATATCACCACAGCAACCTGCTTGCCTGGTGCTCTTTGGGTACATTCTCTGTGTGTTGAGCCCGTCTGTCAAGTACCCTCAGTTTTTGTTTGTTTGTTTGTTGTTTTGTTTTTGCCAAACTGGGGAGAAACACCAGGATTTGGAGTTTAGTCCAGGTTAGAGCACCTATGTCAAGCAAGTCAGGCAACCCAGCCAGATATCCTCCTAATGCCCCCAATTCAGGGGGAAAGGCCAACAAGTTTTACACTTCCAAGTAACCTTTTCTCTTAATTCCTTGCCTCAAAGCTTTTGCTACAAAAGGAATTGCTTAGAGACAATTGGAATAGGCTATATTTTCTAGCAGAGCATGAGGCAAAGGGAGAAGAAAAGTCAGCTTGGTCAAATAATACCATTCATACCGGCCACTTGAGGGCTTTTTGTGGCCATCTCTAGCCTCCTGGGTTTCTTAAGCAGATGGGTCCAGCAGGTGCTCAGCCATAAGTAAGCAATGGGTGAATGGAGCTGAAATAGCCAGGGAATCGCAGCAGCAATGCAACAGAGTGACACAGACTGAATGGAATGCTATCAGACTAAAATCCATTGACAAAACTATATACAACAGGCACCTGTAAACTACTACCTGTGGCCCCGGTCTGGCTGTCTGCCAGAGTTTATGTAAATCAAGTTGTACTGTCAGCTCCTGTGCTGCGGTGGCAGAGTTGAGTAGCCATGGAAGAGATCAACCGGCTGCAAAGACTAAAATATATACTACCTGCCCCTTCACAGGAAAGCAGGCCAGCCTTTGCTCTAGAAGTTAAGTATGCTTGAAATACAGCAACTATGTGTAAGAGTCCAGATTTCCCTGAAAAAGGGAGGGTCCCTCAGTCGAACTCCGTCTCCTGCCTTGTTCTGAAACATCTTTAGCACCCAGTATCATTTTATAGGATTCCTCCACACTTGGAAATGCAGAGTAATCACTGGGCCTCTGTCTGAAATGAAGCCCCTCTAGGGAAAAATTCAGCAGCTGTTGGAAATGCAATGCTGTGCAATAGTTAAAGACAAGAAGCAAAGAAGTATAGCATATGGTGGCAGAACTCGGGAGAGCGAAGTTAGCTCAGAGGCAACAGTTATCTATAATTGGAATAGAGCAGAGGAGCATGGTGAATGATTTTCCGTTTTAGAAAATGTCATGGGCTCCTTAATGACCATTTGTGGACCTTTAGAGGGTCATGTGTAAGTAACATCTGAACCAACAAGTAAGGACCTGTCATTCCTCTTCCTTTACCCAGTAGCATCTTATTCCCCTCGCTTCCTGTCCTCCTCACGTGAACTGAAGTGGCACTCATCTGGTACCAGGAGTGGGAAATGGTGAGTTTTAGCATGGCTCTTCCCAGGGGCTCTTGGAGTTACAATGGGGGTTCTTTGGAGGCCCACAGGACTCTGCTGTAAGGTGAAATGGCAGGGAATTTGGAACTAGGAGCCAGATGATCTTCCCTGGTACAAATTCTACTACACTGTGGCAGGTATGCAGGACTGACCCCATCTGAGAGAAATATGGTTTTGGAAAGTTGTTCTCTATATCTTCCTTCAAACTCTTCAATCATATACCTTTTATAGGCTTCTGCTGTTTTTTTTTTTAATTTTTTAAATTTTTAAAATAAACATATAATGTATTATTAGCCCCAGGGGTATAGGTCTATGAATTGCCAGTAGGCTTCTGCTGTTTATCTGCCCCCAAAGCCATCCAGTCAGTGACTGTTTCTTCAAATTACCTATGCAGTTGTGGGGGACTGAGCAGCATTTTATAAGCCTCCTAAGGGTCCTTGCTGGGCATTTTATCTGATGCAACTGTTGACTCTCTCACATTGGATTCAAGTAGCTCACACCCATCCAATGCCAGCTAATCAAGGACAGATACTACATGCTCAGATTGAAATATCCAGGCATCTAAATTTAGATTCCCTTTTGTGGTAAGTGGTGAATGAGGGGTGAAAATGCTGGAAAGTGGTTGAATAGGTGTGGGAGTAAAGGATAGAAAAAAGGATGACCTTTGTCCAGTTGGGATTTGTGAATTTGGGATAACCAGGTTCATAAACACATGGACCTTAATTAAGTAAAAGAGCACAGTCTTGGCTTCTGAAGACTGGACTCTGGTATTTGCTCTGTACAATCAGTGGACCATTTCCTTTCCTCATCTATACAACAAATAAAATGATATTCTCCACACAAACCATACCTCTTACCTTCACCGTGACACTGTAAAGAAGATCAAATGGAATGATGCTTAGAGAAGTTCTCAGCGAACTATAAAAACAAACAGGCACAAGATTATTATTAAAGGTAATAAGCACCCCAACACTGAGTAGACTTTCCAAATATACAGGAGAATCCTTCTGCTTTTTAGTGTGGGCTAAGGGATCTGAGCAAGGTAGTTATACCGGAAATGTCTTTTCCGTCTTTACCTATGTTACCTGAAATTCTACCCTTTTGACAAATGCCAAATCTTCTGGGCTAACACACTGGGTATTTGAAAGTATGTCTGTCATGTTGGAAGCGTGGAGAATTTCTGAGAGAAAAAAATGTAAGAAAAACCTGAGAGGAAAAAAATCTGAAGTAATATGATGTGAAGGAAATGTAGCAAATTTGGACCTTTATAACATGTTTCTTAGGCCGGTCTCCAACACATTTAATCAGAAGAACTTACGCTTACCTCTAAGCAGCATCATTTATGAGGCCAGTCAAGTATATATATGATCAGGTTGATCATTGCAGCCTTATTAGTAAAGAAGTTTTCAATAGTGAGAGTAGATGGCTTGTCTTGTTTTTCTCTGGGCCCGTGGCCAGACATAGTGCTTGGTAAACCAGGAGCTCCTCAAATGCTGGTAACAGGAATGAATGAGTTAATACCAATCACTGAGTAGAGAGAATGGAATAAAGTAACAAAGAGGTAAAGCATATTTTTCCTCTCTGTGAACTTACTACTCTTATTATAGTATTTCTGCCTCCTCGAACTAATTGTATTACTATCTACCCCATTATATTTTTGTAAATTTGCTCTCATTTTTTCCCCCATTGGCACTACATTTATGTAGATTTTTCGTTTTGGATCCTTTTTCTTCCTGCTTTGAGATCAGAAATTTTCATACCCTTTCTGAGATATGAAATGCACAATTGAAGACAAATAATTCAGTGGCTTTTATTAGTTTTTCAAAAATAAACATTTAGAGGCAACAATATGCATGGGAAAGGAGAGTATCTTTTTAAAAAAAAATTATTTATTTATTTGATAGAGGGATAGAGAGTACAAGTAGGGAGAGCAGTAAGCAGAGGGAGTGGGAGAAGCAGGCTCTCTGCCAAGCAGGGAGCCCCATGCAGGGCTCTATCCCAGGACCCTAGTATCATGACCTGAGCCGAAGGCAGATGCTTAACTAACTGAGCCACCTAGGTGCCCCGAGGATAATATCTTCAATAAAGGATAGTTTCCGGTGTTAGGAAAACTGGACAACAACATGCAGAAGAATGAAACTAGACTCCTACCTTACACATTTTACCAAAACCAACTCAAAATGAAGTAAAGACTTGAGTGGGGTTTCTCAATTCATTAAACTTCTAGGGAAAAAAGCGGGGTAAGCTCTTTGATATCATTCGTGGCAATGATTCCTTAGATAAGACACCAGAAACAAAGACAGCAAAAGCAAAAACAAAAATAAGTGGGGCTACATCCAACTAAAAAGCTTCTACACAGCAAGGGAAACCATCAACAAAATGAAAAGGTGACCTACTGACTGGGAGAAGATATTTTCAAAGCCTGTATCTGATCATGGGTGAATAGCCGAAATATATAAAGAATGTATACAACTCAGTAGAACACGCACAAAACTTTTTTTAAATGGGCAGAGAACCTAAACAGTCATTTTCCCAAAGAAAACATGCAAGTGACCAACAGGTACAAGAGATAATGCTTAACACCAGTATATCACCAGGGAAATGCAAATGGAAGCCACAATAAGATACCACCTCAGACTTGTTAGAATAGCTATCGTCAATAAGATAAGAGATAGCAAATATTGGTGAGTATATGGAGAAAAGGGAACTCTTGTACACTGTTGGTGGGAATATAAAATTAGTGTGCCCGCCCACTTTGGCAAACAGTATGGCGCTTCCTCAGAAAATGGAAGACGGAATCGCCATATGATCCAGCAATTTCACTTCTGGACATAGTTTACCCTTGACCAACATGGGTTTGGATTGCGTAAGTCCACTTACGTGAGTATTTTTAATAATATAGCACAGTACCATAACTTTAAATGTATTTCTTGTCCTTATGATTTTCGTAATAACGTTTTCTTTTTTCTAGCTTATTATTTCACTGTGAAAATACAGAATATAATGCATATAACATACAAAATATGTGTTAATCAACTATTTGTATTATCAGTAAGGCTTCCAGTTAATAATAGGTTATTAGTGATTAAGTTTCAGGGGAGTCATTGAATTTTCTAAAGTTTTTGTTTTAATTCCAATTAACATACAGTGTTGTATTAGTTTCGGGTGTACAATATAGTCATTCAACACTTCCATATATCACCGTCTACTCGTCATGATAGTTAAGTGCACTCCTTAAGCCCTATCACCTATTTCACTCATCCCCCCCACACTCCTCCCTTCTGGTAACCATCAGTTTGTTCTATGCAATTAAGAGTCTGTTTCTTGAGGCACCTGGGTGGCTCAGTGGGTTAAAGCCTCTGCCTTCGGCTCAGCTCATGATCCCAGGGTCCTGGGATCGAGCCCCGTGTCAAGCTCTCTGCTCAGTGTCGAGCCTGCTTCCTCCTCTCTGTCTGCCTGCCTCTCTGCCTACTTGTGATCTCTGTCTGTCAAATAAATAAAATCTTAAAAAAAAAAGGGGGGGGTCTGTTTCTTGGTTTGCCTCTCTCACCTTCTCTCTCTCTTTCTTTTTCCCTTTGCTTTTTTATTTTGTTTCTTAAATTCCATATATGAGTGAAATCATACAGTATTTATCTTTCTCTGACTGACTTATTTCACTTAGCACAATACCCTCTAGTTCCATCCATGTCTTAGCAAATGGCAAGATTTCATTCCTTTTTTTTTTTTTTTTTTTGGTATATTTATTTATTTATTTGACAGAAATCACAAGTAGCAGAGAGGCAGGCAGAGAGAGGGAGGAAGCAGGCTCCCCGCCAAGCAGAGAGCCCGATATGGTGCTCGGTCGCAGGATCCTGAGACTATTACCTGAGCTGAAGGCAGAGGCTTAGCCCACTGAGCCACCCAGTGCCCCAATTTCATTCTTTTTTTTTTTTTATGGCTGAGTAATATTCCATTGATAAGTTATATGTGAATTTTTGACTGTGTGGAGTGTTGGTATCCCTAACCCCCACATTGTTCATGGGTCAACTGTATCTCCAAAAGAAGTGAAAGCACGATATTGAAGAGATAGTGGTACTGCCGTGTTCATTGTAGCATTCATTATTCATGGTAATCAAGATGTGGAAACAACCTAATATCAACAGATGAATCAGTAAAAAAATTAAATAAATAAATATCTTTACCTATGTATAATGATATATATATATATACACCAATATGTATTATATATAATGAATATATATATAATAAAATATTATCCAGACAGAAAAGTAAAGAAATCCTGCCATTTGTGACATGGTTGGGCCTTAAGGGCACTGTACTAATGAAATAAGCTGAGCAGAGAAAGATACTTCATGTTATCAATTATATGTGGAATCTTGAAGAAAAAGATACTCATAAAAACAAAACAGAAAAGTCGTTGCAAGGGGCTGGGGATTAGTGCATATGGGGGGGATTGTTCAAAGGGTACAAACTTTCACTATAAGATGAATAAGGTCTGAGAATCTAATGTAAAACATGACTATAGTTGATAACACTGTATTGTAAAATTGAAATTTACTAAGAGATTAGAACAGAAATGTTCTCACCAAAAAAAAAAAAAAAAAAAAAAAAAAAAAA